>NC_140941.1:106591030-106958530 GCF_014529385.1 Adiantum capillus-veneris
CCCATACAAAGCTTTCTTATATTTGCGCACATTATCTTATTGTCCTTTCTTGACAAAATGGTGAGGCTGTGTTATATAAACCTTCTCAAAGATATCACCATTAAAGAAAGCAGTAACAATGTTTGATTGATGTATATCCCATCCAAAGTGAGTTGCCAATGCACATAGAAAACAAATAGTAGTCATACAAAAAGTGGGAGCAAAAGTCTCTTCATAATCTATGCCTTTTTGTCGTGCATAACCTTTTGCAATATGTCGAGCATCGTAGCGATCAATCTCACCATGTAGTTTGGGTTTCAACTTGTAAACCCACTTCATACCAATTGCCTTTTTGCTAGGAGGCAAATCTCATGAGGTTTATTTGTCATTTTCTATGCGTGCATCATATTCTAATTGTATGGCAATCATCCATTTTTTTAAATTTTGCGCTTCATTAAAAGAAAGAGGTTTCTTCTTATTACATAAAGTAGAAACAGCCAAAGCATATAATAATCTTACGCATAAGACGCATGACAAGAACCTGAACGAGTACGACAAGACATAGGTGCATCCAATTTACTATCACACAAAGTATGCACTAGTGCCATTTTGGCATACCTCTGCCTCTTCATTTGCAACCCTTTCCACATCAAGTACATAATATACATATATATTAATAATAGACTGGTCTGTAACATTTTCAAAAAGCCTTATGGGTTGTATATTTGCCTCGTTGGAATTTGCATTCAAGTTTTACCATTAAAGAGAGGCAATAAAGTGAGCTTAGATTACTATCTATGGTACATGATAACAAACGTTGAACCGAGTCTTCCACAAACACTACAATCTTGTGAAACCAAGATACGTTTCGCTTGCGGATGGTAGAACCTGTAACCTTTGCTTTCAGTATTGTAACCAACAAAAATGCATTTTACAGCTTTATCATCCGATTTTCTGCATTGTGTTTGTGGCACCAAAATCCCTCTCGTTAATGTATCTCTAGTAAATGTTTTAAATTTTTTTGAAAATAAAAAAACTCTCTTGTCGAACTCACTTGTATATTAACATGATTATACAATGGACCATTTTGACCCCCTATTAATTGTTAAATATTTTTAAGGATCATTTTTACCCACTATTAATGGTCCTAAGATACATCAAAGTAGGTTTTTTTACACATTTTAAAGAATTTGCCTCTCTCTCTCTCTCTCTCTCTCTCTCTCTCTCTCTCTCTTTCTTCCGTTATTGTAGTTTTGATTGAGTATAGTTTATGATTATCATCCATTCATCTCTATTTTGTACCATTGACAAATTGATGAAATATTTTTAGACATTAAGATAATCTATGTAGAGTATGAAAGATTAATTTTAGAATACCTTTTGCACTAATGTTAACGTTCAAGTATGAGCAAAAGTGGATTAATATCCAATCAATAGTGAGCAGTAAGTTGATGACCAACTGTTAGCTCAAATTTCTTTGTGCTTCAAAACACTAGTGGTTGAGGAGCTACAAAGAAAAGAAAAGTAACATTTAAAACTATTTGCCACACAAATTATTGTGGCATGCGAAGAGTGTTTGTCACAGGGTTCTAAAATAATCTTAGGAGATTCTAAAGCTCTTACTGGAAAGTTCAATCTGTTTTGCTTTCTAATAGAAGAAGAGAATCAAGTGGATGTTCAAAAATATATAATTTCCACTAGCATCTCCAATGAATAGTGAAAAATATTCTTGAGTTTAGTTTGTCACTCAATCGTTCTTGTCATTTCAAGGCCTTACAAGAATTGATTTTCCCTTTGATTTTGTACTTGTGTAATGGCAAAGTGAGCCTTCACCTTGTGTTGTATAAAAGGGAAAATGACCAAAGATCAGTCAGATCGATTAAACTCCCAAAATAGTAATATTGCTTAAAAGGTATTCCTAATGGCTTCAAAAAAATTAAAAAGTATTCCTAATTTAAAGATACCCCGAACAACAAAAGATGATGCACTAGTCTACAGCACGTAGGAACAAACAATGACAAAGCACATAGATTTGCATCAATGTTAACTGAAAATGACGGATACAACATTAAGAGAGAGAGAGAGAGAGAGAGAGAGAGAGAGGGGCACTTTAAAGAGAAAAAACACTAAAGAAAAAATAAAGGAAAAGAGAAACACCTCTTTATATGAACATAAAAGACCTTTTCACTTTCCACCTTCATATGCCTTTTGACTTCCAACCTTCATCAATCTTTTTATTTCCTAAACTCATTCTTCACTTATGCACTTAATATGTTTTGAAAGAATTTTTATTTTGTTGAGATTGGAGACATCTAATCACTTAAATTTTTATCTCAATACATAAAAGATTAGTGAATTTTAGGATGATAGTCTCTTAGACACAATATAAAATAACTCATGATTTTCACATACAAATGCCACATTTTTTTATCTAAGGAGTAAAGTTTTTCTAAAACAGGTTTATGAAGATTAAAATCAAGAGGCCATCCCCCAAAAAAATGCATTGGACCTCGGCAAAGAAATACACGTCGGACATTGGCTCACATAAAGACCCTCGATTTGCAGGTTGCTCGAGGGAGGGAGAGGAAGAGAGTGAAAGAGTTTTACTCTCCCTTGGAGTTGTTGAAGCGCAACCTCTCGATCCTCGTCCTGTCCACCCTCACAGATTGTGTGTGTGTGTGTGTGTGTGTGTGAGAGAGAGAGAGAGAGAGAGAGAGAGAGAGTGCCTCGTGCACACACACAAAAGAGAGCCCAACACTTGCTCTGTCGCGAGAGAAAAAGAGAGCTCGACACTGCCCTTCCACCCATATGTGAGAGAGAGAGAGAGAGAGAGAGAGAGTCTTCTAAAGCATCCACCATTACCTTTTTTTTGTACTATAGGACACGTACTTTTATTTGCCTACTCACTCTACTGGCTCGTTCCATATTTATTCAATCATTACCAAGATTCCTCCCATCCAACCTTGTCACTCAAGAGCTTCTCTCTCACCCTTACGAAAGGAGAATTGGACTCGAACCCATATGCTACATTGTAAACAACTTCAAAAAAATCCCGTAACCACTCAATCACCCAAGTGGATCTGTTGTTGCTGTGAAGCCATGAAGAATAAAAAAGTTTGTCTCCTCAAACAAAGCACGACGCACCCTTTCTCCTCGTCGCATCTCGTGCTGTAGCTATTAGTGGCCATCGATGCCAACCATTGCTTTTGCCGCTGCAACTGTGGCTGCTGCCCACGAGCATGGACCTACGTCCCATCGCACGTCGCGTTGTTCTATCACGTCGGTATCTCCAATTTAATCATTGGTTTTTCCATTTTTCCCAGCTGGGTACCCCCTACTTGTAGTATTTCAAAGAATCAATTATGTGAAAATGGAAGCAAAGCAAAGTGGAGGTATTTTGAGAATTACCCAAATTAGAGAAGTCTCTATATATTAAGTGACGGTGAGCTGTCGGAAAAACAGCTTGAGAGCTCATCATCCGCCACATGTCCCTCTCCCTACCTTGTCAAAGAATGACCAACACCAAAGCAAGGCATTTGGGGGGGAGAGAGAGAGAGAGAGAGAGAGCATACCTTACAAAATTTGGAGAGAGAGAGAGAGAGAGAGAGAGAGCATACCTTACAAAATTTGAAGAGTGCTCCATTGTACACGGGCTGAAACTCCCTAAGCATTTACCCTCCCCCGTAGTGCCAATAAAAGACAAAATACAAAAGAACCAGTAGGAGATACCAGCTATCCATAATCTTCAAAAATGCTCTTGCAACTTCTAGGTGATTATGCAAGTGCATGGTAGGATGGCTCACCTATATGCGGGGACAAGGACTGAGTCTGCTGCTTGGTCGTAGTGGTTTACGACAATGGGAAGGCAATGCCAGAATTAGGTGTGGATAGCTGCCAACAGGCTGCCCGGGGGGGGGGCGCATGCCTTGTTTTTTTAATTAGAGAGAGGTGTCCAGCACTGAGCACAAAGGTCAGGTCGCCAAAGTGGTTTGCATCGATTTCATAGATGTTGTCGTTGCTTAGGTGTTGTGATCGACTTCCATGCAAAATGCTTTTAGAACAACCAAGGAAGGGACTAAAGATGTTGGGGGTGGAAGCATCTTGGTTAAGTAATGAATAAATGTCGAGACTTGCCAGTAGTAGTATGACTGATGGAAGAGTTGAGGATCTAAAGATGATTTTCCCTATATAGAAGTGGGGCCTCCCTATGTTGGATAGGATAGTTTCCAATTCTCTTCTTCTTCTCTCTCTCTGGCCCACTGGCGATTTGCTGGCAGAGGCAGGAGACTCTCTCTCTCTCCCCCCCCCCCTCCCCCCCTCCTTCAAATACCCACTTCAGCAACAGACTCGACTTCCACCGAAATGAGCTGTGACTTTGATATCGCAGTGAGGAAGCTGAGAAGAGCTTCAACCATTGTAATCACTGCACAACAGTACAACATGAGCTCGCACTACATACTAGCAATGAGAATGGCACTTTGAAAACTCATTCCCTTGGTACAAGTCTGCTGAGTGCAAGTGGGTGATGCATAATATGACATGAAACAATGAAAATTCTAGACATATTGCCTTTGATTAGAGCCGTAAATAATACTCTGGGTTGAGTTTTGCCTAAGTAGCATTTTAGCCACGAGCCATTTGTCGACACGAGCTTGATCCTCAGGAACACAAAAGTTGATCACACAAGCTAAACATTTTTTCTAACCAGAGAACATGCCAAAAGTTGAAGGATTAAGCGTGTAAAATTTCTCTGGTAGTTGGATTTCACATCGAAGGCAGGATTATAGGGAACACTGGTTCACAGGCTTGATATTGTAATGTATACCCCTAAATAATATACTTGGAAGTAAATACGCCCATCAAATGACTAATGAAAGCAGCGAAGAACCGGGACAAGAAACCTATGTGGAAGGTGACTACCAAGCCTTGGAGCAAAACTGGACACAAACTCATGGAACATCATATGCAATAAGTTTGTGACCAATAGAAAATGTGGGCACAAACAACACAATTAAACCCTAACATGCATGCGCATCAGAAAACAAAGCTCCCATGTCAAAAATGCCCAAGAACATGTTAACAAGTCTCAATAAGCCCTTTCAGGCTTAAGAAGGGCACTTTCAGAAAACTTGCTTAGTATCTATATTGGTGGCTTGCTGGATGGCTTGCCTCAAGCTTGCAAGCAGCCAAGAAAAAAGCCACCATGTATTAATCGATCCGAAAGGCATGCAAGCTACCGTCAAAGAGGTCTACTCTTCACTGGCCACCACAGAAAAAATTGAATGTCCTTGTCTGCCATTGATTGATCCAACAAAATACTACAAATTGGTCGAAGTTATGTAGCTTTATTAATACAAAAACAAATGTTGAGGGAGAGGAGAACTAGCAGGCTTCGTGCACTTGTGCTGCTGACTTGATACCCAAGTAACCACCAGCAATTAATGATACAATGTGGAAATTAATTTCGGGCCACAGCAGCGAAGTCCCCCCCCCCCCCTCAAGGCTCTTGTATTTGCAACAGACCTGATTACATACAACAAACTTTGTGGCCAAATCAGCGGGCCACACTTTTATGGTCGAGATGAGCTTACTAGCCTCCCTTTTGTTTGCCGGGTGTTATAAGAATTGCAATGATGACACTTCTGTGCAATTATATGGAATCGTACTTCGCTGTTGACTCCACAATCATTACATAAAATCCATACCTGCAAATTTATGCTCCATTTGGCTAAGCCAGTTTACAAATTAATTGTCTCAAATAGCTTTGATCTTCTTCAAGAAAGTGGAGGTACCTACCTTTTTATCCTGGTATGCTTCAGGCATTGGGGTTGCGGCGACCTGCTTGCCAGCCCAATATGTGACACCAAGCTTATTAGGTCTAAATGAGCAGATGAATTACGTCTTATCACAAACCATCCTCACAACATATTCACGTTATCTAGCTTAAGTAAGTGTCCAGAACTGTTAAGCTGGAAGACCGCTGCGTTGCTCAATAGTGCACGTGAGAGCATGTCAGTGTGTCGCAATGCAGGCATCCTGTTCACAACCAACGTTTCTTTTTCTAATGGAGGGAAAATGGGGGGAAGGGGAATTGCTGCATTGTTTACCTCTCTGTCAAGCTGCTCCCAAAACTTGGACATATCCGAAGCTGACTTTGAGCACATTGGACAAGTATACCTGTTACATCAAGTGATTAACCTCTGCAATTGAGATAGTGAATCTCTAAAGGTAAACGGTACGCAAAAAAAGCATCATACTGCGAGTGAAAGTGCATCTCTCTAAAGCACTCGAAATGCATGGTGTGGCCACAAGGAAGTACAGTTATGTCTTTGACCGAATCAAATAAATACTGCCAAGCAAGAAAATCCTTGATGAATCAGTTAGTTAATCATACTTCCATTCTATCACAAGCGCATACAAGCTAGTGCTTCTCTAGATGGAAACACAAACCTCAAAGCAAACAGGGCAGTTATGCTGCATGGAATTTTCGACACAAGAATGTCGATTTTGAAGCATCTTTGTGTAGCAGCAGCCTACATTCAAGGAGGAAACTTTTAGATGCTTCAATGTGAATTTGATGAAAATTCACATGGACAACATGACTCAGACCCTAGCCACACAATTCATATTTGCTTTTGATTCTCTTGATTTTTCTGAACCCCAATCCCCATATAAAGATTGCATTGCCACCTCCATGGGTGGATGATTTGCATTTCAATCATCTGCGTGCAGTAAACAAGGTCCACTCAAATATAGGCTATGATTAGGAAGTAGACATCTTGTTAAGCTGTGAGTAACCAAATAGGCACGAAACCAACCAAATTCCAAGATCTAATTTGTCAAACGACTCACCATGCCCTCTTCTGCAAACAAAAAAGCACAAAGGAGGAACAAACGCTTCTCTCTACTAGAAGATAGGTTCATGATAATAAAAATGAAGTGCTGGTAAGAGCCTGGGTCCTTGTAAATCATACCATTGTACTATAAAGCATCCAGGTACCCTCAAACCACCTGCAAATTCAATTGCCCCTTCACTTTTCCTTCAAAAGGCTCGAAATACTGCAAGGATGCATGCGAACCTAGTAATAGAGGTTTACTTGATGCTTTTCCAGCAATTGAGGGCCATTGCTTTAATTCTAAAGGGAGGTACGTCCAATTGGTTACCAAATTGCAGCTTGTCAATTAATGCCTGTTTGAGCACGTCATTTGCAAAAGCTCTCTCCTACGTGGTTACGAAACTCTTTGCTTCATAAGCATTGTTATCTACTGTTCTATACCACGTATGAATGCATCCCAAAGAGAATGAAGAAGCCCTTTTTATGAAATTTACCCAGTTGTCGACCTCTACTCCTTAACCCGGAAGGCCCGTACCTATTAAACTGCTAGAATACAAGCCTTGGAGCACAAAAGTTTAATAAAATCAAGTACCAGTAAATGAGAAACCAATCAAGACTGTTTCTGTGGAACAAAGCAAGAGGTACTAACCACACCGGTCGCAATGAAAGTATTTGTCCCTGCCACCAACCCTACAGCAGATAAAACACAATTGATGATGAGATGGCATTTTACAAGAAACGGCCTTGCAATCTTTCAAGCACCAATGGTATGGGGTATTACCTGCATATGCCACACGCATCACAATGAAATTGCTCCTTTGTAACCTGAAACAGAAGGGCCCTTCTTAGAATATGCCAGATATTGCACCAAAGGAGCGAGTTAGATGATATATGATGATTACATCATCGTCAAAGAACTTGCACCTCCCACAGAAATATTCACCCATACAAACACCACATTTCTCACAGATTTGATTTACCTGAGCACAAGAAAAGCTGATTAGCTACATCAAACTGGAAATTGGAGCTAGAACCAGGGAGTTAAAGAGTAATGATCATATCCTTACACTTTGTTCGGTCTTGCATAAGGAACATATCACCTGGTCAAAAAGAGATTATATATTATAATTATATTCTGAACTGGGGAGGTGCATCAAGACTGGCAAAGTATGCATAAGATTCATTTTAAGATAATTTTAATAAATTTCAGTGGTACCTTCTCAATCTTGTGACGAGGAACCTCATGACGTTTTGAAATATCGTCCTCTTTGGCCTGGACAGGGAAAAACAACTCATACTCATTGGAAGGTATGACTGGCTCATGCTTAAACCACTCAAAATAACATAAATGGGTAAGAGGCATGGCAATAAAAACTATATTTTCTGTTGAGATACAAGTGAAAGCATATAATGAGCATTCCTCAAAACTGTGAGATCAAAGGAAAAAAAGATACCATCACGTGAAGAGAGTAATGAGATTTGGACTTATGTAAGGGGAAAACAAACAAATTAACAAGATGGATTCTCCAACACAATTGGCGCGAGAGAGAGAGAGAGAGAGAGAGAGAGAGAGAGAGAGAGAGAGAGAGAGAGAGAGAGAGAGAGAGAGAGAGAGAGAGAGAGAGAGAGAGAGAGAGAGAGAGCAAATGGGCAGATATGTAAACATTGCCATTCCATTCAAATTGATTTCACAAATTCTAAATTATAACTTTTTGCAAAAGATCATTTCGGGATCACAAACCTTTGCCTCGTTATGACAATGGCGACAGTCAAAAACCTCATCGCAACATGGGGCCCTAATCTTACAGCGTCGTCGATAATGCGTGCAACTGTGAAAACATTGCACAGTAAGAGATTGGGGTAAAGAAAGCAATTCCAACATGTCTCGGTCACCTATTGTATGTAACTTGCACCAAAGAAAGAACAGAAAATGACACAGACTTTCTGTTCCTTGTGATATGTCTAAGGGAAGAACCACCATGCCTACCCATGTTCCATTCTGCCTCTGCCCTGTATCAAAGCTCTGTCCAGCAAGTGAGGATTGACATTTCGGCTCCGCAGAACACTGTCGCTCGAGTCCAAAAGAAAGCGCCAATCCAAGCCGTCCATCTTTTACAGATAGGAGTAAAAAGTCTGTGCTGTCCTAATTTTTACAATTACACGCCTGCAGTCGGGTAGAAAACGTCTCAGGATGTACCCATCTTCTTTTAGAGAAAGATGCTTGAGAGAAAATGTCAAAGAATCCACAGCCCAAGTAGCAGCAAAAATTAGGTGGAAAGCCAGCTCTGGCAATGAGGAGTCACGACAATCTTGCAAAGACAGAAGAAGTGAATAGGTAAAAAGATCGCCCACAGAGTCTTTACAAAGCTCAAGACACGATGCAGCAGCGACTCACAGAGAACAACAGAAACATGACCAAAAAAACCGCCCAAGACTCAAATATAACAGCGACGCACAACCGTAAAGAGAACAGAAGAGGATCAAATACCTGTCAAGAAGATCGACATCGAGCTCGCTGCGGGATCTGCAGGGCTCAGTCCTTTCTCTGCTCGAGAGCTTCCGGATAGGTGGAGAGATGTGGATTATGTCGGGTTGACCACATGCGAGGAGCGACAAAGGGGGAGAATGTATATCCAGATCCAAACTTCCAATTTCCAAACGGCAAAGCCAAGCCACCTGTGCAGTGTGTGCCCTTTTGGTCTCTTACGCAAAGTTCCTCTTGGAATCGAATTGAGTAGGTAAAGGAGAAGCTCAGCTAGTGCGCACATGCACCATTTACGCAAGCAATCGTTTAATATCCTATTGAATGGGCAACGGTTGTATGTGCCTCGTTCACTATTGAATGGGCAATGATCGATTCTCCACATACACGCGGTCAATCGTAGGTCAGCTTGCTAATTTTTTCCTCACAACAGGAGTGTAGAAGCACGTAGGGCTCCACTTGCTCCGCTTTTGCCAACATGCCGTTGAGTGCCCTTCCTGCCTTGCAAACAAGGACAACGCTTGTTTTGAGGGGGCGGGGGGACTCCATTGCAATACAATTGTCACCCATCTGGTAGCTTCAAGACATGGGCATGACAGGTCCTTCTGATCTGGCAACTGCTTTTTTATCGAACGCAGAGATGAACGACTTCATTTACAAGCAATATGAGCCATTGTGATGTAGGGCTAAAGAACTAAGCCTTAGGGTGGCTTCACAAACATCCGCACACATTCTCTAGCAGGGGTAACCTTCCATAAGAATGCGGCATCTCATTAGACATCCGAGAATCGACTTCACACACTACGTGGGCATCCGCTTGCTGGCAAAAACTGACACAGAGCCCAAGTGTCAATGATTTTTGGACAACACCCTCCTCCTCAACCAAGCAATGGACATCCAAAAAGGTAGCACTCATGAAGGCTTGATCTGTAACACTCTCGCATATGTAAAGTGTGCAACCACTAGGCTAACAACAAGATGTAGATGGCAATTTTGGAAAGTTAAAAATAAGTTTGTGTCCGTAGACTCGTGTGTGAAATAGAGCTTGGATATCCGTGTAAAAAAACGCTTTCAAAGACGGCCACTAGGTTTGATAAAGGTTCGTGGGTGTTTGTGAAGCCACCCTTAGTGTCACCTTCGGGTTTTGGCTTGAGTACAAATATTTTCAATAGCAACAAAATACAAATGGCTGAATGGGATAGTGGTCACTTATAACAAAGATACTATGTCAACCACTTTTATAAGAGAGTGTTGCTTTGTGCCCTCATTCGATGAAAAGGAGGGGGGTAGTGGAAGCAAGGGTGGGAAAAGTATTATAGGAAGAATAAAATCCTCCAATTCTTGATACGATTATGAAAGCCCATCAAAACTCTTCTTGTCCCTCTCTTTCTAAGTTCTCTACATCTAGAGTTTACAGCACAGAGATGGATTTAAGCCTTTGCTAGCTAGCGCTCTCTCTCTCTCTCTCTCTCTCTCTCTCTCTCTCTTATTTATATATATATATATAAAAAAAAGATGGGCTTGTGACCCCTTACATCACATAAAATCAACCAAATGGTCCATATATAAGAAGTATCGTAAAAACCTTGAAAGGTATACAATGAGTTCGCAAAAAGAAAAAAACAAATAACCATAGGATACATCAAATGCTACGAAACTCAATTGTGAAGAGGTAAAGAAGCTCTATCTGGTTATTGAAAGCCTACACAAAATCTACCAAAAGCTCTTTTTCTCTTTCACGGTGTAGCAAAACCATAAGGGCTGTAAGATCCTTGACTTTAGAGTCTCTTTTGAAAACAAGAAAAGTAGATTTCAGGTGTATGTTGCTTTGCTTTTTGGCTTATAATGTTTGTTATTTTAATTTTTGGCTTAGAATGCTTCTTGTGGAATGTTGGAAGGTTTTAGAGTGGAAAGCAAAGTCATTTTCATATTCGATGAACATTGGGTCTGTTTTCGAGTTCAAGTAGGTTAGGAGAAGCCGCGGTTCAATTTTTAAAAATTTTGTTGTTCTTGTTTTTTACTCTATTTTTAGCTTTTCGTGCTTTTTGATGTTTCTAGAAAACAATGTGCTATTTAAAATTGTATAAACTTGAAAATATTATTTTTGGTCATCATATGGGTGAAAAATGGACATATAGTGGAGAGAAGGGATTAAACAAAAAATTAGGAGAATTATTTTTAAAAAGAGCGACACCGTAAATACATTGAGGCGGTATAGTAAGTGGCATGATTATATTAAGGTACCACAGTGCGGTCTAGTTCACTCACAAACTCATTAGTTGCGTAGATCCTATTACAGAGTTAATTTTTGCATCGAGAATTGGATGGTTTTGGCTAGAGTTGACTTTCAAAACCTATGCCATGTTTTTAGCAAAAGCTCCAAAAAACAGGGCCTTTTCTTCGCAAAAGAGGGGGCATCCAATTTTACCTTGGGACACACTCTAGCCTGTCGGTGACTTAAAGCAGCATTACTACTTAGTTTTCAACATCTTCAATTGCATAAACTACAATAAAACTTTGCGTGCATATTATATAGAGGGGTACAAGCTCTCCATCACCATCTCCATAAGAATCTCTCTCTTGTTCACGGAAAGAAGAAGAACCATCTCTTTCTACTTTCTTACTATATTCTCTTCTTTGTTCACGGTGTACGTACTCTACATCAACTTTGTGAAAAAATCCTCTATGTAGATCTTATCACTGGCAAAGCAACAAGCCTTTCAAACACCAGTAATCACTCCTTGATCACAGTAACAAGCTCTAAACTCCATAGCCATTCTCTTTTTCTCTGTACTTTCGTTTATAGGAAACTACACTCTCAGTGGTTGCCTTTCTAGATACATAGGCATGTATGGGCTTTCTGGGTGTATATGAAGACATGCTTTTTCATCATGTCTAGTAGCATCTTGATATATGCATACACTGCTGTTTATGATCACACAGATGCATAAAAAGCACTCTTTGCTTTCACGTCACATAAGCAGTATGGACATCGTTTTGGTCATATCTTCTAAATTTTTATAAATCATGCCAAACCCTATGAATGAAAGATTAAAAATGTCATTTAGAGCCTTTTCTCTTTACAACTCATGTGAAAATTTTGCTCGTTGGAAGAACAAGGCTATTATTTTCAAGTTTAAACTTGAAAAGATAGCCAAGCATAGGTGGAAGGACCATTGTGATAAAAATAACATCAACCCTAACACAACAACTTGGGCATATCTTGAAGAACAATTTAAGAAGAATTATTAGAATAAAGTATATCACTTTGACCGAATGAATGAGTTTCTTGATTGTACTAAAGGGACTACAGAATTATAGTCATACTGTCAACATTTCTTGACCTTTGTCAAGTATTCTCTAGTTGTGATGACTCAAGAAATCAAAGTAGCGCGATTTGTGTCAGGTTCACAAAATGCTACGAAGACCAGGCTTCAGAGTCTTTGACTTGCTAATTTTATAGATGTTCTTATGTGGGTAAACGTATTGAGCTTGAACTTTCCACAGGTGGGAAGAAAAAACCAAAGCCTGCTCCTATTCATGAGATTAAGAGACCTCGTCTGAAGATAAACCAAGATCCATAAATTCACTGTAAAGAAGGAATAATTTATTGTGTATGATGGCTAGATAGGACCATCTTTGTTATGCTTGCCTTGATCCTGATTATCAATCTAGAGATTTTCCATTTAATGAGTCAAAATCTACATGATTAACATATAAATTACAAGCCAAAGAACCAGAATCCAAATCAAAATTTCAAAAAAATTAGACCACCTATAGCTCAACAAAACCTCAATCAGAATCAGAGACCACCATTAGGAAAAATATGGACTCTCCTTGGGCATTTTTGATTAGTGAAGGCTTAAGGGAGAACCAATGAGAAGGCTCTTGGGATATCACCTAGAGGGGGAGGAATGGTAGGGGTGCAGCCTAATTGTCTCCCTCTTCAATGCTTGGTTCTTAGAGAGAGGTGGGAGGTAGGCTGGGGGGGGGGGGGGGGGGGGTAAATAGGAGGAGAGAGGTGTCATAAAAGAGGGAGGAACCCCCCAAAAAAAACGCGCATGCTTAAAAACCTTAAAAATTGAAATTTTTTTAAAAGTTCCAAAGTTGACCCATTTGCCTCCAAAACTGCCCCAAAACATAAACTAACTTTAAAAAGTCAAATTTTCCCCCCAAAATCCACTTTTCTCTCTCTCCCTCATTACTTTTCTCTCCCACACTCTCCCTCTTCTCCCTCCTCCCATTCTCTCTCTACAGTCAAGGCAGCCATAGCCAAAAGCTTTCCACCACTCTCTTCCTCTCTCTCCATAGCTCCCTCTTCTCTCACACCTCCATCAACCCTCTACAGTCCCACACTCCATAGCCCACAGCTCCACTATCCTCTCTACCTCTCTACCTCTCACTCCTCCCCTCTTTCTCTATCTCCACTGTCAAAGCCACCATAGGCAGCTCACCTCACCCTCCCCTCAGTACTCAACTCTTTCAAATCCCTTCCTAAGCCCAACTTCCCAAGCATGTCCACGCATAGACGGCCCAAACCAGAGATAGAGGAGATTGTGTTGCACAACACAAAAGACTCGGAGGGGGTATGGATCCCACAAGTATTCAAGAAGGGTACATGGATCTACATGCAACCGTCACGTGCTGGACCTCATCGCGTACGGTGCCGAGGCGTATTGGAACGTCATTGGAAGGGCTGGCTATTGGCATTCAAAGAAACAAAGTCCGGAATGGTGGCCATCGTGCAACACGTCTACAGTGCAACTGAGCTCCACCTCAAGAGAGCTTCAACTCAATTTGCACCTCATTGTAAGTTTTCATGGTTTAGCTATCCCATGCATATGTCATGTTTACGTTTATGTGATCATTATGTTTAACTAAGGGCATTTGTAAAGATGTTTTTCCATCCAGCTTAGTTGAGGAGCAGCCGCTTGAGTGCCTCTCAGGCACGTTCACGGTTGTGCATGCTCACATTGGGGAGCTTATGTTTCCTAATGTTTCATTGAAAAAACTTACTGAGCAGCGAATATTCATGTACTCCCACAAGTACGTGGTGCCGAAGTCAAGCCAAAGCTATGGTAGGTTAGAAGCCGTGGAGACACCCTCATTGCAGAGTGCAGAATGGCCAACTCCAGACCATTGGGTTTTGCTTTCTTTCAAGCGCAAGGTGCTACAAGATTTCCAAGGGTCCCTAAAGTTTGGTAAGGCAACCAGATCGGTGGGTCTCAGTTGGCATTGTCCCATTCATTTGTTTGTGCATGCATTCCGCTCTCTGCCGATTGTAGAAACACCAACAATGTTTGTTTGCAAAGAAGTTGACATAGATGCAATGGACACCATTCTAGGTGTCAATTGGGGCTATGTTGACGGTTTGCATGATGGTGACAGTTATAAGTGCAATGTGTCCCCCACACAGCTTTGCCTTCGGTATTTGAAAGCAAGGTGCACCTTGTATGCACGGTTTAGCTATGAGAGGTGGATGCACAAACGTGGCAAATGGATACCCTTGCAGCTGACAGCCGAAGAGATTCAATCCTTTGAAATTCGTGTCCGCATGCCCAATAACGAGGTGGAGGTGGTTGCAGTGAATCCGCATTGGATTCTTGCCAATCTTCGGGAACACTTTGTCATAATGGGATTCGAGGATGTCGGTAATGCAAGTTTCAAACTAGAACAACGCAAGGTCTGCTTTGTGCTTGCTTAGCTACCTTTTCTTATTTTTTGTGGGTTTTTGTATTTTGATTGGCCATTTTTGGTTGTATAGATTGGAAGGCGGATGGAGGCCACTATGCTTGTTTACAAAGATTGGGCTACAGACGAAATCATCTTGTCTAAGTGAATTGGCTTGTAACTTTAATCGTTTATATATTGGATATTTTATTAAAGATTTTGAAAAGTTTTAAGGTGTTGTACTTGATTTTGTACTTGAGTTTTAAGGTGGTGTAAATTTATTTTTTAAATGCATATTTTTTATTTTTTTCGAGATGGAATATGTCTATATAAGGAGGACCACCTCCTCATTTCACCATTTTCATCCCAGCATTGCAGAGAGACCTAGCATACCCAATCACGCAAAGAGAAGAAATGGCTGCTACTAGTGCTTTAGATGCATTCCTTACTGAGGTTGGGCATGCAAATCGCCCTGAGCTTCAAGCCTTTTTTACAACCCAACCCGATTTGGAAACCACCTTGACCCTCCACTCTCAATCTCTTGAGCACATTACTTCATACATTTCCACGTGCATGGGGAGATTCATTGTTGAGTTACCAAACCGGCCAGGGCAATGGGTCCCTGAAGGCCTTCTCCACCACATCTACCAAGGGGACATGCCATTTCATCAGCGGCTTGCACGCTTTGCCACCATAGCACAACCCGCCGGACAATATGTGCGGCTTGAAGCTGATGATGTGCGAGCAATGCGTAAGGGAAGGATCGGAAACACTTTTTTCTCTGTTCAGGCCATAATGATCTTCCTCCTTCACGAGTGCCCAGCAGGCCCTGACGTAGTGCTACCTCACTTGCAGATCGACGGGGTATTGGCTGATGTGAACGGTCCCAAGCCCGCGGCCATTGACTCATCCGCAGAGGAGAGGACGCTTGCCTTGACCTACCCTGTAGGGATTCAAGGCCTCTTGGAGGCCTCTCCATCAGTCGGTTCATCCTCCGGACCGCCAGAAGGAACCACCACTCGGGATGCCATCCCTGAGGTAGAGATTACTCGCTTCTCCTCCATTGTGGTGGGTGGGGAGGAGTTTGTGTTTATGCACGATCTGGAGAAATCCTTTGAGCTTCGCATGGATGAGTGTTTCGCCATCCTCGATGCCCATGGCAAGTTTGATCTTGATACCACCACCTCCCATGACGATGATCTCCTACTGCCCATGGGGAATACTTTGGCGGACACAGTGGCGATCGCACAAGCCGAGGTGGCAACGGCTGAGCAGGCCAAGGTCTCTGAGGAGGAGTTTGTGGCCGTGCAAGCCATGTGTTTGGCTAAACGCGCAAGAGTGGATTCACCACCACCTGCTGCAACACCTGTTTTGCTTGATCCAAAGGGGAAGTCAAGCGTGGATCTTTACTTGCACCCGGATGCCGATGAGGAGGATCGTAGACAAGAGGTATAGATGCTCACTTACATTTGATTGTTACAAATGATTTTGTTAATGTTATATGATAATTCTGTGCCATATCTCAGAAAACCTATGTTCTGCAGGATGTTCTGGAGGTTGACGCCTGGGCACAACGGTCAGGGGGGAGGAGGACGCCGTTCGGACCTCAAGCGGCACTTGCTCACTACCTCGGCACACTTCCCACTGGTGTCGTGGTGTTTGTCCATGCCGACTACTCTCCCAATGGTCGCTACAACATTTTTGCTCTCCGTTCACTCTCCGAGGCATTGTGTTTAACAACACTTGCCCAAACGGCCAACCTTGTAGTGCTTGTAAAGAAAGATTTTACAATATCCACTTTCGGTGTAAACTTTCGCGGGCGCCTTATTGCCCATGTCGGCATGAACCAAGCTGTAGGGGTTAATGACACCCAAGAAATCACACCCACTTTACTTAATAGGGAGCCACCCCAAAAGGCCAAGCGCCAAAAAATTGTAATTAGAAAGATCCTAAAGCAATTAATGAAACTACTTTTTGCTGTCTATGACTCTCTTTCTTGCAAGGTTTTGAATTTCTTATATGTTGGGCTTCCATTGTGTATGAGAAGCACCATAATTTCTCCTATGACTACTAAAGGGTCTGGCAGGCATTAAAATTTAAAAAATGCATACTTTGTTATATCTAGGCTTCCAAAGTTATGTATGTGCCTAGTAAAGGGCTTGGAAGTCCCTCAAATATGCTGCCACAAGGGCGTGCATTGAAATTGGACACATCTAAGAGCATACCCAGGTACAAAACAGAGTGACAAGACATTAATACCCAGTTGCAAAAGAGAAAGACATGGATACCCAGGTAACCTTAAGCCCATCTTGCCCCAGATACCTAAAGTTGTATCAACAAACCACAAGAGTAAAATGTGGCAATATCTAAGCCCTTTTTGGAGTATAGGAGCATACCCAGTTACAAAACAGAGTGACCAAGTAACCTTAAGCCCATCTTGCCCTAGATACCTAAAGTTGTATTAACAAACCACAAGAGTAAACTTTGTGGCAATATCTAAGCCCTTTTTGGAGTATAGGACTGACATGGACTAAGGGGGGATGATTGCCAACAACATCTATGCTAATTGAAGCAAACAAAACATACTTATTGCTTGTCAAAATTGTCTGGAAACCACTGGAAAGTGTCTGGAAAGCACTAGGAAAGGCTGCCACAAGGGCGCGCATTATGTCCATCCATAGGCCTCTAGAAGCCCCAAATGCGCGCCCTTGTGGCAGCCAATTTGGGGGCATTCCAAGCCATTTTCAACACTTTGTAGATGTTTCTGCCATGCAATAGTGAGTCACATAGCATGGATACATCAGGAAGTGCATGCCCCACTTAGCCAAGGTGCTAAACGTAGGCAATTTTTCACAATAACAAGCTAATGGCTACATACATACAATAGAAGGTAGACAAAACTTGAATCAATGCTACATTGCATGGTACATAATTAAAACAATACAGTGCGCAGTGGGGTATACAATAAAAGACGCCTATATTCAAATTCTTCCCAATACAATGCACAGAGTGGGATATACAATCAAAAGACGCTTGGATTCAAATTCTTCACAATCTTGGAGTTCCGTAAATACAAAAAGGTTGATGCCTAATTACAAGCTACTCCTCATGGCGCAAACGGCGAGCAAGCTGCATATCCTTGGGCATAATGGTTACACGCTTTGCATGGATGGCACAGAGGTTAGAATCCTCGAATATGCCAGTTAAATATTGCTCTGCTGCCTCTTGGACTGCCTCTATGGCCACGGCGCCCATCCGAAACTGAGTGTTGTACAATTGCAAAACCTCCCTACATAGCCTTGCAAAAGGGGCCCTCCGAATCAAGAGCTCGGTGCTCTTTTGATAGTGTCGAATCTCCGCAAAAGCACGGCTGCGCTTTCGTACCTTCTGAGGTCTACGTGGAGGTGCATTTTTGGCACGAGTCGGGGCAGCTTGCTTCCTCTTCTTGTAGACAATGCTCTTTCTCTTTTTTTTCTGCACAGGCACTTCCAACACCTCATTATCTGATTCCACCCACTCTCCATCTGATTCGTGCTCTTCACTATTGACCGGATGTGATGGTGTAGGTCCACTCCCTTTAGGAAGTGTCTTACCCCCAATAGACATGTAAGCCTGATAAGTTTGTATTTGGACGCCAACCCATGGGGCATCTTCATCCGTTTGCGTCTCTTCGGAGCCTTCTGATGGTTGCTTTTGGCTGTTTGTTTCTTTGCCCTGGTCGCTCTCATCCTCCCTGTTGCCATCAGAATCGTTGGAGTCCGATGAATAGACAACAAGGCGATGCTTCCGTCTCTCTTTTGCTGCTGTAGAGGACTGGCCATGCTAATTTGAAGCTCCAGCTTCTTCTGTGTGGACTTCACCTTGAGCTTGTGAAGTTCCAGCTTCTGTTGCTGTACCTTTGAGTCGTTGGCCATCCGGCCCCTCTGGATATGCAATCCTAGCCGTTTGGTTTGTTCTTGCCATGGTAGCACCTAGTAGGGAAAATGACAAAATGAGCCCCTTCAACCTTTAAATAGGTTTTTTTGAGATTTGGGCCCTTTCACACTATGCGGCGAATTGAGTGAAACTCAAATAAAGAAATTGAATTTAACAACTAAACCTGGATCATGCGGACGGCTGACGCGACGCCCAAATGCTGCCTTTTCGATATTTAGTTGCACGCCAAGCTTCATGGCCCAGGGACGCTCGCGAGAGTTTCCACTTCTCGGATGCTGCAATACGAGAAGCGTTGCATAACTGCTTTGCTAACATCGATTCTCTTGCTTTCTCAATAGTACGAGTTCTCCCAAAGGTGTGCCTAAAAAACCAGTTAAACATCTCTTGGAGGTAGTTGGAGTGTGAACTACCACCACCATGCCGAGTATTCTTGAAGTAGACTCCTTTTGCTCGATAGTGGGACTTCTCCATGCCTTGTGTACTCCATATATCAAGCGAACCATAGCGGTCCATGAAGTATGCACCTGCGCATAGAGAATGTGCTAAAACAACCAAAAAGGAGATAAGCAAATAGAAAAGTTGCATTTTCAAACATTGCATATGTATTAAGTCTGTTAAAACAAACCATGTAGTGTGTAATCTTGCTTTCAGACCATCCGTCCTTAGCGGCCCTTGTGAATTCATAAAGCACCTTCTTGAACTCCTCTCGCTGCTCAACGGTGGTTCTTGAAAGATTCATCAATTGCACAACCTTTTGAAAGGATGACCATACTAGCTTGCGTTGGTTAGCAACCTCCACATTGGGATCTTTGTCCGTCATGCATGAACACAAATCTTTCCACAACTCCCACCGCTTCTCACTTGCTAGATCGACACTTGCCTTGGATACCTGCATTGGAGACTTTGACATCTTCTTGAAAAATCGACGTGCCTTGGCTCCATTCATGGAAACCTTTTGTGCCACCTCATATGTCTTCTCCCTACAAGTCTCTGCTACAATGTTCACCCTTGATCGGTGACATCCAATCTCATTAAGGAGCGTCTCCACCCCCTGCAAGGAGTCTTTTGACCGTTGAAGGGGCTTCATTGTGAAAGCATAATCAATGTGATGCTTTAGGATCCTATCAAATATTCGCATAAACGCATGCAATGTACAAAAGTGAACATTGTTGAGGGAGAAGGGAATTATGGGGTTCCACCCAGGATCTTTGCTATCCCTATTGGGCACCTGCAGCATATCACATGAAAGAACCGAAGTTTGCCACTCCCTGTTTATATGGTCATCATTATCTTCGTCTTGACCTTCCACTTGAGTTTCTCGACATGTCTTGTGCCCTTTCGTACAGAATGGACAGGGAAGTAAAGAATTTGCACCTTGTTTGCATCCAAGCATGCACTTTATGGTCTTTAGATCACCACCTAAATGCCATTCAACATCAAACTCCCCACGTCCTGAAACCATGAGCTTCTCACCGTTTATTTGAGCTTTAATGACCTCTGTGACCCATGGGATTCTACTGAAAATCCATGCAAGGACTTCATGTGTCTCTTTCGGAACTTCAATTGCACCAAGCCACCATATATCCTTCTCTGATTGCACACTAAAAGAGGGCTTTGTTGCTTCACTCGAACTGCAAGATTGCTTGGCATAAGCTAGGGCTTCATTCATAAGCGTGATGCTCATTCTCTCCAACTTTCTCCCTTTAACAATTACACACTCATCCAACTTCAGCACGAACACAAGCTTGCCTTCAACAACTGCCAACAACATAAAGCCTCAGAATGCTTGTTTTGACACATCATAGAGCATGTAGGCAACTCTAAACTAACCTGCATCACTCAAATTGTAGAAAACAGCCATGGACTGCTGCAAATCGTATCAAGTCCACAAAGATATTGTTGAATTTGGTGTAAACAAACCCTTCGGTCCGCAACACACTGTTAGAAATAGCACCGCTTCCCTTCCCGCGGCCCTTCCTTCCTTGTGATTTGCTACGGAGCGACTGAAGAGGCATCGTGTCTTCAATATACAAGTAGTCCCCTAATCGGTGAACAACATCTTCATTTGACACCTTCTTGGCAATCTGCACTCTGTGAGGAAGTGGGAATAGGTTTTCCGTGACTCCTCGACTTCTTAATGCATCTTTTAACACTTGATGTATTGCTTGATAGCCCTTGGTACTAATCCCAACAACATCACAAATATCATGAACATCTAGATCAGTGACAATATTAGAAAAATCACTAAGAACTCTCTTAGTGATTGCGTCTTTCAAGTGTTTTGCCTCTGGAGCATCAAGCATCCCAATAAAATCCTCTGTGTTGAAACAAGAACGAAGTAAAGTAGCCCTAGCTTCCGCATTCTCGCCACCGCACATTTCTTGGACGAAGTTCCTATTGCCCAAGACAACAATGATGAGCCGTATTAGACTTAAACAACATGAGGGACATAACATGTTACCTCATAGCTGTCACCCTTCGTTTTCTTGCACCTCCACGTGGTGCAAGAGTCTGAATTTCGGACAACTCTCGTTTCCTCACCCTACCTCCCATGGCAGTACTCTTCATGTGTGAAAGAGTATCCTCAAGCTTTTTAATTACATTTTCCTTGGTTGTGATGGTGCTCTTTGCCTCCTCAAGCACACTAGTAGCTGTTTGCATCTGATCTTGAAGATTGTGGAAACTCCCATTGAGCAACTGCCAATGACGCAAGTAGATCTCAGACCGCGCAATCTTGTGTTTGTTGAGTCTCTTGCAGTAGCCCAACAAACCTTGCTCTCCATTTCCAACGTATTGCAACAGTGATGGAATGTTTGTAAAAGACGGATGAACATTGAGAGAAGGATCCTTTGGATACAAGCATCCGTCTGTCCAGAGATCCATATTCTTCTCCCCTTGAGCGCGGCGTTCATTGGCTGAAGGTAATGTACCCAAGCATGTTTTCTTTGTCGGAACATACTCTTGAGGTAGGCGTAGGAAAAGCCCTGGAGACCTACCGCGTGAAGAGCTTGCTGGGACAATGGTCACGTCGTCAAGAGGCATTGTAGGATGGAGAGATGGAGCTTGAAGGATGGAGAGGTAGAGCTTGTAGGATGGAGAGATGGAGCTTGAAGGATGGAGAGATGGGTGTGTAGGTGCAGCAGCAGGTGCAGGTGCAAGGGGGATGGGTGTAGGAGAGGAGCTTAGATTAGGAGGGAAAGTTTTCAATTTTGGGGGGAATTTTCTAGAAGTTTGGAGGGAGTAAAAAAATGTTGAATTTTGAGTAATTTAACTTAAAAATCTTTTTTTTATTATGTGTATATGTTGGGGGTACTTTTTAGGGGGGAATAGAGTTTTTTTGAAAGTTTTTGAAAAAAGTCATTTTTTTGACCTCTTTGACCCACGAATTTGCTTAGGTGGCATGGGAGAGTTAAGAGGCCACTTACAAGTTGGCCAAAAAGTTAGAGAGAAAAGACCCCCTACCCCCCTACTTTTCAAATGGTTTACCCCCCCCTTCCCTACTTTTTAAATGGTTACCCTCCCGCCCCCCCCCCCCCCCTTTCCCCCTACCTTTTTAGGGGTCAAAGGTGGAGGAGACCCTACCAAAATAGCCCCATTCAAAGCCTTTGTCCCCCTTTATCTTGGCAGGCGTCCTTTAAATTAGGGATTCTTACAAGGCCCATGGAGAGTCCATTTTTTCCCTAATGCCTCAATCTTAATGAAATTTTAAATTAGGCAATCCACCTTTTGTGAGGGATGGACCACCTAACAACAACAACAATTGTAATAACTTTAATCAACCACCTTGTCTAGGAGGAGGAGGAGGAGGAAACCAATGACCTCAAGGAAAAGCTCAAGTCAACGGGGTTCAAGGTGCTAAAGACAATAGAAATCAAGCAAATGCATATGTTCATGTTGCAATCAAACATCAAGGAGTTAATGAACAATTTTCATTGATTCATAACCCAATAGAGTATCAAGGTAAGCATTTTACCTTATTGATTTATTCGGGAGTATATATTCTTTCAACTCTCATAAATACATTAGAAACCTCATTCTGTCTAAACACCCTAATATTGAACTCACAGTGGAATAGCTATGGTAGGAAGGTTAGATCTTCTACTTCAGTAGGTAACTTGAATTTTGTGTTGGATGGTCATAGAACTTCAGGTCATTTTAGGGTCTTATCCATAGGATTCTATGACATAATTTTAGGGATGGATTGGCTCAAGGCAAATAATGCTCACTTACATTGTAAAAACACTTCATTCAATTTTATAAATGAGCACAGTTCTAGGGTTACCATTATCGAGAAGCGAGGGCAACCTAGACTTCATCTTGTGAACTTCTGAAAACCTACAAAAAGAATGAGATGGTTTATGTTGTAAAGCTTAACCCAATAGAAAAGAAGTCAAAAGCACTTGAATCTGACTGGCTTCTTGAAGTGATGTTGTGTTTCATGAAGAAATTTTAGAGTTACCACCCAGGCGTGAATTTGATCATGCAATAGAGATTATTCCAGAAGCTCAACCAGTTGCTCAAAGACCATACAAGATATTGGTACTTGCATTTGCGGAATTCAAAGAGTAACTAACTTAACTTCTTGACCATGGTTTCATTCATCCTAGTGTTTATCCATGGAGTACTCCTTTTCTTTTCAATCAAAAGAAAGATACTACTTTATGCCTTTATATTGCCTTTCCTGGATTAAATCAGGTAGCAGTCAAGAATAAGTATGTAATACACTACAACACTAAATGAAGATATCGACGCGCCTATATCGACGGCCATGCTTTTCCACGCGTATATCGACAACATTAGCGGGCGTCGCTATATGCGTCGTTATACGAGTCGATATACGTGTGGAAAGGCTTTATTTGCCACGCGTATAGCGACGCGTATATCGATGCCAAAAAAATTGGGGAAAAAAGGCAAAACCCGCGCGTAGGGGCCATTTTCGCCTGCTCGGTTCTTGGTCGAAACCTGCTGCGCAGGTATTATGTCCATCTCCACCCTCCCCAACCCCTCTCTCTTGCTCTCTCTCTCTCTCTCTCTCTACCTCTACATCGTGTGTGTGTGTGTGTGTGTGTAGGAGGGAGAGAGAGAGAGAGAGAGAGAGAGAGAGAGAGAGAGAGAGAGAGAGAGAGAGAGAGCCGTGTGTGTGTGTGTGTGTAGGAAAGAGAGAGAGAGAGGTGTGTGTGTGTAGGAGGGAGGGAGAGAGAGAGAGAGAGAGATGTGTGTGTGTGTGTAGGAAAGAGAGAGAGAGAGAGAGAGAGAGAGAGAGAGAGAGAGAGAGAATTAATGTATGCTTAGGAAATTAAAACTAAAGAAAAAAAAATTAAAGAGAGAAATGAAATGAAATGTTATATTAACGTCTTCGAAAGGCCAAAGTGACCTATGAGACATGAGACAAGAAAGTTACAATGTGATGGATCTGATACAAAGTCAGAGTAAGAAGATGACAAAATAAAATATTATGGAATCCTAAACTGCTGGGTGTGGACTAAATGGCTAAACGAGCTAGTTGGGATAGGTAGATCTCCTCCATGGTCAGTACTCTGACTGGACGTTGTGCATGTCGAGCCAAAGTGACCTAGCTAGATCCTCTGATGCAGCCTCTGTCGATGTTGTGTAGTCCTCCGCAGTCGTGGGCGTCTAGATCTCCCTAGATCAGTTGCTCGTTCGATCATTAGAGAGATAGGGAAGTAGAGAGAGAGAGAGAGAGAGAGAGAGAGAGAGAGAGAGAGAGATAGGAAATAGAGAGATAGAGAAAGAGAGTTATATATATATATATATATATATATATATAGAGAGAGAGAGAGAGAGAGAGAGAGAGACAGAGAGAGAGAGATAGGGAAGTGGAGCTCCAGGAGTTATGGCAGAGAAATAGGAAAATAGAGAAATAGAGAGAGATAGGAAAATAGAGAAAGAGAGATAGCGAGAGCGAGATCGAGAGAGAGAGAGAGAGAGAAAGAGAGATAGCGAGAGCGAGATCGAGAGAGAAAGAACGAGAGATAGGGTACGTGGATAGAGAAGAAACTATGGAACTAAAAGAGGCAAAGGGGTTTTGCCTGCTACATGCATTTCCATGTACACCTGGGAGTGCATGTATGTGTCTACCCATATAGGATTTGACCAATAAAGACGAGATTTTGACCTGGTGGTCCTGATCTCCGTACACCTCTGGACCGAGGTGTACGGAGATTGGGCAAGACTAGAGAATGCGAGGTAGTTTACATTGTGAGGAGTATATATATATATATATATATATATATATATATATATATAAATTAAAACAACATTCATAATCATTGTAGATGGCAACGTCATCAACTAACATGGAGGAAAAGATTGCATGCTCGTGCACGCTCTGCAAGTATCAAATCTTGTGCAAGCGTAGGATATGTAATGAGCATGTGCACAAGTACGGAGAGTTTGCTAGAGAAACCGTACAGAATCTGCGATATGACTCCTACGGAACGGGCATTGATTTCCGCGACATAGCACCTACATCTGAGAGAGAGAGAGAGAGAAAAAAGATTATGCGTGAAGGTCCGACCAATATAGAGCCACGGATGGAAGCAGAAAAGGGCTTACAGACAGAAGACGACGACATGGAGGAGATGCTGGATGCCTTCTTCCAGACAAGCGAGGAGAACGCGAACGAAGTAGCACCAAAAGCCGTGCGCCTATCTCCTGAAGACATGTTGAGAAAGTTGGCACGTCAACCAATCTATGAAGGCGCCAAAATATTTGTGCTTCGTACTTGTCTGGCGTTTTTGAATCTTCAGCCAGTGTACGGGTGGTCAGATGCAAGCGTCACAACTTTGTTTAGGTACGTAATTTACAAAAGAGATTTTCCAATTGCAACGGTGATGTGCTCGGAGAGCTTTAATTTTAATTTAATGTGGCTTAAACAGGTTATTGTGGGAGCAACTTCTCCCGGCTGGCAATGAAATGCCTCCCTCTAGGCCAGACGCAAAGCAACTTCTGACCTCAGTTGGTTTGGACTACAACAAGATTCATGCATGTCCAAATGATTGCATTCTTTTTCGCAATGAATTCGCAAATTGTCTGTCGTGTCCTAAGTGCGGAGCAATGCGCTACAAACAAGATGCAGTTGGCGAGACAGTGCCAGCTAAAGTGTTGCGGCATTTCCCTATTATTCCTAGGATAAAAAGCATGTTTCGTTGTGGTTCCATTGCAAAGTTGATGCGGTGGCATTCTACGAATAGATCCACTGACGCAACATTTAGGGTGCCCGCTGATTCGAAGGCTTGGAGGCACATTGAAGATACCTGGCCACATTTTAAGAGTGAACCACGCAATTTGCGTTTGGGCATGGCAATGGATGGAGTCAATCCATTTGGCTTGAGAAGCTCGTCATGGAGCACTTGGCCTGTGTGCCTTATCAATTACAACCTCCAGCCGTGGCTTGCTATCAAGAAGGGTCATTTGATTTTAAGCTCGATTGTACCTGGTAAGTTCAAAGCAAAAAACATGGATGCTTATCTAGCTCCACTATTGACGAGCTCCAGGAGTTATGGCATGGGATCGACATAGCAGATGCGGTTGAACCAGTAGGACAACAGCATGCAAGGATCCATGGACTTCTTATGTGGACTATGCATGATTGGCCAGGATACGGAGAAGCTTCTGGTAATGGTTATTGATTTACAAAATTCTCGCTATTCGCAAGCGCTTTGCCTTGGCCTGATTCATGCTTTGATATATGCAGGACTAACAACTTCGGGATACAATGCATGTCCAATTTGCGGGCAGTCTTTGGATGTGCGCTATTCTACCTCTCTTCGAAAGACAATTTATCAAGGCCACCACCGTTATCTTCCAGATGGCCATCACTTGCGCGAAGGCCAGCTTGGTCGCGTCGAATGTCGTCCTATGCATGTACAAGAGTGGCGTCGCCGATGGGAGCAACATGAGGGGAAACCTGTTCCAGGAATGAAACGTTTGTCCATTCTCCATACGTTGCCGTACTGGGGTGATCTACTAATTAACCATTTGCTGGATCCAATGCATATATTCAAGAATGTGGGAGAGCTCCTCTGGAAGACAATCATGGGAATGAAAGACAATCGAGCTTCACGAGATGATTTGCAGTCGGTTGGAAAGATTGCAGAGCTGTGGCCTTTCACCAATGCAGCTGGTCAAACAAAACTTCCAAGAGCGCCATGGGTATTGCTAAAAAACAAAGAGCGACAAGTGAAAAGGGTGATTTCAGAGTTCAGGACGCCAACAGGATATATGCGATGTCTCAAGACAGCATTCACCCGTGACGATCAACTATCAGGGTTGAAATCGCACAACTGGCATAAGTTCTTGCAATTCATTCTTCCAATTGCGATCAAGGGGTGTTTAACAGAGGAAGTGCGGACCTGCATATACAAGATTTCAGAGCTAGTGCGGTGGATCTCTTCCAAGGAGATACGGGAGGAATCTATTGCAGTCGCAAGGGCTAACTCCATTGAGGCAGTTTGCATGATTGAGAAGTATCTACCCACGAGCTGTCTAACTATCCAAATACACTTGCTCCTCCATGTAGTAGATGAGGTTGGAGTCGCAGGTACAGTCCACAGCCGTTGGATGTTCTTTCTAGAGCGGTTCATGAAAACACTTAAGGATTTTGTTCGCCAAAAAGCGCGTCAAGAGAGGAGCATGGCAGAAGGATGGCTGGTGCAAGAGTCTCTTGTATTGACGACCGAATTTCTATCCGTTTCTGACCTAGAAATGCCTCGACTGTGGAGCGATGAGGAGGATGCAAGACTGGTGGGAGAGGAGCCGCAAGGGCAAGGGGTGCCGAAGACAATGAACTTGGCCTTTAGAGTTTGTGAGTTTCTAATCCAATCTTAACTATGGCGTTTTTTAAAACGCGATGAATCATGTATTCTTATTACTTTGATTTTTGTATAAACGCAGAATCTTGCGATGCATCGAGCTCCATCACGCGAGGAGGAGTCAGATGGATATCGCAGAGGTATCTATGAAGTACTGAATGATCTTGAAGCTTCAGAAGAGCCTGTAGACTGGGAGGCCTTACAGTCTCGCTGATCGCTTGAGGTGAGACGTTAATATGTGTGAGTTGATTTAATTAAGTCAGTATATGTGAAGTAATAGCAATACTAATTTTGTGAGTTGTCCTATGTGCAGGTTGCGACGCCTAGTCATTAGTGGACCAGATTTCATCTATATGCTTTGTGAGACACAGACACGCTTCTGTGTCTCTTTTTTGTACAAACAGTTAGTGTTCAGATAGTTATTGTTTCCCTTATGGTTATGATTATTGTCATTGTCATTGTATAGACAGTTATTGTTTCTCTTTTTGGTTATGCTTATGGTTATTGTTAATTTTGTTTATGGTTATGGTTATCTGCATTATGGTTTTGATCAAAGTGGCTATAGCCGGTTATGGTTTTAAGTTATGGTTATGCTTTTAAGTTATGGTTATGCTTTTAAGTTATGGCTATGCTTTTCAGTTGGTACGGTTGTCTTTCATTGGCCTTAAATCTCATGTGAGATCCTACATGGATAGCATGTAGGAGGCGTATACATGATATGGTTTTTTTTGAAAAGTTTATGTAAAAACAAAGGGAACTCTGTTGAAATTTCTGCGCACGGGAGCATGGTTGATATTTTGGTGCTGCTCGCTTTCTTGAGCAGAGGGCAGGAAGTCTGGCTGTGGCTGTGTCCATCTTTTAATTGGGCACAGTCCAGGCTACCTGTCCTCTACCCAAGAAATTTTTTTTCTGCTATGGTCGTCGCTATGTGCGTTGCTATGCGCGTCGCTAATAGCGACTGGTTTCACAGCGATGCGGATAGCGACGCGCATAGCGACGGGCCGCGTCGATATCTGCGTCGATAACACGTTTTTTTGTTGTAGTGATACCTAGGATTTATGAGTTACATGACCGACTACATGGAACTTTATTTTTACAAAGAATTGATTTTATGTCTGGTTATTATCAAATCCTAATCAAAGAGGATGATATACCAAAGATAGGATTCAACACTCAATTCAAACATTATGAATTTATAGGTATGCCCTTTAGACTTATGAATGCTCCAACAACTTTCAACTGTCGTATGATATGATCGACGTGTGTTTAGGAACATTTTGATGATTTTGTTCTTGTATTCTTTGATGATATATTGCTCTATTCAAAGAGTAAGGAAGAACATGAATATTATGTATGAAAAGTACTTGTACTTCTATGACAAAACCAATTTTACGCTAACCGTAGCAAATGTACCTTTTTCATTACTAGAGTGGGAGACATGGGATTCATTGTTTCCAAGGATGGTTTTTCTACTGACCAAGTAAGATTGAAGCTTTTGTATTTTGGTCTACACATAAACCTCTCATAGAAGTATGCGGCTTTCTTAGATTGACGGGATGGTACCGTACTTTTATTGAAGTCTATGTTAAGATAGCTACACTGTTGATCAATACCCTTAAGAAGAATAAAAAAAATTGCTTGGAATGATCGTGCCCAAGCTAGATTTGAGAGAATCAAGAAATCTTTGGTGAATGCTCCTATTTCATGACTTCTAGATTTCATAAAGATGTTCATTGTCCTCATTGATGCAAGTGGACAAGCAATTGGTGGTGTTCGGTCTCAAAAAGGAAGACCAATAGCTTATGAATCTTGTAAGTTACGCATTCATGAGCTAGATTATCCTACACATGATTTGAAATTGTTAGCTATTGTGCATGCTCTCACAATATGGCGGTATTATCTTCTTGAAAGGCAATTTGAATTACACACAAATCATAAGAGCCTCAAGTGGATCTACACTCAACCTGATCTTAATATGTGACGACAAAAATAGATGAAATTATTAAACAAATATGATTTTGGGATTGAATATACACTAGGGAAGGAAACCTTAGTGGATGACGCTTTAAGCAAAAAGATTATAGTAGTGGCAATTACAACCCCTTCTACCTCTTAATTGACCTTATTTGCCTTTGGGATTCATTTTTTAGGAGGATTCAATATTTATTAGCCTTACATTATTGAATAGAGATTTATGCAATGAAAATCAAAGGCTTCTCATTTAAGACATTTATCTCTACTTCAATAGTCATTTTTGTATCCCAAATGACTAAGGAATCAAACTTTAGATACTGCAAGAAGCTCATGACATATTTATTGCAGGTCATCCAGGTTACGTTAGAATTTGTGCTACTATGAAGAGGAGTTTCTTTTGGCTAGGATTAAATTGCATTGTGTTAATCTATGTTATAAGATGCTTAACATATTGATGCAATAAAGTCAAAGGAGTTGGATACCATGGTAAGTTTCATCCAATTGATGCACCACAATAAAATGAAAATACATATCCGTGGATTTCATTGCAGGACGTCCCACATCTCTAGGATATGATTCTATTTTTGTGGTCATTCATATGCTTATGACTCATTTATTTTTTATCAAGACAACATTTACAACTAAAGATATAGCTCAAGCTTTCATGAAAGTTGTCTTTATGTATCGTGATTTACCTCGTCGCATAATCTCAGATTTTTATGCAAAGTTCACTTCAAATTTTGAAAAGCCTTATTCTTAGCATAGTTACACAATTGGCCTATAGTACTGCTTATCATCCTCAAACTGATGGTCAAATAAAGGAAACCGATTAGAGTATCGAAGACATGCTACGAGCTTATTGTATGCATGAGCAAAGTAAGTGGACGAGATATTTATGCTTGGTTGAATTCACAAATATAACTCTTCATCCCGATGTACAATTGGGATGTCTCCTTTTCAAGTGTTGTATGGACAAGAGTGCCTTACTCCAATAAAGTAGGAAGACCCATGTGTGAGTGTTCAGGTATCCAAAGACATGTTGGATAAGATGCAATTGCAATTTGACCTCATACGCCAAGATATAAAGACTTCTCAAGATAAACAGAAAAGTTATGTTGACCCTAAGCATTCTATTTGACTCTTTGAAGAAGGGGATAATGTATTTTTGAGAGTGAAGCCTATACGTAGCTCTTTGTCAATAGTTAAGTGGAAGAAACTTAGTGCAAGATATTATGGACCTTTCGTCATCATAGAAAGAATCAATGACCAAGCTTATCAATTATTGTTACCACCTCATATCAAGGTACATGATGTTTTCCATGTAAGCTTGCTTAAAAAGTATGTACTCGACCCAAATCAAATTCCTGATGATTCTCTCTTATCTACCTCAACTGATGGTACTTTTGTTGAAATACATCTTGAAACTATTCTTCAAAGTAGGAACAAATCTCTTCGTAATTAGACCATCATTGAACACCTTGTCAAATGGTAACCTTATTCGAAGGAGGATGCTACTTGGAAACGTGATGATGTTTTGAGACATAACTATCTAGACTTCCTGTTGAGGTGAGGACGCCTTGAATTTTCCAAGCTTAGAAGGATGTAAGATCCACAATTTTTGGGTCTCTTTAAAAAATAAGAAAAATACCTTTACGGTGTACATTACTTTAATTTTTGGCTTAGAATGCTTGCTACGCAATGTTGGAAGTTTTTAAGTGGAAAGCAAAGTCGTTTTCATGTTTTGGTAGGTCAAACGAATGTTTAGTTCAGTTTTCTAAAAAAGATCATTTTTAAGGTTTTTTTACTTTTAAACCTTTTTGCTGTTTTTTGGTGAAATGTGGGGTTGGATATTTAATCTACAAGTCTCGAAGAAGCTAGGGATTAATTATGTAAAAATCCACTTTTTGAGTGGTTTTTGTGGTTTTTGAGTGCTTTTTAATGAAACACGGGTCCATTTTCAGTTCAAGTAGGTGAGGAGAAGTCGTAATTAATTTTATAAAATTTTGCTTTTTTGTCTTTTCATGCTATTTTTAGAATTTTTGTCTTTTCATGCTATTTTTAGAATTTTTGCGCTTTTTGATGCTTTTCAAAGGCAATGTGGCTAGTAAAATTGATTTGATAATATTATTTTGGTCATAGTATATGTGAAAAACGGAGATATGATGAAGAAATAGGATTAAACAAAAATTTTACAAAAAATATATCAAAAAAAGGCATCGCATATACACCAAGACGGTAGGATAAGTGTTGTGATTATGTCGGGACACCATGGTGTGGTTTAGTTCACTCAGAGTCTCATTAGTTGCCTAGATGTTGTTTACATATTTAAGTTTTACTAGGGAAAATTGGATGGTTTTCGGTAGAATTGACTCTCAAAAGCTATGCCATGTTTTTAACACTCCAAAAAGCAGGGCCTATTCTTGACGAAAGAGGGGCTGCTGAGTTTTGCTTGGGGCACACTCCAGCCTGTTGATGAGTTATAGAAGGAAGATTACTACTCTATTTTCAATGCCTTCAGTTGCATAGAATACAATATATGAAACTCTACATACGTATATACGGAGTGATACAAGCTCCCTACCACCATTGCCATAAGAATCTCTCTCTTGTTCGTGGGAAGGAGAAGAAGAAGAACCATCTCTATCTACTTTCTTACTATATTCTCTTCTCTTTTCAGGGCGTACGCACTTGGGAAAAAGAAGAAGAAGAACCATCTCTCTCTACTTTCTTACTATGTTTTCTACTCTTTTCATGATGTACACACTCTACATCACCTTCGTGGCAAAATCCACCATGTAGCTCTAATCACCGCTCTCTTGCGACAAATCAAGAGGCCTTTCAAACACCGATAATCACCTCTTGATCACGATAAGAAGTTCTAAACTCTATAGCCATCATCTCTTTCTCTCTCTACTTCTGTTTTCAGAAAACCATGCTCTCAATGGTTGTTTTTTAAAGTACATATACATGTATGGCTTGCCAAATATTGTATAGAAGGATGCCCCTTGCTTTTCTCATTGTATTTAGTACGCTGATATATGCATATAGTGTATTTATGATCACATAGATGCATAAAAGCACTCTTTACTTTCACATCACGTAAGCAATAGGGCACTGTTTTAGTCATATCTCTTAAACCGTATTGAATTAGGCCAAATCCTTTGAATCAAACACTAAACACACATTGTGAGAGTTTTCTCTTCTACATGTCATGTAAGAATTCAGATCAAGTGAAGAGTTATGATCTAAATACAACTTGTTGCCCACTACACATAGTTAATATTTTAATCTCTAGGTCCTTGAAGAACCGGTACATAGATTTGTCGAATGGAGAAACCCACTTATCCAAATCAAAATCTTGATTAGAAATGCCAATTAATGTATTTAGATCAACGTTAGAAATTCATGAGTGCAGGTTATTAATTGTTCTTTGTACAAGACTACCTATACATGTAGGGATGCACCTAAGAGGGAGTACCATATAGAGTTGTGAGTTTGTTGAGTGGTTCAGATACATTTTATCACGGTTACCACTTCATGAGTGCAGGTTATTATATGTTCTTTGTACGAGACTGCCTATATGTGTAGGGATGCTAGCTAGGGGGAGTAGAATATAGAGTCATGAGTTTGATGAGTGGTTCATTTATATTTTATGGTTTGTTTTGATGAGTTGATTTCATGTGTCCATAAGCTTATGTGTAATAATATGGTAAGTCAACCCAAACCAAATGGATAATTTTTCATAACACACCTTTCTTTTTGCATCAAGGTTATTACCATGAGTCTCTTATGAATGAAGTGATGTGATAAGGTGTTAGTCTATATTATAGGGATGATCTTGATGCATCGATATGAGATCAAACACTTTATTTGGAATATTGAATGTGTATCCAAAAATAGGAAAAAGTTGTTTTGCACCTATAGGAGAAGTTATGGCATATGGTTGATCAAAGTGGTAGGTGTAGACGATGGGATCAGCCTCCAAATGAGAATTCAAACGAGTGACTGAACTAGTAATTATCGAGCCCCATCCAACAGCTATAGATAGGACCCACTATACATTTTGCATAAGACCTTTACCACTACCATGGAGTCTATTGTCTTGGAGCTCATTATGCTCTTGTACTCTTTTGTCAGTAAGAGCAAAGCAATCCTTTAGCTCATGCTATATTTCATTCCAGTTGTCTTGATCTGAATATAATCAAGTTCCAGTCTATGTTCCATTTCCATCTCAATTACTATTTTCATTTCCATTTCAATATCATTATCTTCATCTGATTTGTTGCGTGAAATCTGCTTGTATGAACTAATTTACCTAACTCTACTAACCAAACTTGGAATAGTTGTTTGAAGAGACCAACTCATTCCAGTGGGGCTATTTTCTGCATCATTATTAGATTGATGTGGTGATGTCATATGATGTACGGAACCTCAAGGATAGATGTGGATGTCTCATATGCATGCGTGTACCGCTTTCCACCCTTCTAGGTTAAAACTAGCTCTATGTGCAAGGGGGGTGAGGTGCGGTCATAGTACATCATTTTGCATAGTTAAACACTTCCATAATGGTATTTTGGGATTATGTTTAGTCATTGTTCGGACTTCTGTTTCTGACATAAAAAATCATTCTTTAAGATCCATTTTGTTGGCTCAGTTTGATTGCAATGTGTATAGTCCAAGTAGTGTGGTAGTCGATTCAATGAGAAGTATGGTTTATGAATGAAGGACTGAAGATCCCTTATGATTTTGGTTGTGGAAGCCGGTGTGGCTCTTGGGGTTTTTTTTTTGTCATGGTTGTGCTGCCGAAATTTTTGCAACCATCTCATGTGCTAAAGTTGGTTTTGCATTACCGACAGTAGGGTGGGATGCTCACCCATGTGATGGAGATTGAATTATGGTTTATGATTTTGGATTGGAGTATGAAGTGGTTTTGATGGTTTATGTTAGAGGTGTAAGGGTAGAGACCCTATACAATTTGAGTGCCTTGAAAATGATTGTTTGTGCATATGCAAGATGCTATTTTAATTGGAGTCAGAGGTGTAAGGATAGAGAATCTATACAATATAATTGCCTTGAAAATAATTGTTTGTGCATATACAAGGTGCTATTTTGATTGGACTCATGCATTATGTTTCTCATAGCAACATCGATACAAGATTAAGATCACCTACATTGCTTAGACTTATATGAAAGGGTCGATGACCTGGGGCTTCGCTAGATTGAGGGTGTTGGTTAAATTTTCTTCCTTTTTTGTTAGGCCCATCCACATGGTTAGTGCACACTAGTGGTTAAATGGCCTACATGGATAACATGTTGGGGATCTTGCTGTGGCTTGACCTAAACACCTGGAGTGGCAGTAAAGAGGTGCCTAAACTATTATGGTTGGTGTTGATTTACCTACAAGTATTTGGAATCCTTTTAGAGCTTGGATTCATGGAGGGAGGCAATGATCCTTGGCTTATGGAGGGATTATATTTGGCTCAATAAGTTTAAGGTGTTTTGGTTTGCTCCTAGAAGAGAAGTGAATTCTGTCTGTCAATAGTAGGAGTAGATGTGGATGGATGGACCGGTTGATTCCACATAGGTTTTGGTGCTTCTACTTAGTCATTTATGGTTTTGAAGTTATTGTAAACCCAAATTTTCTTATGCATTAATTCATGGTTTTCCTATTTCACTTAGGTGGGGAATTCAAAGATTCTATTTTTTCATTCTCCTATGTCTTCTATGCACTCTATTTCACCCTCCACCTTCTCTCTCTCTTTCTCTATTCCTGAATGTACACACATATTCACCCTCCACTTGGTCATCTTCTTGAGTACTCTTTCATTCATATACATTCAGGGGTATCACTAGTCATTAGGTACCTCTGGATGCAGTCCAACTCATGGCTTAAACTCTATGCTAAGTTGGTGGGTGCTAAGAGCTCCTCTCCTAGGTTGTCGCTTCTACAACTTTCATGTATATTGGAATTGTATAAAAGTGTAAACTGTATAATTTATACATATACCTTTGGGAAGGGGTATCTCTCAAAGACCAATGCTTACTACCAAAAAATGATATAAAGTATCCGCTCCTATAAGAAACCTTATGTAGTAGCTCATAAAATCAAGAAATTGAAAACCCCCTTGTGATGTGCCTCTAAAATCATTCGTATCCATTCCATCATCTCTTAGTGTGGTACCCTAAACTAAAATGCAAATTTCTAGCAAAACCAAATTGTAAGAGAGTCTCCATCACAAAAGCTACATGAATGTACTAAGATGACCAAATTGAGTTCCCCTCATACATAATAAAGTGTATATATGTTTTTTTTAAAACTAATATTGTAAAATTCATGGCTCAAGTAAAGTGCACTTATGACTTGAATATGTATAAACATAATTTTGCTCATTTTACACAAGAAAGATAATCAATCATAGAGTTTAGATGCAAATTGTTAACAATATGGCCAAACAACCCTATAAAACCACTTTTGCACATAACATGACTACAAAAATTTTGGTAGCACAACCATTTCCAAAAAGAAGGTCCAAGAGCCACACCAGCTTCCAGAATGAAAATCACAACCATAATCCATGAGGGATCTCAGCCCTTGACCATAAATTATATTCCATACTGAATTGACTCCCACACTGGGAGTTTGACATATCCACTGTAATTAGTCTGAGCCCGCATAGAATGCGATGAATCTACAAAAAATATAGGTCTATTTTAGAATTGATATCTCTGTCTAAAAGGGGAATTTCACCTTAATGCGGCCCACGACCCTCATCGTAATTGTCATGGTCTACAACTTTCCAATTGGCCATTTTCCAAATTCTATACCAATGTTTGCTATACATTTGCAAATTGACTACATGTCATTTACACACATACCCAATTTTTGCAACTTTATTATCTACTAGTGTAAATATGTTTTGCCAAACCTTCTACGCTACTTATGCGTTTTGATGTGGTCTACATTCTCATAGAACAAAGGTCTTTCAAATTCTTGACGGATTGAGAGCTATTGAGGATAGATTGCAGGCTATTTTAGATATTGCACATGCGTTTTGGATAGTCCATGTATGCCATGTGTAGGTACAAGTTGGATTCACATGTGATTGGATTGCATATTTGTATGCTTTTGTAGAGAGCTATAGATTATATGTTCCATTGTTGGTAGTTTCCTAATTTACAAGTGTTTTTCAATCTTTGCAAGACATGTTTGAGCATTGTATTTGCTCATGGTTTATGCGCCTTGTGCAATAAACCGCTTACGAGGAGAGTTGGTTGTCCCTACAAGGAGTTCTCTTCGGTCCAAAGATATTTTTGATGTTTGCATATTGTTGGTGTTTGTTTATGTGCATATCTTGCTACATATAACAATGATTTTCACAGAATTTATATATGTTAAGTTGCAAATACTAGTTTGTACGCCGTTGTGGAGACTTATTGGCATTTCTGGTAGTCTGATCATTGTTGAGGCTTGATTAGAGTCATTGAATCTGCTAAAACTTTTGGAGGATCATGCATGAGGTTTTTACTTGATGAAAAGCCTTGTGAGCTTCATATGAGGGAAGGCGGCAGTGTGCCGGGACACCTTGAATGAGTTTAACATCATTTTCAGTCAATTGACTTCACAAGGACTTAACTGAAGTCCTTTTTATTTTCTTTGTGTGTTCCTTCCCTTCCTCATGGGATACGTTTTGTATAAAAATAAGCAATTCAACACCTAATGACAATTTTTATTTACAATGATGTCGTATAGTTTTCTCACTCAAAAGATTCATAGAAAATCTATTCAGCCTACTAAGTTTGGTGATGCTTATGTTGCTAATTTTCGTAGAGAAAGAGTTGCATTCATGATCGTCCCTTCTTTCATGCATGATGTTGAGTGTTGTTATTCTTATAAAAAGGAAAGAAAGTTTTTTGTGTTACATAATGAGACAAGAAGTCTCATGATGAGAAGAAGTTGGACAATTTGGATTCTAAGGGAAAAGCTAAGGTGCAAGAGATCATTGTTGTGGAGTCTCCTAAAACTCATGTTTTTTATATGGCTTATGCTTTGGATATATTGGTATTATCTTAGCACATATGATCTTGTTATGCATGAAGTAAGCTATTCACATAATTGGATGATTGATTATAGTGCCAATTTCCATGTACATTGCATAGAGAGTGGTTTTCCTCTTATGCAAGCTATCACGGTTTAGTCAAGTTGGGCGACTCTTATGCGCTTGACATTGTTGGGATTCGAAACATAAAGTTGGTACTCTCTAATGGCATAGATTTCATGCTTAAGAATGTCAAACATGTTCCCAAGCTAGCAAAGATCTCGATCTTTGTAGAACAACTCGATGACTGGGGTTACATGACCACATTTGGGAGCTAGTCTTCTTGGGTTATCAAGAAGGGAAGCTTGGTTATTCTCAAAGTTGAAAATCATGGTTCCTTGTATTCCATGCATGCATTATGTATAGAAGATGATTTTATTGTAACATTTGAGGTGCCATCTACTAAGTTGTGGCATGACCGACTAGGTTGAACCACCATAATTTTTTTATAGTGACTTTTGTGATCTTATGCTGACCAAGTCTCTAGGGCGGGTTAGTTACTTTGTGACTTTCATTGATGACTCAGGAAGGTGTAGGTTCACACTTTGAAACAAAGCATGAAGTTTTCTCTACATTCTTGAAGCTCCTTGCACTAGTTGAGAATCAATAAAAAAAGAATCTTAAGAGTTTGTGGACTAACAATGATGGGGAGTCTGTCTCAAAAGAGATGGAAGACTTCTATGCAAAAGAGGGATTTGGTGGCAATTTATTGCACCATACACACCGACCTAGAATGAAGTTGTTGAGCATATGAACGGTACTATACAAGAATGTGTTCTAGCTATGCTTTCTATGGCAAACCCTAAACCCTAAACCCTAAACCCTAAACCCTTTTGGGTAGAGGTTGATTTAGCTACATATTATCAATTGGGATCCTAACATGCCATTGGATTACAAGATTTTAGAAGAGTTGTGGCCAGATAAGAAGTGCATTTTTGCAAGGTATATGCTAATGTCCAAAAGTCAAGCATAGATCAAAGCTGTTGGAATTAGGGTTGCAGAGAAACACACACAGCTTGGAGAAGACGAAGGAAGCTCAAAGCACACAGTAGAGAGTGTATTACTTAGTGTGCAATGGAAAGATAGATAGCCCTAGAGTGATGGGCGTATATACAATGCTCGGGGGAAAAAACCTCCTAAAGAGGGAAAAAATGCCCTGAAGGTCCTAGTGTGTTCACACACATCACTACCACATGTATATGGTATCAAATCCCCCCTGGAGTGATGCGGTGAGCGAGAGCTGGCACATGAGTAAAGGGAAGTGCCATGCCCTGAGGACATGATCAGTCCACAAAGGGGAGTAAGCCCAAAGCTTTGCGGAAAGCTTCAAGCTTCTCACGAGACAATGCCTTTGTGAAAAGATCTGCAAGGTTGTCCTGTGTTGGCACATAAGCCAAGCTGATCTCTCCTGCTGAGAGCCTCTCCCTGACATAGTGGTAATGCACCTCAATCTGCTTTGTGCGAGCATGAAAAACTGGGTTCCTCACAACTACTAATGTGCTCTGACTGTCAGTGTAGATAGTGTTGGCAATGTCCTGTCCAACACCCAAATCAACCATAAGGCGTCTGAGCCATACACACTCAACTGTAGCTGTGAAGACTGCCCTGTACTCAGCCTCACAACTTGAAGTGGCCATAGTAGGTTCTTGCTCAACCATGATATACATGAACTGCCAAGCATGAAACAAAAACCACTTGTGGACACTCGCGTGTCAAAACAACCAGCCCTATCTAAATCTGCAAAAGTATGTAAGTTTGGCAGCAATGATCCCCCCTTGGGATAAAACAAGCCAAGATGTAAAGTGCCACTAAGGTAGCGGAAAATCCTCTTGACAGCCTGCCAATGCTTAGACCCTGGGCTATGCATAACTCTACTGACCTGTGAGACTACAAACTGAATATCTGGCCTCGTGTTGCATACATAAATGAGGCAGCCAACAACAGTTTGATAAAGAGTGACATCAGCAGGATCGCCAGCATCATGTAGACTCAACTTCAAACCTGTTTCCATGGGAGTGGCAATAGGTTTGCAATCCTCAAGTCCAAACTTACATAGCAATGTTTCTATGTAACTTTTCTGACACAAGGCAATACCACCATCACACTGCTTAAACTGTATACCCAAGTAATGATGCAACAGCCCCAAATCTTTCATCTTGAAAGTAGCATTCAAATCAGCCTTAAATTCAACAATATGTCTCTCATTTGGTCCAGTGATCAGCAAATCATCGACATAAAGAACCACAATGAGAAGTACATCATCCTCACGCTGTCGAGAAATTTGTGGTCTTGCCGGGAAAGCACCGGGCTTATGGCTGTGAGAGTTTGTTAGAGAACTCCAAAAAACTATATGAAGGAGTTAAACCATAGATGCCATGAAGACTAGGGTTTGGACAGAAGTGCAATCAAAGAAGTTCCACTCTTTCTCTCTTGCACTCACACACACAAAGAAAGAACACAAAAGAGAGTGTCAAAACAACACAAAGATGAAAACATCAAGGCTATGGTCATATCGTATCATGGGTTAATATGAAAGGGTTAATAGATGAGTTAATGGCGTTCTATCTTTGCCGACCAAACAGGCTACGAATTGTTCTTTGGAATTGTAGTTTTGTGTTTACCATAATATATATTTTTTGTCTAGTGATGTGGATTAATTGTGTATACAAATCCTCTTGGTTCATAGCAAGATAACTACGCTTACATGAAAAGAAAACTTATAGTCTATAAGAGGTAGTATGATGGGATCCGGTGAAAGAAGTATTTCATTGAGTCTTTCTGGGCCAAAGAGAAACACTATACGTTGTTGAAAATGTATTTTACGGCTAATCCATACGTTAATTCTAATAGATCATATAGAGTGAAAGTGATAGAAATTCTCATCATGTGGATTATTCATCTAAGATAGTATGTGAGAAATGTAGATATGAGAGAAGTGAAGAGATGAGAAGTTTCCCTCCCAAGCCCTATTCTTGCCCGTAGGCAATAAGGATACTGCGGGGAGAGATGTACCTGTAACAAAGAGAACCTAGAATTTGTAGAGAGGATGAATTACTAAGAATGAGAGAGATAGGTTTGGTTAAGGAGACGAGATTAGATATATATACATGTTGGATGAGAGATGAAAAAGAAAACAACAAGAAATCAAGAAAACATCAATGTAGAACACATCTTACTTGAAAAACCCTTCGGCACCATTATTGATGGAGAGAGAAGAAGAGTGGAGAATTCCACTTTGATTGATACACCAAGTGCAAGACCTTCTTTGATTAGAGTTGATCTTTCGAGGTTAGCTTGTTGTGCAAGAATGGCTAGTCTTCTTCTAAGAGAAAGTGTAGGCTTAGGCTTATGTTAATGGCTAAGTACAATTAAGCATTACTACACACTCCCTCATGAATTCCTCTCATCAATGGCTTGAATGCTTGAGATCTTTTCAAGGAAGAAGAGGTCCCCTTTTATAGGTGAAGGGAACCCCTAAGGGTTTACACAAGAAGAGAAGAGCCAGTGTGAACAGAAACTGGAAAAGTTGGAAATGAGCTGTCCCTGCATGATGTGGGCAGACTGGGGTCCAGTATTTTGATCATATCTCCTCAACCGTGGCTCCAAATAAAAAAATAAAAATATGGGCAAAAACTTCAGCTTATTAGCACGATTTTCATTTTAAAATCGTTTTCCAATTCGGATGAAACCTTGTGCAAAAAAATCATCAAAATAGGGTCCATTTTTGGCAGCAAAAGTCTTCCTGTGGTCCCCTTAGCCTAGACTTTCATTTGATTCCAATGGACACCTCATGCCATATGAAAGCATGACATTGCTCCTTGACAAAGTTTTGTAATCATGCTTGCAATAATGCATTAAAATAAGAGTATCTTTGAAATCATGCCACCTAGTGTCCCACCAGGATTTGATTTCCTCCTAGTAGCTATTTAAAAAGAAATATAAGAAAAATACATAGAATATATATATATTGGAGTTTACCCTAGATATAGGATCTAGCTAGGGTGTGAGATGATAATGAGATAGTAGAAATAAAGAATCAATGCTTTTTACCCCAAGTTAAAGAGGCGGAGCTATTGACGCTTTTCCCATAGTATTTTCTGATGGTAAAGTAAGAATAGGTTATCCTTGAGAAAAATAATAGGATGAGATAGAAGGTGTATTATTATACTTAAATATGCATATGTACATTATAGAAAATATAACTATGTATCTAAAAAGTTACAAGATAACTCTTGTAGCATGCGTTCCCACTATGTACGTGTCACAGGACGACAACACTGTCGGGGGATATGTGTTCGCTACGTGAGCCGGGCAGGCGCCGGGCCTCTGGCTGTGGGAGGTGTGAAAGAGAGAGAACAAGAGACAATGACAGCTCTACCAATCACCGCAATCATCAATTAATCGAATATTACTTTGAGTACAATTTATCCTTAGCCAAGGCGGGCTGTTAACAGCGCCGTCACTTGGATCAATTGAAATAGGAGTTTAAGCTCCCGTTTACATGATTAGCCGGGCCGTTAACGACACCGGACTTAAAAGAATGTTAATTCAATCTCTAGCTGATGACGGTTATGGAAATTTCCTCCTATTGCTTTATGATCTGCTTCAAATACCTGGCGGATTCTGCAAGCTTCGACTCTGCTCGCTGCCTTAATTATTAAGCACCAGTTATCGTCAATTATCCTGTAACTTCCTGCTTTGCTAAGCTCTAACCCTTTTTCTTCTGTTGTCGACTCCTTGCTTATCTCTCCCCTTTTTCGAGGCTTTGATTCCTTGCTTATCTCTCCCCTTTTCCGAGGCTTTGATTCCGAGAGAGAGAGTGATTGCTTAGAATTTTTGTTTAGGTTGATTGAGCACGAGTGAGAGATTGCTTAGAATTTTTCTTCCTTCCTGTCCTCATTACCCTAATACTCTATGCTTTGATTGGAGAGCGAGAGAGAGACTCCTTGGTATTCCCCTTCTCTTCTCCACCTCGCCTTGCCCTTGTTCGTTACCCTTCTCCTTCGATGCTTCTTGCTTGCCAAGAACTAGCTTGAGAGAGAGAGAGCTTTGCTTTTGCTCCTTACGAGGATGAGAGAGAGCGGGAGAGAGAGAGAGAGAGATTTTCTTTTGCTTTTCTTTTTCGTGCTCCTCACTTCCTCAAGCTTACTCCCTTGCTTGCTTCGTTCAAGATTTTCCTCCTTGCTCCTTCGACCAAGCTCTCCCCTTGCTTCCTCGACCAAGCTCTCCTGGGCTTCTTTTTTCCTCTTTGCTTCGCTTGGAGTCCTCCTCGTTGCTTAAGCTCCTCTATTGCTTCGCTTGGAGACCTCTTTCCTTGCTTGAACTCGTCTTCCCCCCATCAATAATCACCACTGCATGTCCTCCCAGCCTCTATTAATAGCCTTTTCCCTCCCTTAGCAACGACGGTGCCGTCGTTGCTAGGGAGGCGCAAAAAACGCCCCTATGACGTGGCAGTGGTGGAAACGATGTGCGCAAAAATCGGCAAAAATGGCTCCAAATTTGGTCCCCTGCCGATCTGAACACACTTCGTTTCATGCCCGACACAAACCGAGGCACGAGCTAGCCAACGCGATAATCTCTTTCCCTTTCTCCTGCGCACTTCGCTGCTTAACACCATCGCCTTCCTTCTTTTCTTTTGTTTTTACACTCACTTAACCCATTTTGGGCGGCCATTGAATGGATCTTTTAATTTGGGTGGCCACTAATTTAAGCTCTTGGGCGGCCTTGCCACTTGGTTGCCTTAGGGCGGTCTAGCCAATTTTATGAGGGCACCACATTCGACATGCATAGCGGCCAAAGCATTGCCAAGCAAATGTTTCTCCAGTAGCCCTGTCTAGCTAAGCTTATCCCACAATCAATACGCCCCATGAGACGACATTTCGGACTATGAGCTCATCAAGTGCTTTCGTACTGGCACCACTTTTAGCATGCATAATCTAGCATGGAATTGCTAAGCATGAAATTTTAATGCTTCTCAAGCTTAATACACTTAGCATAATTATCATCCAAGGAATTGAGCACATTAGTCGCATCTTCATTAGTTGGTCATGAAATAGAATTTAATTGAAGCACCAGTTAATAGTGCAATGCAAGAGATGAAATACTGAACAAGATTCCTGTTCCCAAAACCTGACTGAAGCTCAAGATTTCCCAGATGACACTTCGTACGAGCCGACCAGATTGTTACGGAACCGGCCCCTGGTGAATCTTTAACGGTCAATAACTTGGCAACCGTAAATCCAAACACCGATCTGAGAAGATCGACGTGCTCCAGAAAGTGAGCACTTCAAGCCTGTGCATTCACTTCATTTCTATCCCCTCAACTGCAGTTGCCCAATCCGGTACAGATCTGCAATCGACTTAAACTTCAAACTGCCATAACTTCTTCACCGCGACGAGCCGTAAAGACAGGCTGGTAGAGCACTTCAAACACTACAGTTCTAGATCATAATATCCCATCTGTGCTCACTTCAAGCATAATCATTTTTGGCATCATTAAGGCATCTGTTGGCCCCTTTAAGCCGCATCTGGCATACATTAATCATTAAACTTGGCCTGTTAACAAGCCCTGATCACTGACCATTAAATGTGTAGGCTTAAAAGAAGCTTAGCTTGCATTTCTCTGCTCTTTTTCTCTACAAGGCAGCGGAGCTGCACGACAACGCTTTACATACAATGTGCTTTCTATTGGACTGTTACGAAAGCCTCGTTTCACCAAATGAGTGTTAGGTTTCTCATACCAAACACAAGGAGATTGCTTCAACCCATACAAAGCCTTCTTACATCTGCACACTTTGTCCTCTTGTCCTTTTATGAACAAACCGGGAGGCTGTGTTACATAAACTTCCTCAAATATGCCACCATTCAAGAAAGCAGTAACAATGTCTGATTGATGTACATCCCATCCAAAATGAGCTGCCAATGCACATAGAAAACGCACAGTAGTCATACAACAACTAGGAGCAAAAGTCTCTTCATAATCAATGCCTTTTTGTTGTGCATAACCCTTTGCAACAAGTCGAGCCTTATGGCGATCGATCTCACCATTCGGCTAGCGTTTGAACTTGTAAACCCACTTCATACCGATGGCCTTTTTGCCAGGAGGCAAACACATAAAGTCCATGTGTCATTTTCTATAAGTGCATCATATTCTGATTGCATGGCAGCCATCCAATTTTCTGAATTCTGTGCTTCATCAAAAGACAGAGGCTCCTCAACATCATGTAAGCTAGACACAGCCAAAGCATAACAATCTGATGCATAAGATGCATGGCGAGAGCCTGAACGAGTACGACTAGACAAAGGTGCATCCAATTTACTGTCATGCAAAGTGTGCACCAACCATTTTGGCATACCTCTAGCCTGCTCATTTTCAGCCCTTTCCTCATCAAGTACATCATGTACATCTGCATCAGTAATAGGCTGATCTATAACATTTTCAGAAACCCCCATAGGCTTTGTACATTTGCCTGATTGGAAATTACATTCGTATTTCCACCACTGAAAAGAGGCAACAAAGTGTCATAAATGTCCTCTGAGCTTACATTACTGTCTCTAGTACATGACAGCAAGGGATGAACAGAATCTTCCACAAACACTACATCCCGTGAAACCAGAATATGCTTTGTTTGCGGATGATATAACTTGTAACCTTTGCTTTCAACACTATAACCAACAAAAATACATTTGACAGTCTTATCATCCAATTTTCTGTGCTGCACTTGTGGCACCAAAGCATATGCCAGACAGCCAAAAACACGCATGTGCTCAATAGAAGGCTTTCTATCATGCCATTCTTTATATGGAGTAATAGACTGCAAAGCTTTCGTAGGACACCTGTTAAGTACATAAGTGGCACACATGATAGCCTCAAGCCAAAAAGAATGCGGTAAAGCGTGACTTTGGACCATACATCGTGCCATTTCCGTCAGTGACCTGTTTTTCCTCTCAGCAACACCATTTTGCTGAGGTGTATAAGGCAGTGTACATTAGTGTTTTATCCCACGACTAGCCAGAAATGCATTAAATTCAAGAGACATATACTCCCCCCCTCGATTGGAATGGAGGGTGCCCATAGTACATTTCGAGACATTTTCAGCCATAGCCAGAAATTGTTTGAAGCACATAAAAACTTCGGACTTTTCTTTAAGCGGAAATACCCATGCATGCCTAGAGTAATCATCAATGAAAGTCATGAAGTACAGGTAAGTGCCCAAGGACGGAGTTTGCATGGGCCCACAAACATCACTATGCACAAGCTGCAACCTGCATGTGGCCCGAACTGAACCATCCTTTGGAAACTTAGAATGCTTCATCTTACCCAAAATACAGCCTTCACAAACATGTTTGACAGGTGCTTCAAGAGGCGGCAAAGAAGCAACAATATTAGATTTCTGCAAATGTAGCAAACTGGCAAAATTCAGATGACCAAAATGTGCATGCCAAAGTTTTGCATCTGAAATAGCCCTTGAATCTGGAACAGCATTTGCAAAATTTTGCCCACACTTGTCATACAAAGTGAGCTTATACAGCCCACGACACAAAAGGCCAGATGCAACAATTTCATCACCAAAACTGAGATCATGAACTGTACATCTGTCATCCACAAATTTGATTACAAGTCCAAGTCCAGCAAGTGCGGATACAGACAAGAGATTCTTCTTGATCCCAGGTACATAAAGTGCATCAACAAGTGTGAAGGAGCTGCCATTAGCAGCAGTGAGCACAATCTTTCCAACTCCCTGAACTGGATAAGAGGTGTTGTTGGCACAAGTGACTGAATTCCCATGAGGGACAAACTTGAGAGAGGTAAACAATTCATGATGTGAGGTAATGTGCTTTGTAGCACCACTGTCGAAATAACACACATGTGAATCTGCAGCAACTGACAAGCATGCATCATGGACAACAGGATTGTAAGTGCACTCTGCGCTAAAAGGCCATTCTGCATCAACATCAACAACACAGTCTCCTTTCACAGAAGACTCAACAGTGGCTGCATTTGTAGTGGAACCAGCATTTGCAGTGGAACCACCCTCTTTCTTCTTAGCCTCTTTGGCGTTCAACTTAGGACATGACTTGATCAAGTGATCATTAGCTTTATAATAATGGAAACGCATCTTCTTTTTGCCCTTATCACCAGAATTGCCAGACGAAGTGCTGCCAGGCAGTAGAAGCATTGGGAACAAAAGTTTTGCCACTTGCAGCAGAACCATAAGAAGTGGGTGCATTGCTGTTACCACCCTTTCTTTGAGAAGCAATAAAAGCCTGTACAACTACACACTGCCTAGTCCTGTTCAACTGCACGCTGCCTAGTCCTGTTTTTTCTGGAAAGTGACTCTTGCAACAGCAATGTGCATAATGCATCAAACTTGACAACTTCTGGATTTTCTTGGGTCATAAGTCTCCAAGTACTAGCAAAAGTCTGGTATGAATCTGGTAAGGCATCAAGAATAGTCTGCACAAGGAAACTATCTGAAATGACTTCACCTACAGAAATAAGTTGCTCATTGATATCCTTGACACTAGGAAGGAAAGTGTCCATATCATCTTCCTCATGCATAATCTCCGACTCCAGGTCTTTACGCAGCAAAGCAATTTTAGCGTCATTGCGGCTTGCATAAAGACCTGCTAGAATTTCCCAAGCCTGTTTTGCAGATTTTGCTGGACGGATGTGAGGAACAATGGTGCGCTTCACAGACAACGCAATCAATGCATAAGCCTGCGCATCCTTAACATCCCAACAAGCTTGTTCTACCATAGGCAAAACAACTCTAATAGTAGCAATCGTTGTAGCAAGACCTGCAACATCCTCAACATCACCTACATCCTGAAAACGAGGACGTAGATCAATGCCCTGCACAATGTTCCAGACGTCCTTTGACACAAGAACATGTTGCATCATATAAGCCCACATAGGGTAGTTATCCCCATCCAACCTGTCCTCAACAACAAACATCTTGACTACATCTGTGTTGTTGTTGTCAGCCACGGTAAATGCTGCACCTGATGTGAAAACTGTCCAAAAATAGGAGAAATGGAATGGGAACAACACATGCTATATAGCACAAACCGTAGAAGACTATAAGGCACCTGTTATGCAAAAAACAGCACTGACAAATTTTTTGCACAAAATGATGAAATTGCCTGTGCAGACCTGCCTGTAGTGGAAACGGAGGCCAAAATGAGCCCGAATTGAAAATCTGAGCAGACTAAGCTCTACGAGTTCTCCTAAAATATTTTGTGACCTGTGAACGCTCGCCAAACCTCACTGAAATCTGAGAAAGTGAGCAGGCATGTGCTGGAGCAGCTAGCAACTAAGCCCGGGAGGACGCAACCTGCTCTGATACCAATTGTTGGAATTAGGGTTGCAAAGAAACGCACACAGCTTGGAGAAGACGAAGGAAGCTGAAAGCACACAATAGAGAGTGTATTACTTAGTGTGCAATGGAAAGATAGATAGCCCTAGAGTGATGGGCGTATATACATTGCTCGGAGGAAAAAACCTCCTAAAGAGGGAAAAATGCCCCGGCGGTCCTAGTGTGTTTACACACATCACTATCACATGTATATGGTAACAAAAGCTTGATCCAAAGTCACATAAATGCATATTTGTTGGTTATGGTGTAGATGGAGAGATGGGTTATGGTCTCTGGCACATAAAAACTCATAAAATCTAATATCTAACCAACCCAAATGATTTTCTCATATTAAATTGATCACTTAATGTGGGAGAATAAACGGGAACAAGTGTTAAGATATAGATATGTGCTTATAGATCTATCTCAACACGGGGCCAATGGTAAAGGGGCCCAAATGGGAGATTGTCTATCAAAGAGCAAGGCTAACCAATGGAGCATAAGACCTTAGGGTTAGCTTCATTGAAGACCTCCAATAATGTGTGTAAAAGTCCTTTGACCTTAGGTAGGCTAGGGCTGAGCTTGAGGTGGGAACCCGGCCCAAGCTCGAGGTGCTTGTCCTGCTTGAGGTGCTTGATTAAGGTGCTTGAGGTGCTTGACTTACTCCATGCTTGAGGTGCTTGACTTGCCGCTTGATTAAGGTGCTTGAGGTGCCTTGACATGCTTGCCTGAGATGCTTGTGGGAATACCCCCTAGTTCAAGTGCTTTGTCATGCTTGGTGAGTAAGGTGCTTGAACACCTAAAGTCAAAAGCATTCCTACAAGAAGGGGGGGGGGGGGGGGGGGGGGGGGGGGGGGGGGGGGGCGCTTTTCCTAGGGATTAGATAGAGAACACACACTCACACACACAAGGGAAGGCCCAACTTGAAGAGGAAGCAAGGACACATGTCAGGTCCCTACCCATGTTACCTTCATGTGTTGCTTGAAGCCTATTGGCTAAGCTTCAAAGGGGTCCAATGATAAATTACTTGAATTATCTAATTGTTTTTGCATTTATCAAGTCCTCTCTCTCAAAGGGGAAAGGGGGACACTTGTCCCAAGCCTACACCTAATGCTAGAAATGGCCCAAGCTTGTGATTGGCTAGGCTTGGCAAGAGCCAATGAGCTTCACTTATGAGCTAGAAGGGGGGGTCGACCTAGCAAGGAGGGGGCTTGCTTGAGGGGTATACTCACCCACACACACTCACAAGCACTCTCAGTGTGTGCTATGCAAAATGCAAGAGCTCCCTCTCCAAGCAAGTAGAGGTTGAGAGCCTACACCAACACTCTTGGCTATGGAGTGCAAATCCAACCAAGAGCCATGCTTCAATGCTTAGGCTTGCCATCTCCTTCTTCTTCATTACTATGCTATTATGTATGCTAGCAACAAGAGTATGATAAGTGAGGAACTAATTCTTTCTCCTATGAAATGTTTCTTCTTCCTCTTCCCTACCCTCATTCCCTGCTAGCTCTCTCCACCTTCGAAAGTGTTTGAGGTCTTGGGACTGAGGCTTGGGATAGTTAAAGCTTTCTTCAAGTTTATGTTATGTTTGTGATGCATGAAGATTTCCATCTTCATTGCATCACCTAGGTCACAAGGAACACAAAGACTGTATTGTAACAAGTCTCTCTTAATGGGAGAAATCATAATACAAATGCCTATTGGAGGGGGGACCGGCACCACATAAATCCGGTCCTCAACTGTTGTCATGTTCTCTAAATTCTCTCTCTTGCAAAAGTATTGTTCATGCCAAGTTAACTAATTGCTATGATTATGTTGCCATCTTCAAATATGTTCACCCGTTATGCTCACAAAGTTATTTCTCAAAAGTACTCTCATTAATTTCCGCTACTCTCAAGTTAAATAGGCCAATTCCATTACATAAAATAATCAAGAGTTCTACCGTCATGTTTATTGAGTCAAAGATGCACATGCATCTTGTTAAATAGGTTGAATACCAAAGTTACTTTTGAGGATGTTGCCTTAGAGTCGATGAGTCTAGTGACGAGCCTTCCCCTAGCAACACTCCCAAGAGGGGGGGGGGGGGGGCGCTTTTCCTAGGGATTAGATAGAGAACACACACTCACACACACACTCACACACACAAGGGAAGCCCCAACTTGAAGAGGAAGCAAGGACACATGTCAGGTCCCTACCCATGTTACCTTCATGTGTTGCTTGAAGCCTATTGGCTAAGCTTCAAAGGGGTCCAATGATAAATTACTTGAATTATCTAATTGTTTTTGCATTTATCAAGTCCTCTCTCTCAAAGGGGAAAGGGGGACACTTGTCCCAAGCCTACACCTAATGCTAGAAATGGCCCAAGCTTGTGATTGGCTAGGCTTGGCAAGAGCCAATGAGCTTCACTTATGAGCTAGAAGGGGGGGTCGACCTAGCAAGGAGGGGGCTTGCTTGAGGGGTATACTCACCCACACACACTCACAAGCACTCTCAGTGTGTGCTATGCAAAATGCAAGAGCTCCCTCTCCAAGCAAGTAGAGATTGAGAGCCTACACGAACACTCTTGGCTATGGAGTGCAAATCCAACCAAGAGCCATGCTTCAATGCTTAGGCTTGCCATCTCCTTCTTCTTCATTACTATGCTATTATGTATGCTAGCAACAAGAGTATGATAAGTGAGGAACTAATTCTTTCTCCTATGAAATGTTTCTTCTTCCTCTTCCCTACCCTCATTCCCTGCTAGCTCTCTCCACCTTCGAAGGTGTTTGAGGTCTTGGGACTGAGGCTTGGGATAGTTAAAGCTTTCTTCAAGTTTATGTTATGTTTGTGATGCATGAAGATTTCCATCTTCATTGCATCACCTAGGTCACAAGGAACACAAAGACTGTATTGTAACAAGTCTCTCTTAATGGGAGAAATCATAATACAAATGCCTATTGGAGGGGGGACCGGCACCACATAAATCCGGTCCTCAACTGTTGTCATGTTCTCTAAATTCTCTCTCTTGCAAAAGTATTGTTCATGCCAAGTTAACTAATTGCTATGATTATGTTGCCATCTTCAAATATGTTCACCCGTTATGCTCACAAAGTTATTTCTCAAAAGTACTCTCATTAATTTCCGCTACTCTCAAGTTAAATAGGCCAATTCCATTACATAAAATAATCAAGAGTTCTACCGTCATGTTTATTGAGTCAAAGATGCACATGCATCTTGTTAAATAGGTTGAATACCAAAGTTACTTTTGAGGATGTTGCCTTAGAGTCGATGAGTCTAGTGACGAGCCTTCCCCTAGCAACACTCCCAAGAGGGGGGGGGGGGGGGGGGGGGCGCTTTTCCTAGGGATAGATAGAGAACACACACTCACACACACACTCACACACACAAGGGAAGCCCCAACTTGAAGAGGAAGCAAGGACACATGTCAGGTCCCTACCCATGTTACCTTCATGTGTTGCTTGAAGCCTATTGGCTAAGCTTCAAAGGGGTCCAATGATAAATTACTTGAATTATCTAATTGTTTTTGCATTTATCAAGTCCTCTCTCTCAAAGGGGAAAGGGGGACACTTGTCCCAAGCCTACACCTAATGCTAGAAATGGCCCAAGCTTGTGATTGGCTAGGCTTGGCAAGAGCCAATGAGCTTCACTTATGAGCTAGAAGGGGGGGTCGACCTAGCAAGGAGGGGGCTTGCTTGAGGGGTATACTCACCCACACACACTCACAAGCACTCTCAGTGTGTGCTATGAAAAATGCAAGAGCTCCCTCTCCAAGCAAGTAGAGATTGAGAGCCTACACCAACACTCTTGGCTATGGAGTGCAAATCCAACCAAGAGCCATGCTTCAATGCTTAGGCTTGCCATCTCCTTCTTCTTCATTACTATGCTATTATGTATGCTAGCAACAAGAGTATGATAAGTGAGGAACTAATTCTTTCTCCTATGAAATGTTTCTTCTTCCTCTTCCCTACCCTCATTCCCTGCTAGCTCTCTCCACCTTCGAAGGTGTTTGAGGTCTTGGGACTGAGGCTTGGGATAGTTAAAGCTTTCTTCAAGTTTATGTTATGTTTGTGATGCATGAAGATTTCCATCTTCATTGCATCACCTAGGTCACAAGGAACACAAAGACTGTATTGTAACAAGTCTCTCTTAATGGGAGAAATCATAATACAAATGCCTATTGGAGGGGGGACCGGCACCACATAAATCCGGTCCTCAACTGTTGTCATGTTCTCTAAATTCTCTCTCTTGCAAAAGTATTGTTCATGCCAAGTTAACTAATTGCTATGATTATGTTGCCATCTTCAAATATGTTCACCCGTTATGCTCACAAAGTTATTTCTCAAAAGTACTCTCATTAATTTCCGCTACTCTCAAGTTAAATAGGCCAATTCCATTACATAAAATAATCAAGAGTTCTACCGTCATGTTTATTGAGTCAAAGATGCACATGCATCTTGTTAAATAGGTTGAATACCAAAGTTACTTTTGAGGATGTTGCCTTAGAGTCGATGAGTCTAGTGACGAGCCTTCCCCTAGCAACACTCCCAAGAGGGGGGGGGGGGGGGCGCTTTTCCTAGGGATTAGATAGAGAACACACACTCACACACACACTCACACACACAAGGGAAGCCCCAACTTGAAGAGGAAGCAAGGACACATGTCAGGTCCCTACCCATGTTACCTTCATGTGTTGCTTGAAGCCTATTGGCTAAGCTTCAAAGGGGTCCAATGATAAATTACTTGAATTATCTAATTGTTTTTGCATTTATCAAGTCCTCTCTCTCAAAGGGGAAAGGGGGACACTTGTCCCAAGCCTACACCTAATGCTAGAAATGGCCCAAGCTTGTGATTGGCTAGGCTTGGCAAGAGCCAATGAGCTTCACTTATGAGCTAGAAGGGGGGGTCGACCTAGCAAGGAGGGGGCTTGCTTGAGGGGTATACTCACCCACACACACTCACAAGCACTCTCAGTGTGTGCTATGCAAAATGCAAGAGCTCCCTCTCCAAGCAAGTAGAGGTTGAGAGCCTACACCAACACTCTTGGCTATGGAGTGCAAATCCAACCAAGAGCCATGCTTCAATGCTTAGGCTTGCCATCTCCTTCTTCTTCATTACTATGCTATTATGTATGCTAGCAACAAGAGTATGATAAGTGAGGAACTAATTCTTTCTCCTATGAAATGTTTCTTCTTCCTCTTCCCTACCCTCATTCCCTGCTAGCTCTCTCCACCTTCGAAGGTGTTTGAGGTCTTGGGACTGAGGCTTGGGATAGTTAAAGCTTTCTTCAAGTTTATGTTATGTTTGTGATGCATGAAGATTTCCATCTTCATTGCATCACCTAGGTCACAAGGAACACAAAGACTGTATTGTAACAAGTCTCTCTTAATGGGAGAAATCATAATACAAATGCCTATTGGAGGGGGGACCGGCACCACATAAATCCGGTCCTCAACTGTTGTCATGTTCTCTAAATTCTCTCTCTTGCAAAAGTATTGTTCATGCCAAGTTAACTAATTGCTATGATTATGTTGCCATCTTCAAATATGTTCACCCGTTATGCTCACAAAGTTATTTCTCAAAAGTACTCTCATTAATTTCCGCTACTCTCAAGTTAAATAGGCCAATTCCATTACATAAAATAATCAAGAGTTCTACCGTCATGTTTATTGAGTCAAAGATGCACATGCATCTTGTTAAATAGGTTGAATACCAAAGTTACTTTTGAGGATGTTGCCTTAGAGTCGATGAGTCTAGTGACGAGCCTTCCCCTAGCAACGCTCCCAAGAGAGTAGATAGTAGTAGTCATGCATTACAATGTTTGAGTAGAGATTTACATCCCTATGAGTGGTTTCAGCCAGGTGTAGATTATGTCATGTTAAATGACTGTGGAGAACCGTCTTCCTTCGAAGAAGCCATGAAGATGGATCATAAGCTGTAGTGGAGCAAGCTATGCAATCTGAGTATGAATCAATTGTGAAGAATGAGACTTGGGGATTAGTTAGTGAGAGACGATGAGGGAGGGTGCAAGCGAGAGAAGGTAGAGGGAATGTTGAGTGAGGGAGGGTGCAAGTGAAAGGGTTAAGGGTGAGAGAAGGCACGCATGAGTGAGGGGAGGGGGGAGACTGTTAAATGGGGAGGAGGTACTTTCACCTCCTTTTATAGGGGGGGCTTACAAACGGTTTGAATGGACCATTTGATTAAGGCTTTGATCGTTCATGTGTACTACCGTGGATGTAGATGTGGTGGGAATAGCTGAAGAACAACCTCTAGATAAGAATTCAAACAAGTGATTGAATTGGGAATTATCGAGCCTAGTTATTGTGGGTTACTATAAATAAGACCCACTATTCATTTTATGGGTTACTTTTTCATATACCTTGTTGTACCGTATGATAACTTGGTACACTTGCTCACTATCATTGAGTCTAATCCTGGAGCTCATTAAGCTCTTGTACTCTTGTACTTCTTGTCATTAAGCCCAGAGTAGACTTTGGCTTTTATTATTGTATTCCATTATATTGATCTAAATATACTCCAGTTCCAATTTCCATTTCAGTTCCAGTCTCTCATTTCATTTCAGTCTTTGTCTGTTCTGATATCTAAAGACTCTATCTGATTCTACTTATCTGATATGAATTAACTATAATTGACCAAGCTGGAATAGCTATCATAAGTGACAAGCTCATTCCATTTTGGCAATCACAGTGGCTTGATCTAAGTTGCTCTTTATAGAAAAACTATCTCCCAATTGGTGTTAGAGCAAGTTGAAATTCACCATTCCACCTAAACAAGCTCCACGAGGTAGAAGGCCAGCAACAATGAGATTCATGGATGATTTGGATCAGGTCAGCACCATCCACGAGGAGTCAAAGCAACGCTTTGATATTGAAAGAGCCATGGGAATGAGACGTATGTTTCTCTAGGTCCAAAGATAGCTGATGAATCAAGGGATTCTCAACACTCGACTCATTCTAGAAGGAGACGTGCAGAAAGGGAGGACTGAAGGACTCAATCCAGTGGATCTCACTGGAGCAGAAAACATATTGATGGCAGTGAGGGCAACAAGAAAAACCACAAACCCACAAGATAGAAGCTAGCAAAGAAACCTAAAATAGATAGAGTGACTGGGATTGACAATAACAACAATGGGGAAGCAAACATAGATCATTACAATAAAAGTCAGTCCAAAGACAAGAAACCGTTTCAGAAAGCCAAATCTACTCATCACAAACGTTCTAATGATTTGAAGATTTCTTTTTTAGTCTTCAAAGTGGGAAGGAAAGACGACCCACATGTGCACATTTAGGCATTCGACCAGTACGCTGAGCTGAAGGATATAGATGAGGATGAATGGGAAGAGTATTTTCCTCAAATACTGAAGGAGGCAGCCAGAAAGTGATTTACCATTATCCAGCATGCCATCATAGATTGTACAAAAAATTGATTAAAGCATTTTGCATGGAATATTTAGGCAACAAAGGAGATGAAGACATTTTGTGCAAGCTGGACAAGATAAAGCAAGGTAAACTGTTAGTTAGGAGCTATGTTGAAAAGATCAAAGAATTGACCACACAATTGTAGGAACCTCTGTCAAAAAAGAGAATGAGAGCTTGGTTTTTGAATGGTTTTAGAAGTAAAAAGTTAAGGGAACATGAAGTTCCAACACCTACAAAGAAATTCAATGATCTGGTTCAGCAAGCTTTAAAACTGGAACAACAAGCCAAAAAGGAAAAGAGCCACAAGAGAAGAGATTCTAGTGATAGCAAAACATTGACTAAAGGGTTAGATTCCAACATAACTTCCAACTCATTTGAAAGTGACTCAGATGAAAAATCTAAAACCAAGAAGAAAGGGTCATGGACCAAGAAGCTGGAAGAAATGTCAAAATAGATATCTGAGATGACCAAAACCATATCTTTAATAGAAAAAATTGAGACTTGGTGTTCCAAGTGCAGGTCTAGAGAGCACAGGTCAGATGAATGTTCCCACTGCATGTATTGTAAAGCTTGGCGTTCCAAGTGTAGGTCTAGATACCATAGGTCAGATGAATGTTCCCACTACACATATTGTAAAGCTTATGGGCAAGTGTGGAGCAACTATGGCATAAGGATTCATCACTTCAATAAAGGGAAGGAATTATCCATAATTGCACTTATGAACCCAAAAGCAATGAAGATAGATGGGGCAAGTGGCTCCAAAGAGAATGAGACCAGCACTAGTGTTGGAGGGGTTAGAGGCAGGTACCAAGGGGGTACTGGCTAGGGCAAAGGTAGAACTGACTTTGGAAAAAGAAGCCTAAATTGCTATACTTGTAGAAAATATGTCCATTTTACAGCTTAGTGCCCAGATGCTGCCAAACTAGAAGGATCTGAAAAGAAAACACATGAGCCCGTGCTAGTAAGGGTAGTGACCAGAAGCAGAGGTGTAGTCCTTGAGGAGATTCTAGAAGAACTTGAGACAAAGCAGGCTCCTAAGACAAAGAAATGGAAGCAACAAAGAGCCAAATAGAAGGCAAAAGGCAAAGGAAAGGAGTTGATGAATGGCACTAAGATTAAAGAAAACTTGGCAAAGAAGATGCTAGAATAGCCAAAATGTTCAAAGCAGATGAGAAATCCACCATGGTAAAAATCAACAAACATCTGAAGCCAGAGATTGAAGCGAAGGACATAGCTTTTTTTGAAAAATACAAGTATGTATTTGCATGGGAACACATTGATTTGAAAGGAGTTGATCTAGAGGTGTGTCAGCATTGGATACCCTAATGCCCTGAAGGCAGTGTTCATTATTGAGGTTGCAAGCAATGATTTGTTATTCCCAACTGTAGTGGTTTTGAAGAAAAATGGGAAGTTAAGGGTATGTGTGGACTATAGGAAGTTGAATGCTTGAACTATCAAAGACCCTTTCCACTCCCATTTACTAATATGTTGCTAGACGAGATTGCTGGCCATAAGATGTATAGATTTATTGATGGCTATAGTGGCTACAATCAGTTAAAAATTGCACTAGAGGATCAAGCCAAAACGATGTTCGTCACTAAATGGGGAGCACTTATGTACCTGATCATGCCATTTGGACTTTGTAATGCTCAAGTCACTTTCTAGAGGTGTATGATGAAAATACAGATTAGGTGTTGATGGAGTACTTCAAAGATGTGTGCCTATGCAAGGAAGGATGCAGGTTATCATAGAGGCTCATAGTGGGGATGAAGGTGGGAACTTCGCCAATGATATTACTTAGGTCACCATCATTTGATGCCACCAAAGAGCAATGTCTTGCCATGCATCTACTCCTTGTGGAATTTCCACCAAATAACAATTGTCCTTCTTTTCCTCCTCAAGGGGAGGTAGGAGGGAAAGCCTCCCTAAAATGGAAAAAACAGGCCAAGATTTGCATCACCAAATGCCATCGAAGAGGGATGGGGCAGGTGGTTTCCCCCCTTAGGGAAAACCCTATCCCACAAGCCACCGGCAAAGCCCTCGACAAAATTAATGATACTGACAGAAAGAGCTTCTTTGACTGCAAGCATGGCACCAATCCTATAGACTTTGTGTTATGTTTTCTGCCATGTGTCTAAAGTGGCCTTATCAATAACAACTAGTATGTGACCTGGGCATTGCTGCGGCCAAGAAAAAGTATGGTCCAGTTTAGCTAAACCATTTCCCCCTAAGTTGACAACATTTGCATTATCCTCGACGCATCCAATTCAAGGTAATGAAAACCATATCTTAAATGCTTCATAATAAAATTAAGATTAAGGTTTTACATCCTTTATTGTGTCTCCTTAAATTAGTTAGTCATCGCTAATATAACATGAAGTTTGTGTGACAATGGAAAGTGCATAGAGAATTGAATCAACATATCAACTACAAATATGTGAACGATGCAATGGTGTGGACCCAAAGAGTGTAGTACTAATGCCACTAAAACTCTTAAATCTATAAAAATACTTTAGCTCTCAATACCTTTGGATGTGTTGTCAATGATATCTTCTTGTCACAACCAAACATGATAGAGTGTGTTGTCTTTGTTCCTATCCTTACTGCATGAAAATTTGTGGGACTTGTGAAAAAGTAACATCACCATGGACACTACCCTACACAAATGTGAAGGGACTTCTCCCATGACCATGGTCATTCATTGAGGATGGCAAGGTATCACTTGGCAAGTATGTAGTGCATTGCATAGCAAATTAGTGACGGTAATGCCATGCAACCTTTCAACATGAGGAATGACTTGCAGAGTTAGGAAGACAAAGGCACGTGCCTCTTATCCTCATAATTGATTCTACCAAGCAATAGAGAAAACACCAACTTCATAATAAGTGCATAAGTTTCCATATTGAATAGTGCTTCCAACAAACTTTAGAAGCTACAAGATGGTTTGCACACAAGGGTTGTGAAGGTCTGAGGGATGCTAAGAAGATCTAAAGGTTGAGAAGATGATGGGGGTGTGAAGTGTTCGCAAACGATGGGGGTTTGTTAGCTAGGGGCTGAGGGGCTGATCTAAAGTGGAGGGATTCTAAGTTATAGACCGTGCAATTGGGTTGGAGGCTTCACCTTGCGCTAATGTTTGAGCACTTACTGTGATATCCCATAAGCGTGTGGTTTATTTTTTAACTGCCATTAAGCAAACACTTATCTTCTCTATCAAATGTTGGTGAGATTCCCCGTGGAGGAATCATGATCCATCCCATGCATGACGATTGATCATAAGGCTTGTGTCTGGCTCCGAGTAGGGTGAAAAGTTGTTTGAGAGTAGCTTCGGGCTGTTTGTTGTGGCCTTGGGAAGGGAAGCAAGGATGAATCGCGTTCAACTTTGTGTTGTTGGAAGGATTGTGATCCATCCCTAGTACGTACTTGTGGCCTCTCAAAATTTCACATTACTTACCTTGGATGCCTTGGGTTAGGGGCGGGTCACACATGAGCTTCAAGTTAGGTTAGGCGGTCTCCCAAAACTTCCGAATTCAAGCAAGAATTCCAGAAAGGGGGAGGGGGGGGGGGGGGGGGGGGGGTTGATGGATCCCTCTTGGCGGGACTTTGAATTTGTTTTCACGATGGAAGGGAGGAGAAGGGCTTCGGAGTCGGTTGAAAACTCTTCCAATCTGGAGAGGATTCTAAAACTCTCTCATTTTGGAACTTGCACATTGATAGAGGAAACTTGCTCTGGGCGATCAACCTAGGCCGAAAGATGGGTACGTGTTGCAGGCATGGAGGTGATGCTTTAATGCCTTCAAACTTGCTATGCTCACTCAATTATTTTATATTTCATGGTCATCAAATGTCAGCATAAGGCTTGTTGAAGTGGGCAACAACGGCGACAAAAAACAGAAATGCTATATGCCAATTCACAATGGTTGGGAAAGGCTATGTGGCAGGTTGCTGCATTGTTCAAGAGCTGCTTATGAGAGGAGGCATTTTGGGAGCTTCTTAATTTGCCTACACTATTGACAGCCTGCTGCCAAGCCTCACCATATTGATGCTAGCAAAGTGAGAACCACAGACATAAAATGTCAATCCGTGGGATGTAGCTGACCCGACTAGTAATGAAGGCTATAAGAGATAGCTAATCTCTCAAAAAACCCAAGTTTAAACCGCTCCTACCCATCTCAATCTCAAATGTGTGTCAGACATCAAAATATACTTTCCTTATTGCAAGCGTGACTCAATGATTTGGCATAGCTACGAGTCTCCGAATGCAACAAAACTTTATGCCTAGTATGAGCAGAGTATCCTTAACGCTCTGGTGTACTCAAATGTCATGTCTGACATTAAAAAAAAATTCACGCATAAGATAAAAAACGTATTCTAGGTCAGTCAGTTTTGGTGTTTGGAGCACTTTATAGCTTCCTCTAGACGTGCTCTACCTATTCCTAAGGTCAAAAACCAGTTTTGGTGTGTGTATTGTGGGTAGGAAGCAAAAATAGCTCGTAGACAGCACAACTATAAACACACTTTCACGCAAGAAGCTTATGTTAAATGGAAGAGCTTTCACTTGCAAACGCATCGGTATGATCAAAATAGCAATGCAACACCGTATGAGAGAGACACAAGGAATCAAAGAAACAGTAGACTCACGTTGAGCTTCTGTAGCAAACGCTTACTTTCATTATCCAAAAACTTAGGTTTTTAATTACAAAAGTTGGCTTTTATACCTTAGCCAAGGTCCAAAGAATGGATTCCTAGCTATTTGGGCTCAATACAAAGCTACGATTACAAATTTGGAGGCCCTCAACCCCTCTAGACTCATTGGCAATCAATAATATTACAATGGCTTTGGACTTTGCAGGATTTATCATTAATACAAAGGGGTTTAATACAATCCATTGGCTTAAAAAAAATGAGTGGCATCCCTTTTGATGCTCTTTCTCTGGCTTTTGCTAGATCAACAACTAACATTCCCCCCTCCTTGTCTGTGTCGTTCGCGATACAGCTACTTAAGGTGCTAAGTAGTGGTCGGGCTTCCTTGCCGAGGTCCTTTGTGCATGCTGCTCGAGACCTTATTGGTATCTGAGGTGGAGTTATTTATCTTTAGTAGTCATAAATTGCATGGTTAATTTATTTCTTTGCTCAACTGCGGAGTACCTGACAAATATCACCCACAGATTGGTGATGAGACAAGGCCAAAGATCTTTGAATGATAAGTGAAGAAGCACGTGTAGACTGCTTCTTCAAATGTCTGCATATAGTAGGATGGTAGAAAAATCACCCTAGCATAGAATCCATGGGGCACTTCTTTCGAGGGCCGGCCCAATAAAATCATAGCATAAGCCCTTGGCGCCTTCGAGAAAGGACATCCATGCTACATCTGTTTGCTCTGCAAGGTGAAAGTCTGCAAGCATGCTAGGAGCATTTTTGCAATCTTTACCAGCATGATGCATGCTAAATCCAGAAATCTACAAAATAGCTGAATGGTTGAGGATAATGTTTCCACCATGTATGTTTCTGTGGGCTGGTTATTCAAGAGTGGTGGAAACCTAGGGTAGATTAGCCAAGTAGGCCGCTTTTGTTGGAGGAGAGAATGTTGTGGCCAACTTCTACTCTTGGTACCGAGCACTGCACAAGATCTTGTTTGATATGAGTTGGTACATTTGTATACAAGATAAGATACCTAGGGTGCCGGGTCAGCCAGATGTCCCACCATTTGGGATGTGGTAGTGTTGGGTTGGCTTGGAAATCCTTGAGTAGTCTCTCTTTGATTTGGAGTACTTGAAACTTGATGATGGGAAAGGGTAGAGATTGTTGATGCCATGCCTCATTGGTATCGAATGGTGTGAGAAGGTTGACATTGATGGAGTGCAGTATCCGCTCTTCCCACTGCATGGCTTCCTTTCCAAATGGTCTCGATCTCCTCTTCCACTTGCTTTCTTCATGCTGCTTCTTCCTAATCAGTTAGGCTTTTTGGTTGAGTGAAGGGTCTTGCTTCATCATGAGAAATATCTAGTGCTGGAATACTAACCTCTTTGGTGGTAGCTGCTTCAAAGTCCATAAATTGCAAGGTATCTTTATCTTGCATTGCAGAATCTACCTGTTCTTCCCTTATTGTGGTGGCATGTGCCATGGCAACTGCTTAAGCTTTTCTCAATTCTGCTTTAAGTTGGTCAATTTCCTGTTGATATCTCTCCTCCCGCTGCATAAATACGATGGAGAGTTCTCTTCTTTGCATTTGCTCTAGATTTAGCTCCATCTCAAGGTCTTTAACTTTTTGTTCTATTTTTCTTTATATGCCTCATCTATGCCCTATAGTGTGGCTACTGTAGGGTTAGTCTTGAGCTAGTTTAGCAATGTATTTTGCACTTGGAATCTAGCTTTTGATTGTGCCAGCTGATTATTTGCAATATTGAGCTGAATTTATAGACGACTGATTGTCAAAGCAGACTCTTGTAGAGCTGAGGTGGCCGCTGTGACTTGTTGCTCTTGCTACTCATTCCTTGACTGGAGAGCTTTGAAATTTGTTGCTGACTTTGCAGTTAGTTTAGCCAGTTCCTTTCCTTTGAATCCCATGGCTTCTTTGTACGATTTGACACAAACGTTGGCCATGTTGAGCCGTGCATCTAAGAGCCGTAGTCGCTTATACAAACTCCCTACAAACTATGGAGCTATTGGTGGCGAGCATAGATCTCATCTTTCATTTTGTCCACCACATCATATGCATACTGGGCATATTCATCTATGTCTTCCAGACTCTCCAACCTTCTTGTGTTGCTCACTTCAGGTTGATCCACTGATGTGTCATGAGCCTTGGTTGTGATTGGCTCGTCTAGCTGGTTGATTTGATTACTTGATTCCTCTATTGGGATGCCTCGTTCATTCACTTGCTCATTGGTAGTTTCTTTGGGCGGATCTGATTTTGGTTCCATATTGCTAGCAATGGGAGTGATCTCCTCTGGTTCTGGTGGTGTTTTGTCCTCCGGTTGTGTGGTGGTCCGCTTGGAGGAGAGAAGTGTGGAACCTCTTCAGCAGGGTTGACTTGTTCTTTAGGTGAGTCCTCTCTAGGTGGTGTATCGTCTTTTTCTTGTGCCTTGGCTTGCTCTCATGGACGTTCTTCTTGGTGATAGAGATGTTCTAAGTTGGCCGGAGGATCGTCCTTCGTATTAAACATAGGGTGTTTGGTTCGGATTTTGATCCTTCTTGGAGATGGTTTCCATTTCTCCTCAAAATCCCCTTTGAGCCCTCTCTCTAGCTCAAAAGCCACCTTCTCTCTTTTTATTTTTGCTACTTTTTGGGCGAATTCCTCTGCTGCTCTACTGCAGTCGGGGTCGCTTTATGGATTTTGCATCATCTACGTTAGCTTTCCCTTTTTCTCTCTTCTTTCTTTCAAGAGGAGTGTCTTCCGTCGTCTCTTCTTCTTCCTTGTCACTTTTCGCAGCTCTTGTTGTAGTAGCTGTTTCATTGCTAGGGACATTGACTAGTCTTTTCCTCAGTCTTGTCACCACTGGTGGAGCTCTTGTCTGCACTTTGTCTTCTTCAGCAGTCTTGTTCAATAGCCATAGATTTTCTTCGAGGCAGGTAGTAGATGCTTTGCCTGGCCTATAGCATGGTAAGAAATCCATGTTAGCACTTCTGGATCTCCCAAGAAGGTGATGTTCTTTGGCTTTTCCACATGAGTGACAATTGAGTAAATATATCGGGCGTGGTCCACTTCTATCACTCCTTCTCTCTTAGAGGCTTGTGTGAATGTCGAAGCCACAACATGATTTGGAGTTGTGTACCTGGGAGGTCTTTTAGTAGTGAAATGAAAGTGTTGATGATAGAGCCAAAATGCCCACTCTATTTGTATTTCCTTTAGATCCAAGAAGGAGGTTGACTGACTGGTGAAAATGCCAGCTGTGGGCAACCCTCGGTCTCTCATGGGTTTTCCTCCTCTTTGCAGCTTTAGGGCTTCAACAACTTGCCCTCTGTGATGTGCACCTCTATTGGAAAGTCATTTAAGTTTGAGATGGTTGCCCTTCCTTCCTCTGTGATGTTGTGTAGGAGCTCATAAACCCTCTTGTAGTCCACACCACAAGGATCTAGTTCAAGGTAGTCTTTAAGGCCAATTCTCTCTCACAATGGCCTGACTGCCTCTTCTTTGACAAGGTCATGAGCTTTCCTTTGGAAACATTTGAACTTCCACTTTGGATCCTTGTGCGCTTTTGAATGAGCCATGGGATATAGTGACATGCTCACTTTCTAGCTATTCTTTTGACAACCCATGTGACATTTGCTTCCTTCAAGGAGTCTATTTCTAACAGGTATGGTGGAAGCTCGCCACTTTTTCCTTCATGGTTTTCTTCTTTGGAGCTCCCAGGGTAGATGAGAGTAAACCTGGCAGAGCGTCATCAAATTCATTGGTTAGACCAAGTTTACCAAGTTCCAGTCAAGTAGAAAAACCAATAAGGTAAAAATGAGCTCTAAAAAGCACAATCTGGGCAAAATTTATCTTAGGTGCAACTAACATACAGATAGGTGCATGTGCATGAAAATTGGTGTCAGAGTGAATGCATAGGAAGTGTATGGGTTGTTGGTGATATGCAAGAAGTTTGATAGCTTTTGAACACTTGTGGTGGGAGTTGTGCACAAATTTGTGTATGCTTTTTGAGCTTTTGGTGACTAAAAGAGTTATATTGTGCCAAACTTGATGAGACTTGTCAAGGTGCTTTATTTGACCATTGTGGACACATCTGTGTCCTCAAATTGCAGGTCAAGTTCCCCTTTTAGCATTTCTATCTTAGGCGTGCCTAAGATAAAAATGATTGATTTGGGCTGATTTTATGCTTCTGGCACCTTGATTGGTGGTGGAGGGTTGATTCTTGATGTCCCATAAAGTTGGTTTTTGAATTGACAGGCTAAAAGTAAGTTTTGGGGCACTTGAGTCTATTTGGTGTGGTAAAGTGCATTTGAGAGTATTTGTGCACGAAAGGAGTGTGCCAATGTGATGTGGGCTTTGTGAGGGGTAGGGGAATCATGCCAATGTGAAAATGTGTGCAAGCTATGCCTAACGAATGAGCAAAATTCTATTAGCAAAATTAAAGAAAATTGACCAGACTGCTCAAAAAATTCCATACTATACTTAAAAAATACTAAAACACTTCTATTTTATTATTGCCATATTTTTGTGGATTGCTCCATTTACATAATGATTTTGGCTAGAAAACAGCGATATGAGTAAAACTCGCACTATTTATGGCTTTTGATAGTAATGTACAACATATACACACACCGAGGGGTTAACCTATTGCATTCCCCAATCATCTTGTTATTAGGGAAATCAGCTAATTTATTCAAGAAGGGTCATACGTTAACACACAATTACTTCAAAACATTGCCCTTCTCTTTTCGAAATTCATATGCTTTGTCCATTTTCAGATTGTCTCCTTCCTCCTTGCTTCAATACTCTGGGACAATATTCTAGTTGTGCAATGCGTAGGTTAAAAAGTCATGTCTATGCATGGCCCTGATTGGCCCTATAATGCTATTGATGTCAATGCAATTAAACACGCTATGCTGTGCAAGAGGTGGATCTTGAGTATTGTACTCAAGGGTTTCTGATGGCGAGGTATGTTGTGATTGAACTCTCTTGAAGAGTAAATCCTGTAGCAATTGAGCACATTCTTTTATGGTGCGATATGCATCATCTGCTATATGATGACTAGAATCAATGGTTCCAATCATGGTGGGTGGTTTAACTTTAGGTATCCACTTGTATGTGATGGAGGTTGGCTTGAGTTGTGGTGGGGTCTTTGGTACCCATAGTTTGGCTTGTCTGCTTTGGAAAGTTGGTCTTCTGCTCTGAGCTGTACATTTCTTCTTTGGTTTCCATATCCATTCATCTTTGGTAGCGATGGTTTCTGTTGAAAAGATGTATACGATGGTTTTCCCTCAGGGTTGTTGGAGACTAAGTTTCATTGTACGTTATTCGGTGTACATATAATACGCTTTACATGTGTGTATTGTACAACACCTATCTTTATTCGGCCATATTATACGGTGCCACATCAACAAAAACATCGTATCATATAATTTCTTAGAATTTCGATCAAAATATCTATTTCGATCAAAATATAGTCATTTATATACCGTGAAAATGGATGTTTTCCTCATTCTATTGATCTCTTCCCCCTTATCTCATCTATAGGTGACCATTACAACATAATTTTTTTTAATAAACCATTTTAAATTTAGTTATTTTTAGTAAAAAGTTAGAGTGTAGGATAAAAGGTTAAATTAGTTGAATGTAGTTTTTTTGAAACTATGGAGTTTTGAGTTAAAAAATTATCTACTCTGTGTGAAGTAATCTTACACTGGGAGGTAAATTAAGTAAAGTGGTTAGTGATTACTTGCCTTGTGTAGAGGAAACTCACACTTGGAAGTCATTGAAGATAGTTAAAGTTCGTAGTTATTTGCTTTGTGTTGAATTGTGTTCACACTTAGAAGTAACTTAAGTTAGATAGTTAAAGTTATGAGTTACTTGTTGTGCGTTGAACTATGTTCACATGTGAAACTATCTTAGGTTAGATTTATCTAATGATTATCTGTCATTTGTAGAGTAATACTCACATTGCATGCAATTTAGGTAGATTAAATAACAACATCTTGCTTTGTGTACAGGTATTCTCACATCCAAAAGAGAATTAGATAAGTAGTGAGTTTTGATTGCTTGCCATGTGTAGAGTTACACTCACACTTGGACATAATTTAGGTAGGATTTTAAAAGATATCTTTCTTTGTGTGGAGTTTAATCACACCTGGAAGTTATTTGAGATAGATTAAGCAATTTATTTAGCATGATTTAGGTATAGAGTGAAAGCTCACACTTGATTTTTTTTTGGGTATTTAAAATTTAAAGAGGTTGAAAATTTATGTTTTTTTTGAAAACAATGATGAATAGAGTAATGTGAATGGTATGAGAGTTTGATTTTAGATGTGTATTTAGTAAGTAGTGTTGTTTGAGTTTGTAGATCTTAAGAAGATGCTGAAAGGATATGAGTGGAACTATGTAGATGAATTGGTCAGTGGAAAGACTACATCAAAGTTGAGGTGTATGACCTGCGGCCATAATTTTAGCGAAAATGCTGACATGATAAAATAACATGTGTTCAAAATTTCTAGAAACATGACAGCTTGCAAAACCCCCCCAAGAGGTATTGAAGAAAAATTTCATGAGTGGGCGTTCAGGGCAAAGAGAGCACATCTTGAGGGAAAAAAAATGGTGGTCCCAAAATGATGGCTCCATCTATGTCTAGGGACGTGGAGATGACACTCAAGAATGATCAAAACCCTCCCTCAACCCCTGCTTATAATCAAGGAGGGTGTCATTCATCTCTAATCCTACCACAAGCTCTGCTAACATAAGCCAAAGTGAAGCATGGACTGGAGGAGAGCCTGCACCAAGTGGTTCTACTTTGCATCAGGCATTTGATAACAATGGTTTGAACTCCATCTTAAGTGGATGCAGGGTTGCATGTGGAATTCCTTTTAATGTCATTTGAAATCCTATCTTCAAAGATGCTTTAATGAGCATAGTGAAGAAGGGTTTTGTGGTACCTAATTATAGTAAGATGCATACAGAATATTTAGAGAAAGTAAAAGCTACATCAGAGAATATTTTAAAGCGCACAAATCTTGATTATGTGCCACATTATGGATGCACAATCACTCTAAATGGTTAAACAAATTGTCAAAAGAAAACATTGATTAATAATGTTGATTTGTCCAAAAGGATCCATCTTTCTTGAAGCGATCGAAACATCCTTGAAAGGGAAAATTAGTGGATATCTTGCTGGTGTATATGAGCGTTCCATTAGAAGATCAAGGGGACCTAAAAATGTGACAACCATTGTCACAGATAATACATCTATCTAACTACAAAGCATTTGGAAAATCAATTGAAGCAAAATATCCAGAGATTACATGGGTTCCATGTGCTGCCCACACTTTGAATCTGTTCTTAAAGGACTTTGGAAAAGTTCCTTCTATTAAGCAAACTCTTCTAGATGCAAACTACTTGGTGAAGTTTATAAGAGAGTATTCATTTTCTTATGCTCTTTTTAGAACAAAGTCCTCAACAAAAAAATTATAGATTTTTTGTGTGACTCGTTTTGTGACAGTGTATTACGTTCTCTTTACACTACAGCAACTTAAAGTAGCCCTTGTTGAAACAATGGCAAATAGAAGATGGGACATTTGGCTTGATAAATATCCCAAGTATGAACCTATTGCTTCCAAAGCTTGTAAAATCTCCTGTTTTTTGGAGAAATCTAGACAAAATTGTTACTGTCATAGAACCCTTCACTCATCTGATACGGTTACTGAACAAAGAGATGGTCAGCAACAACCAAGAAAAAAGAATTTTAAAACCCTTAACCCCTCCTTGCAGTGTGACATGGTGGTCAACAACAACCAGAGACAAGGAATCTATTGAATCCAATCTTCTTGCAGTGCAAGGAGATAGTCAACAACAACCAAGAACGAAGGATTTAAAAACCCTAAACCCCTCCCTACAATACGACACGGTGGTCAGCAAAAGACAGAGATGAAGAATCTATTAAACCCAATCTTCTTGCAGCGTGATGCAGTGGTTAGCAACAACCAAGAAGAAAGAATGTAAGATAGCTAATCCGTTCGTGCAGTGCGACTCGGTGGTCAGCAACAACCAGAGATGGAAAATGTAATTGCACATACTAAGCTACTCCCTGCAGTGCGACATGGAGGTCAATATCAATCAAGGACAAAGAATCTAAAGTCTAAACCCCCCTTGTAGTGTGTCATGAGGATCAACACAGCCAAGGACGAGTGTCTAAACTCTCTCTCTCTTTGCAGTGTGACACGGGGGTCAACACAGTCAAAGAGAGCGCACTAACCTGCAAACTAACATTGAGGTGCGAGCAAAGCTCCACAACAACAACGGTGAATGGGTTAACCTCCGAACATCAATTTCTTGTGCTTCTTAGGCTGATGGAGATAAAGATGGGCTATAAAATGGTCTCTTTTTATGAATGAAGCTCCCAAGTGTAGCCCAAAGGCTTGAGAAGGGGTACCTAGGATGGGAGCATAGAGAAATCACAACCCACTTTCCCTATGCTGAAGTAGCATTTTTGTACCACCTTTTCCTTAATTTCGTTTTATATAGATGAGAGTCTAGCATCTATGATGCCTTGGGTCCTGAAACCACGGAAGCTCATATCATAGGAGACCCATGGAATAGACAATATCAGGGCAAAGATAATGTTATCTACAGCTTGACTTGGTGAATAATTTGTCATGTTTCTTGAAGATACATAAGAAACTATGCAGAAGGTTTACAAATGCCAAACATTATCAGTGCTACCCAAAGTGTACCTTCACAGTTCCAAATGGTGAGACTAAATCAGAGCCAAACAATTTTGAACTCTTACAATGAAGCAGGCTATAATGATCACCCTATGAATGGGGGAGCTGTAAATCCATCAAGAGATGCATGAGAAAGAAACCATTCAAGAAAATAAGAATGTCTTTACCTTGAATGTGCTCACATCTTCATAGTACAAGAGAACATTCTCTCTTTGCCACCCTATGCTCTGCTTTCACTCTATGCTGAAATAGTTGATGTTGAGTGGAAGCTCCATCCAATAATTAGGTTGTGTGATCAACCTTTCTTCAAATGCTCCCTAGAGGTGCTAACAAGAATGTGTACTGAGCAATCTTCAAATGCTCCCAAGAGGTGCTAGCAAACATGTATACGCAGCAATGGGGGAGGATGGTGCAGGACGATGTTGTATATTTCAAAATCGATTTGGAGCCTTGGAACTTTTGAGGAAGAGTTACGAAAATCATTTTTGGGTGCTTGAAAACTTCTGTAAGAACAAAACAGATCAATTTTGCGCTTGCAAATTTTTGCATTAAAGGCATCAATGATAAGAAAAGGTACCTAGGCTGCCAAAAAAATGAAAGGCGAGTTGTTTGAAAAAGGGGAGAGGCGCCAAGATTTGAGCCCAAGTCTGTTGGGCCAAAACAATCTTCTTGATTTCACATGACCGCTCCATCACTCTTAATGCACATGTACAAACTTATGGCAAACTTTTAAAATACTAAAGCTTCTAAGGTGAATTTATTTATACACTCTTAAAAACTGGTCTTCTATAAATAAACATTTGTGAGTTTATGTTTTTTTCAAATACCTTCTGTTGAATGCATGTGATAGGAATGATTTGTTGTAGTGACCTCCCTGAGATCGAGTTATGGCAAAGAATCCACATTCATTGGAGTCCTTACACACCTAAGGGCTTCTTCTTCTTGTGTATATCTAGCTTGAAATAAACACCTATAGGCATCCAACTTTACGTGATCTCCTTCTAAATAGGAATATCAAATTTTAGACTTGACAATTTTGCTTCTTTATCACTCAGCAATCGGGTAGAACTAGGCATGCCTTTATCCTCAGCATCACTTTTCCAAGTTTTCACCTTTTGAGCAATATATAATAATGAAACCATATAACCACACAGCTTGCTATTACTTTGGGCTTTTCTCATGTCTAACATGTGAACTTCAACAGATATCCTATCATATAGCCAATTAGCCCAATTGACAAAACCTCCTTGTTCAACAAAATAGAGAGGTGCAAAATTATCCTTGGACATATAATCAAACTTCACTAGAAAAGACAATTGTTCAAGGTACCATTTAACATGTTCCCTCTAGGCTTACCCCACATTGTTCAGCATGTAATATTGCCTGCCACCTTCTTGAGCTCCAAAATATATCTTTAACAAAAACTCTGAACACTTATGAATAATGATTACAACAATCATAGGTAAATTAACTTTTTAAAAAAAAGACTTTTGCAATCACTTTAGGGCTACGAGCTTGAGGGGGTCACTATGTATAAATTGTGTATATCGCGTGAATTCAAAGACTATTTATAAAGCTCTTTATTTGTAAATTTTTGACAAATAAAATATCCCCTTTGCGATTCAATCTATAATTTTTTTCCCACTTTCCTTTTACAATACCCTTTTGTATGTGAAACTGTGAGAAAAAGTGAAATTTAATAACCCCTTCTGATGCACTCACATGATAGTCACATAAGTATTAAGTGCCCCCCCCCCCCCCCCCCCCCCCCCCCCCCCCCCCCACGAGGATAACAGAAACATGTTCAGACAATATGCCTTTAGTTTTCTTTAAGATGTCCACCATGGGATTTATCATAATTCCATTCATGCCATTGTAAATATGCAAAAGCATATAGACAAACCTTCTGTAGCCATATCACATTAGATTCTGCTTTCCAATCAATTTCTACCTTGAAATCCATATACGGGTCCATCAAATACTATTGTAGCTTTGACTTGGTCTATGGTGTTTGAGTCACTGCATCATCTTCGTCACCCAAACCTTCCTCCTCGTACTCTGGGCTACTTACATCTATGCTGAGAGCGACCCCCTTTCTGTGCGGTCAAATTTTCTATAGCACATCCTCCTCTCTACGTAGCTGCATAGTGACAGAGTGCTTTTCTTTGGCAATCTCCTCTAGTTTGTGTACTACAACTATGTACTTCAATTGTTTCGGCATGAACATGATAGTGCAAATGATTAGATGGCTCACACCTTTGACTTGCACAAGTGCACTGCAAAATCTCTAGGAACCCCTTAAGCCTACTCGCATTATGATAATGATAGTTAGTGGGCTATCAACCCTCACATTGAGGCCACTTTGAAAAAATTCTCCTTTAAAATTTTTGACCCAGGGAAATCCAATATGCTGAACTCCGATCCAATGATGGGACATCATATATGCATTAACAAACCGCATGGAAAACAATATGCTGTGCTAGAAAGATTTTTGAGGGGTTCTTCAAAAATAAGGTGTAGCTATAAAAGCATATGTTGTGGCTTTACAAGGTGGCACCCCTTTAAGAAGGGTTTTTGTTGTCAAGGATATGTGCTCTCATCTGCACTGTGCATGAGTATGAGACTCTACATCACTCCACCATGATTAAGTTAATAGACTTTATGTTCATCTCATCCAACATTAGCGACACGACTTAGATATGCTCAACTCTTCCAGTTTAAGCGTAAATCTACGAACTACTACGATTGTTAGCACAAAGTTAAATAAGACTTGAAGCTTTGGGACTAATGATTTGCTCATTTCTCGGCTCAACAACCCAACTGTGAATATGAAAAAGAGTGTTTTTTGCACCCTAGAAACTTGACTTTTTAAATTCTTGTGCTTACTACAAACATTTCTTCAGGTCAAAGTAAGCTTGAATCCTCAAAGAGTGGATTAGTGGAAGAACGAATTGGCATTGAAGGTTTCTTTTGCCATACCTATTTAATCACCTTTGAATCTGCATCTGTGTTGAATTGGTTATCCTTCTTTGACTATGAAGACTCATTGTCCATTTGATTCTCCAATTAGGCGTGTTGTAAGGAGCCTTTGATGTTGTTGTAGGCGTTTGTTGATTATTGACATCTTACTTCTAATTAGGAGCATTAGAAGACTTAGGGATCCAAATCCTTCTACTCCTTGGTAGTGAACGATAGAGTTGGCATTGAAGGTTTCTTTTGATACTTGTTTAATCAGCTTTGAATTTGTATCTATGTTGAATTGGTTGTCCTTCTTGGACTATAACGACTCCATTATCCGTTTGATTCTCAAGTTAGGCCTGCTGTAAGGAGACTTTAACGTTTATGTAGGATTTTGTTGATTGTTTACATCTGACTTCTGACTAGTATCATTAGAAGACTCAGGGATCCAAATCCTATGTTGCCTTGGTAGCTTCCTTGATGACATTGTCTAGCATAACTTCTTGTTGAGCTCTTGAGTTCTTCATGCCTTTTTGTCTCAATTGCAATTGTTCTTTGGTTGACTGGTAGCCAAATCTTTGTATAGACTATGTGGAATCTTTGTCCAAAAAGAAGATTCTTTGGAGTCTATGTGTGCTTTATATCTTCTTGTGGGTTCTGGTAGACTTGGGCAACGGTGTTGTTTTTTTGTATAACCGCTTCTTAGGTATCCTAGAGTGTTTTGTTGAGATTGGTGCCTAGTTTTCCTTGTTTGTTGAAAAGGTCTTGGTTGAACTTCATATGCTGTGATCTTCAAATTTGATACACATATCTGTCTATTACCTCTATAGTACTCCTGTTCTTGTAGACTGCACTATGATGTTATCCATCCCGTGTGTTTGTCTTGCTATGTTGATATTCTCTCTTCAATCCACATTGGATCATTTAAATTTACTAGACTTCTCAAAACAAACACTTTCTTGATGTTCTTTTGCTTCAATGAGTACTTGGGCTGATACACCTTTGCTTTTCTGGGTTGCTCCTTTGAAATGATGAAAAACTAGGGTTCTAAATGGCTTGCTATGCAATCAAATGTGCTCCTAGTCTTCCAATGCTAGGCCCCATTAACAGTGTAATGCTTGCACTCACTAATTTGTGGCAGACAAAATCTCTTTTTGCTTACCTGTGTTGTTTGACTAAACTGCGGTACAACTTTTCAACTTTGGCTAGAACAATGATGCTTCCTATTTGAAGGGGTTAAGACGACCCAGTTGGGAGGTTTTTTCAACTTTCTAGCCCAAATTTTGAGCTCTGTCGAGTTTTATAACTCGAATTTGGCCAATTTTTTCCAAAGCAAGGTCACAATCTCAACCCTGATTCGTGATTTTTGCTCATGAGCACTGCCCTAATGGCTGGGTTCTAATGAAAATCAGTTTTTGAGTTGAGAGTTTTAAGTTTATTTCGGCCCATTGGGTTTCAACGTGTTTGCGACTGCTTGGTTCAAGATAATTTGATTTACTCTTTTCGACAAAAAATTTGGAATTTTTCATGCTCAAGACTCGGGTGATGGATCATCTTGGTTTCTTCACGCTTTTTGTGGGACGCGTGTCTAAACTCACTATCCTATCTTATTGCAGTATTAGCGAGAACCACGATTAAATTGTCAATCCATGGGATGAAGCTGACTTGACTAGTGCATGGAGGCTACAAGAGGGTGTCAATCTCTCGGAAAACAACGAACAACTCGCATCTAACTCAAACTACACTCAAGTGACAGAAATCACTAAAAGCCAATCGCTCATCGGCAAACAAATCACATCCGTTGCAGCATCCATCCAAACGTAATGAAACTTCTAGGACATGTTTATAAGACCTAAGCAACCAGCTTATGGTCTCAAATCCCACTTTAGGTCAAGTACCAAAATCGCGATTATTAACAACAGTGGATTTTTGACCTATTTGTTTTTGACCCAAAATGCATCTAAATGCTTAGCAATGATGCTCCAATACCCCGCCTATGCTTAGTTTTTGATTTGAAAGTGTAAATTCCTAGTTATGATGAAATTAGTCCACAGGTCGGCGATGCCAAAAGCTACGAAATACCATGATGTGTTTACGTCAATGCGTAGAGCTCTTACCTACGTCGGTTGCAATGCAAAAAATGCAACTGCAATGTGACAACTGGGGAGGGAGTAGGAAGCGCAAGAAGGAGAGGAGTGAGAGCCGTTAGCTCACGACGTGTATTTTATTATCCAAAAGCTTAATAATAACTTACAGAAATTGGCTTTTATACCTTAGCCAAGGTTTTTGGTGGTCAAAACTAATAATCTCGGAGTTCTACCAAAGATGGGTAATGACAGGTTGATACAATCTAGAAGCTTGTAGCCCTGGCTCATCAATTACAAGGTTTATCCGAAAAAATAGGAGTTACAATATTCCCGATTTATCAAAATAAATAATAAGTGTTTCTACAATGAGAACTTCAAAAAATGGTATCCGTGGTATCTGTGTTAGCTTGTTGCTAACACTTTCTCTTGATTTTTTTGGCTGCTGCTCAATTGCTTTGCCCATGGTGTGTGAGTTCCTCCATGGATTTCTTTTGCACCTTCTCTCTTTTTTAATTTTTTTTAATTTTTCAAATTTTATGATTTTTGGTAATTTTTGTGATTCGTATAAAATTTTTCAATTTTTATTCAATTTTTTTTGAGACTTTATATGATTTTTTTTGGTGATTTTTGAATGTTTTTAAAAGAATTTTAATGATTTTTTGGTGTTTTTTGATATTTTTAAAAACTTTTAATGAATTTTTGGTGGTTTTTATCTAAATCGTTTTCTTATTTTTTGGATATTTTTAAAGATATTTTTGATGATTTTCTTAAATTTCTTGGACTATTTGGGAAAATTTTCCTCTTTTTTATTTTTTAAAAATAATAATTATTTTTTGGATTTTTAAATTGTTTCTTAATTTTAAAATGCACTTACCTACCAAGGCACTGACTTGCAAGACGGATGGCGGAGAAGATGACACGGGGAGTGGGCAACACATGGAGCAAGAGAGAGAGAGAGAGAGAGAGAGAGAGAGAGAGAGAGAGAGAGAGAGAGAGAGAGAGAGAGAGAGAGAGAGAGAGATTGAATTATCATCCATGGATGTTAGATATGACCCATGGGGCCAAAAACAGACGTTACAACGGTTCCCACTAGGTAAATGATGGTCGGTACATATTAGTTAATGACTAAGGGTCCATTGGAAGGGTTAAAAGAAAAAAGGAAAAAGGAGAAAACAAAACACACACCTAATCAGTTGTGGGGAGAGCCGATTTGGGATTTAGAAACTCATGTATGATGGCTCTACCACCTCGGTAGACTGCCCATTTACCTTGTTTGCGAGCTTTGTGTACCTTCTTGAGCGCGCTTGCTTTAACCTTGAGTCGGTTTGTGGTCAATTCTTCGATTGAAAGAGTTTTTCGCTTGAGGAGGCACGATTGGTGTAGTAGCTTGATCCGTTCTTCTTTGTCCTTGAAGGTCAGGACACAATGTTTGGGTGGCACCTGTCTATGCGTGTTGCTGATCCAAGAAACGTTTCTGACTTGATTAGGTTGAAGAATGTCATTGAGTTTGTTGATTGCTTCCTCAAGAGTATCGTCGGTGGTGCACCTTCGTGAGTGAAGTACTCCAATCCTAACCTTTAAGCCTAGGGATTCTTGTAGTCGGAATTCTTGTAAAGCTGCTTGTATCGTGGTGTTGATCTTCATGTGTGTCACTTCATGGACTTTCTACTGAACTTCTTTGACGGTTTTAATGAACGAGGATTTAACTTCGTTAGCTTTTGCAAGTAGAGCTTGGTTGTGTACTTCCTTCATCTCTTCAAGCTTTCCCAAGCGTTGTTTGAGTTTCTCATTCTCTCCAATGAGTTCTTGGATTTGAGCCTTGAGGGCAGTAATCCGTGCTTCTTGGCGAGCAACGGGTTCTTTTCTTGGTGGTGCAGCCACTGCGAGGCATCTTTTGCATGAGATTGGAGTGCCAAAGAAAGACATTGAGGCTTCCTTTAGTACCTTTCCAAAGCTTAATAGGTTTGAAACAGTCTGCAGAGGCTTGTTAATGAGTTCTCAATCCTTCAAAGGTGTGAAAAATCGTTTTTTTGAGCTCTGAAACCTTCAAAAGTTTGGGTGAATTTGTAGGTTTGGATAAATTTTTTAGATTTTTTTGATGATTTTCTTAAATTTCTTGGATTATTTGGGAAAATTTTCCTCTTTTTTATTTTTTAACAATAATTATTGTTTTTTGGATTTTTAAATTGTTTCTTAATTTAAATTGCACTTACCTACCAAGGCGTTGACTTGCAAGACGGATGGTGGAGAAGATGACACAAAGAGTGGGCAACACGTGGAGCAAGCTTGAGAGAGAGAGAGAGAGAGAGAGAGAGAGAGAGAGAGAGAGAGAGAGAGAGAGAGAGAGAGAGAGAGAGAGAGAGAGAGAGAGAGATGGAATTATCATCCATGGACGTTAGATATGACCCATGGGGCCAAAAACAGACATTGCAACGGTTCCATCTAGGTAAACATGGTTGGTACATATCAGTTAAGGACTAAGGGTCCATTGGAAGGGTTAAAAGAAAAAAGGAAAAAGAAGAAAACAAAACACAACCTAGGGGGGGATCAGCTGTGGGGAGAGCCGATTTTGGATTTAGAAACTCATGTATAATGGCCCTACCACCTCGGTAGACTACCAACCTTGCTTGTAGGCTTTGTGTACCTTCTTGAGCAAGCTTGCTTTAACCTTGAGTTGGTTTGTGGTCAACTCTTCGATTCAAAGAGTTTTTCCCTTGAGGAGGCAGGATTGGTGTAGTAGTTCTTCTTTGTCCTTGAAGGTTAGGACACAACGTTTGGGTGGCACCTGTCTATGCGTGTCGTTGATCCAAGAAACGTTTCTGACTTGATCAGGTTGAAGAAATGTCATTGAGTTTGTTGATTGCTTCCTCAAGAGTATTGTCAGTGGTGCACCATCGTGAGTGAAGTCCTCCAATCTTGACCTTCAAGCCTAGGGATTCTTGTAGTCGGAATTCTTGTAAAGCTGTTTGTATCATGGTGTTGATCTTCATGTGTGTCACTTCATGAACTTTCTACTGAACTTCTTTGACGGTCTCAATGAAAGAGGCTGCATTAACTTTGTTAGCTTTTGCAAGTAGAGCTTGGTTGTCTACTTCCTTTATCTCTTCTAGCTTTCCCAAGCGTTGTTTGAGTTTCTCATTCTCTCCAATGAGTTCTTGGATTTGAGCCTCGAGGGCGGTAATCTGTGCTTTTTGGCAAGCGACAGGTTCTTTTCTTGGTGGTGCAGCCACTGCGAGGAAGCTTTTGCATGAGATTGGAGTGCCAAAGGAAGACATGGAGGCTTCCTTTAGTACCTTTCCAAAGCTTAATGGGTTTGACACAGTTTGCAGAGGCTTGTTAATGAGTTCTCAAGCCTTCAAAGGTGTGAAAAATTGTTTTTTTGAGCTCTCAAACCTTCAAAAGTTTGGGTGAATTTGTAGGGCTGTGTAAAGTTTTTCTTTTACTTATAGCAACTCAACTTTAATTAGAGGGTAGGTTAGGGATTGTTGTTGCCATTACACATTTATTTGATTGGGAGTGAGTTGTGTGACATTGACGGAATGAATTACTCTCAACTCCCCATCCATTGCTGCCTTCCACTGCTCATCTACCCCTTGTGTAACTTTTTTCTTTAGTGCATCTTCTTCAGCCTTTGAGAGCTAGACCATGGGCACTGTGTCTTCTTTTGTAATGCGTACCTGAAATTCTTCCTCGCCGCTCAGCTCTATTATTGACTATGTCTCCATGTCAGCAAATGATATTGAGGGGATTTCTATATGAGGTGGCTCCGAAGTGCTTGCCTCTTCTTGCGTTTCTGTCCTTCCCTCACTCAGTTGCTAGTTGACTCGTTTGAGTTCAGCTATCTCCTTTAGCAGCTCGTCTTCTCTTTGGACCTGCATTAAGGCCAGGTCTCTGTGCTGAGACTGATCTAATTTCAGCTCCAGCTTGAGGTCTTTATTTTATTTTCTAATGCCTTGTAGACCTTGTCTATTCCCTTGATCGAGGTGACGACTGGATTTTATTGTATTTGCCGCAAGGATATCGCCTGATCACATCGATTCTTTTTTCTGAGTACTGTAGGGAAGCATTGGCCACATCTAATTGTACCTGGATCTTTTGAGTTGATAGAGTGGTAGTTAGAAGTTAATTTGTCACTTCCATCAGCTGATCATCCTTGGCTTTGCATGCATCTGACAGTTTGGTAAGCAACTCACCCACTTCTTCCATTTCTTTCTGTTGCTTATCTCTTGCGAGTTGATGTTGTTCAACTTTTGCTCTTAACTCCTGCACTTGCCTCTGGAGATTGGCGATGACATTAAGTTTGTCGTCTAACTCCCCTTGGAGTGTGTGAATCACCATTTCTAACTCTTTGGTCCATGTGCTAAGGCCATGTGTTGCTAAGCGAAGTCTTTCTGTCATTTCCTGCATTTTCTTAGCATATTTGTTCACTTGTAGGATGACTTCATCATTCGATTTCCAGTATTCGCTTTGTGTTATTTGTCTTGATGTTTCTACAGGTTCTTTTACCTCTGGCACCGTCATGGCTGCTCGTTGCTGTTGTTGCCCTTGTGTCTGCTGACCTTTTTCTGTTGAGGTAGAGAGTTGTATCTCAGCCTTATCTTGATGTGTTGAGGTAGAGGGTGTTTCCTCAGCCTCTTGTTCTGTTGTGTGCTCAAATTTTGTGGAGTCCTCTTCTGGTGCAAGACTGGCTGCTTTTGTCTCTGGCTCTTTCTTTATTTGCTTCTCTCGAGTAGAGACATCTGCTTGTTGTGCTGTTTCCACTGCTTCTTTCTATTCAGATTCTTGTGTAGCTTCAAATTCTTTTTCCTGTTCAGGTTCTGCTTCTTTTGTTGGCTCATTTGTTGTGGTTCTAACTGCCGGTGATGGTGGTGAGCTCGTCATTGGTTGATCTTGGTGTTCAGAGACGGGAGAAGAGATCCGGGGAGACACATCACCTTGGACATGTTGTGCTTCTCCTTGTGCAGTGGTCTCCTCTGCATGCTGTTGATGTTCTTCCACCTCTTTTGCCTTCTTTGCCACTTCTTCGGCTTCTTTTAGCTTTAAAGCTTCTGCTTCTTGGTACATCAGTTCCAGTACTTCAGTGGGTTCTTCAAACTGCTTCCTAGTGTGATGCTTGGTTCTTGGTCCCTTAAGCCCGCTAGGCACCCACTTTTTTGGGTCCTTTCCTTGTGCTTGACGACTGCATTGGTATGCGTGTTTCTCTCTTTCAAACCGGGCTTGCTTTTGCACAGGTTCTTCTTGGTGTGCTACCACGAATTTTCTCTTCATTTCCTCCCTTCGTGCTCTTTTTTCTTCACTATTAGAGCTCTCACTGCTGTGCCTTTCTGGCGAGCTCTCAGCAGACTCTTCATCTGATTTGTATGATCTTTTGGCAGATCTTCTGCTCAAGGAGATGGTTGAGCTGACACTATCCAAGTGTTTTGGTGCGGAGCAGGTGGTAGGTTGTCAGCCATGCCGATGGCATGGTATGCAATCCTTGTCAACACCTCTGGTGCACCCAGGTATGTGATCTTTCCTTCTTTATTTATTCCTTTCAAAGTGTTCAAGACATATTGAGCATGGTCATCCGGTTGCCTGGTTGTTGACTTGAGGACTTGCATGGTGGCAACCGCATGATTGGGCGTGGTATACCTTGGTGGCCTCTTAGCCAAGAAGTGGAAATGCTGGTCGTATAACCTTGCTGGCTCTTCAACTTGTTTGTGAATAAGTTCTGCAAATTCTGAAAGTTCTGGCTGTCTTCCTATCCCTTGCCCTCATTGTCATTCCTTCTGTGGATAGTCTGAGTGCCTTTTCCACTATTTCCTTGGTGATCACCACATCAAATTTATTCCCTGTGGGTCAAAAATCTGCGCAGTTCCATCTTCCTTGATTGTGGACAAAAGCTCATAAGCTTTTTGGAAGTCCACTCCGCACGGCTCTTGTTCATAAAAATATCTAAGTCCTAGCCGTTGTGAGCGGGATGAAAACACACACAGCGCCTCTATAACGACCCGATACACACTCTTGGGAAGATACACACACACTATGGGGCACCACTCGGCTTACACAACACACCTGGCCGAGACAGGGAACACACCTCTGGAGTGAGAGGAGAGAGACTATCCACTTGCCCACTCCACACAGAGACACACACACACACACACACACACACACACACACACACACACACACACACACACACACACACACACAAAAACTCAGCTCAAAAGAGGAGAACTTCTGATGTTTAGATACAAATGAGCTTGGGCCAACACCAATGGGGCAAACAGCTCACACAATATGGGTAAAAGATACCACATACAATCACAAATTGGAGAAGAAGCTTCACTCACCGGAGAAGATTACACAGAAAAACAGTAGAAAAAGAGTGAAGAATTTGGCAAAATGGACAGCGCCATCGCGTCCGGAACGGCCCAAAACCCCAGTCTACAATGTCAAAGTGCTCAAATCCGACATCGGATGAGCAGTTTACGGCCAAAACAGGCTCCAAAAACCCAAAAAACACACCTGCGGCTGTTCCTCCTCTCTTCTCCACGTTTTTTCTGGTCTTCTCTCTGTTTTTTCAGTTCCCACACTTAGCTTTATTACTTGGGCACCCTTGACCTTTTAGATGACCTCAAACGGACCCCGAACAGGCCAAAAACTGACCTCGCAGTGCATAGTTGTCACCTTTTTGCATCATCCGCACACCCGGCACTCAGCTTTTTTCCAATAATGCATCTCGCCACCACGTGAAGTGGCCCCAAAAAAAGGTCCTCATGATGACCTTTCTGCATAATTCTCACAAGCAAACACCCACGTTGTGTCCGTCCTCATCCGCGTGCAAATATTGACCTCGTTCGTCCTCCTGACACCACTAGATGCCATCTGGCACACCTGCTTACCTCATGTCGTTGGCCCGCGGATAGCTTCCTCGAGAATTTTTACGCGCTACCAACTCCTCATTATTGTAGAAAAAACATACTGATACTGGTGATAGTAAATATCGATGCACTATGTACACACTGTCCTACCTGTACACATGTGGGCCCCACATAACCACCTGGATCTGGAAAATGGGCAATTCTTTATTTGATGCACCATGCATGTGTATGTACATATGCGCAATCCCTTGCTCCAAAAAACTCCTGACACCGTCAGTTGGCATCTTTGGTTTTGGGATTTGCAACGACATCATACACTTCCTTTGGTAGGAGTTGCAACTCTACCTGATGTCCCTTCTCGCTCTTGAATCTGTCAGAGAACACTGTGGCGTGATGCTCCTCAAGCTGTTCCTTTGAGAGATAGGTTGCCTTGGCGGTTTTGACTGAATCGGGGTCCAATTGGTATGCGGGTAGTTGTTGCAACTTTTCTTTCTGTTTGAGCTTCTTCTTGGCCCTCTCTGTTGCTTGCATGGATAGAGTTAGCAGTGAATAGAGTGTCAAAGTTAGCAAAGTTGTCAGATTTTCTCTGAAATATCCTTTAGTCTGCAATGCTACCAATTTTGGTCCAATTTGCTTCAAATCAATTTTTGAACAAGCATAGATGCATAAAAACATGCAAGGAACAAAATTGTAAAGTCCAAACAAAAAATTGCAACGAAAGTAAATAATCACGATTATTTACAGCTAAGTAATTTCTCCAACTTTTGGCAAACTTGGCATCACAGGCTTGAAGCATACCAAATACATGCTCTGAGTGAAATATGGGATGCATAGGGTGAAAATGGTACCAGATTTTAGCTTTAGGTCTCCGAAGCAGTAGTTATAAAGAAAATTTGAGATTTTGAGCTCCAAATTGGTTCAAACTTGGCTAGTGGGCTTAACACATCATGCACTTTGGATGTATGATGGCAAAATAGCAAAATTCCCCCATTTTGGCTAGAAAGTAAATAATCGCGATTATTAATTTTTCTACCAAAATCAACATTTTTTGGTACAAATTGGTTCTAAGCATTGTATAGACTCTATGTATGTGATATGAGGTGATTTGGATAAAAAAAAGTGATCCGCAACTTAAAATTTGGCTTGCAAAGGCTTCTTTGCATTTTTTGGCAATATTCCAAGTTATAAGTGCTCATTTTGGCTCATACTTGATTTTTGGCATGTAATAGGTGTGTACTGTACACATGATAGGTGAGGTGATGATGCAATTTCCAAGCAAAAATAGTGCAAAAGTAAATAATCACAATTATTTACAGCAGTCACAATTTTCTTGCAAAACTTAAATTTTTTTGACCTAAACACATTCCATACACCTAAAACAAGTCCTAAATTGAATTTGGTCAAGTTTGGTCTTATCGGCATCAATTTGTGCTTTGTCAACTCTGAGATCACCGATTTCTGTGACTACACTACTTGTTGAGTTGGTTTGTCACTTGTGAGGCTTTCGACTTGTCCACAACATAGTCATGAAGCAACTCATCCAATTCTAGCTCATTTGGAGTTAGTTTGACCTCGTATGTTGAATTTGACGCTTTGTAACCTTTGAGCCATTTTCTTCTTTTCAAGGGCTTTGCTTGATTGATTTCACAAAACCATTCATATACATTGTATATAAACCTCGTAGGCAAGCTGTCTATGGAGTCAGAACCAAATTCTGGCATCTGCCAAAAACCTAGATTTTCTATTGGGGACCCCCTCAACCCTTGCTGAATGGCCAACTGATGATATAAAAAGGTTCTATTATGTTAGGCATGCTACAGTTCAAATCCCACCTGATTTGGTTGAGCTGACAGGCCACTATGGTCAGTTTTTGGTCGTAGGTCTTCGTGCACTGCTCGGATTCTAGGTTTTTTTCTAGGGGTTTAGACTAGCTACCAGCTGTACAAAATGGATCATTGATGAGTAAAGAACTTACCCCTCATGTCTTGTGTGAGACGGCGCTGAAAACGAGCAACTGTAGACTCCGGAAAGTATGCGCAAAAGAGGTCGAAAAGCTCTCTCTGCAAAGGTGACAAGTGGAAATGAGGTTGTTTTAGCCTACCTGGGATATCTATACCCGAACTTTCCGAACCATTTTTTCTCAGATTCCCCCGTTAGTCCTACTAGTCCTACTAGGCCGTTAGTCCTACTAGGCCGTGAAATTTATGTTAGACTCAAAAAATTTCCCAATCGGATTCCTGCACCTCATTCTGCAAGAATTTTGCAAAAGTAGGCCTGAACACTTAATTTAGGCTTTCCGCTTCCATCTTCCGATTTCATTGAAAATATCTGTGCTTTTCTGCCTTGTCTTTTTGATCACCAACGTATCTTCCATTTTTTCATATGAACTCCTTTGCTATTTATTATTAATTTTTGACTTGTTTATTGAAAAAATCAAAGAAAATAGCAAAATGCGCTAAAAAAGCAAAGTGAAAATCCAATAATTAAGAAAATACATTGAAAAACACAGTTTTATTGTTTTTTGTTGGATTTTCTCCATTTTTAGATCTCCTTATCAAGAAAAGTGATGAAAAATAACAAAAGAGGACTATTTCAAGATGATTTCTTGATAGTATATACACTATTTACACTCTTTGGGAAGATATTATCAGTGAATTTTTCCCTGATGATAAATCATAAGGGCATTATTAGGTAATTTGGTAAAAAAATCACACGTTAACATCGAACTTTTTACTCCCTCTTCAAACATTGCCCTTAATTACTTGGTGCCCTTCCACCCCTCCTAGATGGCATACTCCGAGACGATTGTGTGCATGGGTTGAACAATAGTGTCTATGCATAGCCGTTGTTGGCTCTACCATGCTTTCAAGATCAATGCAATTCAAACCACTTTGCTGTGCAAGAGCTGGGTCTTGAGTGATTAACTCAAGGGTCTCTGATGTCGAGGTTTTCTGATGCTGTCTTCCAAAGAGAAAATCTTGTAGCTTGTGTGCTCTCTGTTTGATTGTACCATCAGGATGCTTCAGCACGCTGATTGTGTAAGCTGTTAGCACTTTTGACTGTTGTCGAGCTTTTTCTCGCCATCGGTAGGTTGGTTTGCTTGGTGTGGAATGGCGTGGTGTTGTCTTTTGAGACTTAACTCTTCACTTCTTGATTGGTTTTACGGTTTGTGGAGAAGATAAGTGCTCCTTTTTCTGCCAAATCCATTTCAAGTCAGGTTCCTTGCTCGGAGATGCTCGTCTCTGTGTTTTGACCCTTGGAACCTTCTTTTGTTTTGTCTGTGATGTTTCGGACACCCAGATTTGAATCGGCTTGTCCTTAAGCTGTGCTTTTGGTATCCAAATTTTCCTGACTCCTTGCATGCTACTTGTAGCATTTGCTCGTCGAGAGGATGGAGAAGATTGATTACTTCATGGTTTGGTCTGCTGATTGCGTCCTTTCCATTCCTCCTTTCTTGGTGCAATTGGAACAATGAGTTGCCCGTCTTTAGGTGATAGCTTGAGCTGATTTGTATCCCAATCTGGTACTGCTTTGTATGTTTGCATCCAAGGAATTTCAAGAATCATCGTGTCATTCATGTGTTCATCTGGTAAGAATACAAACTGATGAGGACGTGAACATCCATGTACTATCACGTCCAAGTTGACTACTCCCAATGTTGGGGTTGCGTTCTTGTTGCATCCTTTGATTGTCGCTATTCCTGCTATCAAAGACTGACTTGTTGCTTTCTTGTACATGGAATAACTGATTGCATTTACTCTAGCTCCCGTGTTGACCAAAGCATTGGTGCTATGATTGTTGAGCTGTACTTTGATGCGCAGGTCCATTCTGTCTAACTAGTCATAATCTATTGAAACTACATCTTTAGGTAATTCCCATTGTCGGTCATCTATTTCCAGAGTGTTGATGGGAATCGATATTCGTTGATTCTTGAGAGCAACCTTCTGTTTGAGTACCCGTAGCCGAGCTTCCTCTTGAGCTTCATCAATAATCTGCTATTGTTTTATCCTCCTTTACTTGGCTGCATGCATTCTTTCTTAGCAATTCATTGGTTAGCGGCAAATTGTATTTCTTTAAACGGCATCCACTAATCCAATTAGCAATCTGTTCACCATCTAAGGTGGACAACTTTACTGCTCCACTTGGAGATATGTCTTCAATGATAAACGGTCCGTTTCCCTTTTCCTTAAACTTGGGAATGTGTTGCTTAAGGGAATAGACTAAAACTAAGTTCCATTTCTTGAAGATTTTTTTATTAGATGGGAATCAAAAAATTGTTTTTGTTTCCGCTTTTGTGCATAGATGTGAGCTACGGCAGTTATCCTTTGCTAATCTAGCCTTTCCAAATCTTCAAGTCTTTCTGACAATTCATGTCCAGTCCACTCAAGATCATTAGCTACATTTAATGTCGGCAATAGAAATTCTAGTGGCAGTATGGCATCAAGACCATAAACAAGGTTAAGGGTGTAGCATTTAAAACTGTTTTGAATAAAACTCGATAAGCCCATAGAGCTACATGGAGATTCATTTTCCAATCTGTCCTTCCTACACTAACCACTTTAGTCGTACCGAGCTAAGAATTTTGTTTGTATGCTCAGCTTGTCCATTTTCTTGTGGGTGGTAGGGAGCTGATTTGTTATGGATGACCATAAACACATTAAGCAAATACTCGATTACCTCATTGAAGAAATGAGTTCCCCGATCACTGCCAATTTCTATTGGCAGTACATATCTCGTGAATACATACTCATATAAGAATGCGGCAGTGGTTTTGGCATCATTCTTTTGAGTTGATTTAGCCTTGGCCCACTTGGTCAAATAGTCCGTAGCTACAATGATATATTGAGCTTGAGTTCTATAAGCAGGTGGCTGTATCAGCCCAACAAAATCTATCCCCCATTTCACGAAATCTCTAGCCCCCATCATTGGTCTTAAGGGAATGCTATCTACACATGTTGGCGTTTTTGCTCGTTGATAAGCATCACACCTTCGAACATATTCTTTGGCATGTGCAAAAAGTGTTGGCCACCATATGCCTGCCATCAAGATTTCTCTTGCGGTGGTCTCACTAGAAAAGTGACCTCCAGCTAATCCAATATGTGCTTGTTCTATAATCGGAATATACTCGTCTTCATTTGCACAAAGACGCAAATGTTGATCTTTACCTCTCCGATACAATTGGTTCCCAATAAGAGCATAGTCTCTTGCTTTAGTTTCAAATGCTCTTTGACGACGTTTACTCATATCCTCAGGAAATGTTCGGCTTGATAAGTAAGTAACCAGACAGTTACTCCACTTAGGAACAGGCAACATTTGGAACAAAGTTACATGAGGTATGGGTGTGTGTTTTTGACATTGAGGACAATGCTTTACAAAAGATTGAACATCACTCCTCATAGTCGGCCAAAATACTCCAAGTCTCAAAATTCGTCACATAGTTTGGTATTCCGCAAAGTGAGGAGTGTAATATGTGCTTGACTTAGGTACTGGTTTTTCTCCTCAGGATTAATGCATAAAAGCAATATTTCATCTCGATTTCTTTTGTATAGCCTACCAGCTAGTAATTGATACATAGCCAATTGCTGGATTAATCCGATTGTAACAGGAAGTGGTATTTGTAAATCCACAGCTATTGTCATCAATGATACCATGTTTTTTGACCATCGAGGTATCATTTCCACGGAGAACAATAGGCATCTGGTAGATCATCGTCTACCCCTTTAGGTGATTCTCCTGAAACAATCCTTGACAAATGATTTGCTCTTTGATTTGTAGTGCCCTTTTTTACAACCACAGTGAAATCAAATTCCAGAAGAATGATGAACCATCTCACTATTCTTCCTGTGTTGCATGGCTTGTTGACCAAATACAACAAAGCTTGGTGGTCTACAAAGAACACAAACTTGTTGGCTAATAGGTAATGTCTATACTTTTTAACGGCATAAATCATTCTTAACTCTTCTCTTTCAGTGGTAGTGTAATTATTTTCTGCCATGTTCAACTGTCGGCTAGCATAAGAAAGAGGAAAGTCAATTTTCTCGTCTCCTAGTTGAGCTAGTATACAACCTATGGCAAAATTGGAAGCATCTACATGTATGTGGAATATCTTATTCCAATCTGGTGCTTTCAATATTCGAGTTGAGGTGAGAGCTTGCTTAAGCTCCATGAAAGATTCTGCACATGCCTTGGTCCATTCAAAGTGTGTAATCAAGCTATACATGGGTTTTGCAATTATAGCGTACATGTAAATGAACCGTCTGTAATATCCACAATGCCCCATGAAGGCTTCAACCCCCTTGACTGTTGTTGGTCTAGGAAAATCAGCAATGACATGAATTTTTTCAGTAGCTATGCCATTTTTAGACACTATATGTCCAATAATTTTTCCCTGTCTACCCATGAATGTGCACTTTTTAGGATTTAGGCAAATCCTATAAAGTCTACATTTTTCGAATACCTTTTTTAGGTGTTCAAAATTATCAACACGGATTGATGAATATACGCATAGATCATCTATGTATACTCTCAAGAATTTCCTTAGATTTTCTTTAAAAGCATGTCTCATCAATCTTTGAAATGTGGTTGAAGCATTAGTTAACCCAAAAGGCATAAGTCGATAGGCAAGAATACCCCATTCTGTTGCAAAAGCAGTTTTATGCTGATCTTTTGGGTCAACCAAAAGTTGATTGTATCCCAAAAAGCCATCTAAGAAACTCTAAGCTTCTTTTCCTGCAACTCGTTCTAAAACATGCTCAATGATTGGAAGAGGAAAGTTGTCTCTAATGGTAGCTGCATTCACTTTTTTGAGATTGACACACACTCGTAATTTTCCATTCTTCTTGGGTACTACCACAATTGGAGACACCCAATCTGTGTGTTCAATTTCCTAAATGAATTCTGCTTCCTTTAGTTTCTCAATCTCTTCTTTGATTTTCCTGGAAAATGTTTCATTATATGTGTATGGCCTTTGTCTACTTGGTTTCGCATCATCGCTCATGGGTATGGTATGTTGCCAAATTTTTGGATCAACACCCTTGAGATCCTTGTAAGACCAAGCGAAGATGTCTCAGTATTATTTTAGCAAGCTTAGCAAAAGGTCTTCTTCTTTCTCTATTAGGTCCTTTGCAATGTAGGAAGGCCTAGGATCTTCCCCTGGTTCAACCGTTTATCTTTCTTGCGTTCTCGGGCCCTTCGTAGGACTTGCCTTGTTTCCATAATTCCCTAACAGGTTGTTCGACTATGATTTTTCGATCTTGGAGAGTATACTTTTTGTAATGGGATGGAACACTCATTATATCCTTACCATCCTCTTCCGTGGTTTCCATTTCCGTCGTATATATCTCCTTTAGAGATTTTTTCAACTCTTGATATTTCTTTTTCTGCTCAAGTCGTGTCATGCCTTGGCCCCTTGTCCTGTTTGTTTGGATTTGCTTGAGTATACTTCCTTATTTTTCTTGATGTTTTCAACATTTTTGGATTTTCGTTTAAAAGATATCTGCCAGTGATTTTGTCCTTGACACAATCATGTGTCTCTATCTGAATCAGGAATTGTGTTCTACTGGAGACTGATGGCATAGGTTGTGTTTTCACGTTTGTGGTGTCTCTTTCTCATCTATACCATTTCTGTCTTCTTGATTTCTGGTTAGGAAAAGTCAAAAAACTTTTCCTCCCCTTCTTTCAAGAGTAGTTTAGCTCTCACATGTTCTTTTTCTGACTCCGAATCTTCTGAGGTAGCTGAGTGTTCATCTAACTCATCTGTTGCATCGTAGTAGAGGTATGAAAAGACTTGTTGAGCTTTCATCAAGTTCTTGGGTTCCTCAATTTCATCTTCAATATTGAGGGTTGAAATCATTTGGATGGAAATTATGTCATAGCCATCCTCATTGCAAAATTGAGTAGGCATAGACGTATTCATACATACATCCATTGTCGCTAAAATTTGAAAATGGCTCACATCAAACTTATGGGTGTTTTCAGGACATCTCTATAAGTGTGATCTTTTAGATTTACTCTTGTTATAGATCCCACTTGCTTCAAGTACAGATAATTGTTTTCTGACTCTTGGATAAGCTGTATCTATCTCATGAAAGGTCTTCCCAATATGATTTCATAATTGAGTTTTTTCCCAAAGTCTACCGTATGGCAAAAATGTGTTGATATTCAATTCCACAGGAATTGACTATCACTTTTTCAAGTAGCCCTAATGGTCTCTCAATGTGTCCGTTAGCCAATTGCAATTTCATTCGAGTGATGGCTGGTTGTCCCCAGGATTCCCATACTGCTTTGGTGGCTATGGATATGCCTACTCCACTATCCAGTATTTCCATGGTTTCAATGTCATCATATTTCATTGGAAGGGTGGTGTTTCCTTCTTCCCCTTCGTAACATTCTCCAACTTTGTTCATTGAAACAGATCAAATCTCTTTGTTGTACACTTCGTTTTTCAATTTTCCCAAATTTTTTGAGATTAGCCCCATTATCCCTACCTTCTCTAGGGTTTTTTGTAGATAATTCCATAAATATGGTCTGAGTTTTAACAATTCTCCCAAGGTAAGAGTGCATTGGATGGGTGTAGACATGATTGAATGAATGTTGTCTACTTCTAGGATATGTTCAGCTCTTTTTACTTGAGTGGTCTTACACACTATGGATTCATCTTTGTTATCTCCCAAGTAAGAGGGTAATGTTTTCAAGGTCAATGGTTTCGACATTCCTGAAGCTACAGATCCGAAATCCCCATACAAGGATTGTACATCCATGTTCATATCAGGAGGTAGGTTGTCCAACCAAACTTCCTCTATAGGAGCCGACTTTAAAGTTAGGCACCCATCATTGATCTCTCTAAATTTTTTCCATAAGTGTCCTGGCCAGTCTTCCTCTACGAAAGGAATTTCGTCTAAGGCATCTTCGCTATCTGGCACTATAAGTTCTGGTTCTTTTGTTTCAAGGTGCGGTTCTACCACCACATCGGATTTTTCTTTGGTGTCTCTTACCCCACAAGCTCGTTAGGTTTTGCTATACTTTGAAGCTTGGGTTTTTGTTTTTCTAGCATTTCTTGCTTGATTCTTACCAAAATTTGATAAGCTTCAAGCTTAGCTTCTTCCATGTCTGAAGAAGGATAGATTTTCCATTTGTTTTCCATGTTTTGGCCTGCTTTAAGTCCTACTTGGTAGGCTTCCAAGGATGCATTAATAGGCTCAAAAATTTTATCAACCAAAATTGATCCTCCAAATTTCACAGTTGTTTCCTTGATTTCACTTCCAGTTTATTTCACCTTTTCTTGGAATAGTTTTGTTGCTTTGTCCTTGATTTCAGCCCGTTGTTTTTGTTTTCTCCTCTCATATCTTTTGCTTCTGCTTCTTTTGATCCTTTGAGAGGAAACTTTTGTATTTTCCGAATCATCAGAGGAGTTGTGTTTCTTTTTTTTTACTTGGGCTCTAGTGATTACCTTGATTGGAACAATCGGTTTACTCTCAGATGAGCTACTAGGTATCACTTGGACTACGTTTACTACTATTTTACCCTTGTTTAAAGAATTTTTAGGACAATCTTGCGGAAAGTATACTCCCTTTTTGCAACATTGTAGGCAATAGGCTTCAACTGGCTTGAGGTTTTTGTTAGGCTCTGGCATTCATTTTTCCAATGATCATTTGCACCACAGTTGTGACAGTTTCCTGTTCTTGGCTTAATCACAGGGGTCTTACCATGGGAGGTCTGACACCTGAATTAGCTACATAATACATTGGTGTGAGCTCTAGTGGAGCATAATTCACGGGTTCTTCCATTGGTGGTGGATGTGAATTATACCAATCTCCTTCTACCATTAATGTAGATAGACTAGGCTTCGAATAGGGTGTAACAAGCACTAATACTTGTTCATCTATGACTCCTTCGGAGTGCATGTACTTTATAGGCACTGCATTATGTCCTAGATACGGAGGTTGTTGACCCAACACAGGTTGAGGTATTTCGATACCCATCGGTGGTCTTTGAGCTTGGGCCATATTAGGCTGATATCTGTACATGGGTTGTCCTTGTGGCCTCATAGGCACGTATTGAACATTCCCATCATACTTTGGTTGGAAGTAGCACTCGTGGATCTCAAAATCGGTCCATTTATCCTCAATTGCACACCATTTTTGTGGCAAAATTGGTTGTCCGTGTTGAGGTATCCCTTGTCCTGGTCCCCTCATAGGTGCTTTTTTCATGTTGTTCATCATGTCGTTCATCCTTTTGAGCATATCTTCTATGGCTGAAAGTGGTGCTGCAGCTGCCATTCCCACTTGTGCTAGTTTAGTGGATGCTGTTTTCTGACTTTGATTATCCTTAGGGACATCTTCTTTGTTGAAAATATCACAATTGTCTCCTAACTCAATAGCATCTGACACACACTCTTCTAGGGTTGTATGCTTCTTGCTATAGAGTATAGCATGAAGTTCTTTGTTTAACAGTCCCTCTAGAAACAAAGACACGAGTCGTTCTTTTGCAGGTATCTCTAGCCCTAAGCATCTGGCAAAGTAGTATTTCATTCGAGTGGCACAATCCATAACAGACTCACCATGTTTTTGTTTAAAGCTGTAGATTTGAGCTACCGTATTATGTTTGATCCCCGTTTTGGAACATCCTTGAGCTAATGTGTTCAAGTCCATGATTGACCTTTGGTGAAATGTTTTGGAACGATGTCAATGCTTTTCCTTCTAATATCATTCCAAACCCCTCAAATTGAGTGTGGAAATCGAATATACGTTCTGCTCTTAGCACTTGCTTAAAGCTGGCTAAGTGGTCGTATGGATCCCCTAATCCACTGTATTTCCTGACCCATTTCTGAAAATCAGCTGGTCTAATGCGTCTATTTGGTTCAACTCCCAATCTCCTAGCAGTTGGTCCTGTTCAGAGTCCTTCAAACCAGTCTGTTGGAAATAGTGACTCGTGTAGCCCTGGACTGGCCTTAGTGTCACCCGGTTTTCTTCGTGATGAGGTGGTTTCTGGTTTCTTAACATTACTCTTTGATGATCTCTCATGGTTTTCATCTCTTGGAATTGTTTCTGGTCCTTGTCCCAGTATCCAATCACTTATGGAATACCCTTGGTATTTGGTTTGTTCTACCTCCTCAGGAGTCATCATAACAAAGTTGATGTTATAACAATCCCTAAACAGGTAGGTTGGTAGGTCTACTGATCCCTTATCTTTGATCTTGAAGATATAGATGATCTTCATGGCCGTTAGTTGTCCTGATTTGGCATGCAAAGTCCACAAAAGATCTTTTACGTTTCTATCCTCCCAACAATAGACTCCGATCCTACTAAGCCGTTTCAAAGGCTTCAAATCTACTTGATCATATCCCTCGAATTCCAAAGTTGGTGGTCCTTCTTTTTCTGACATATGTGGGATTATGGTGTTTACTTCTAACCCCCATTTGTCTATCACGTCAGGGTTTTTGACTTGTACATACTGAGTTCCGTTTCTGTCTATGTACTTGTTTGTTTGCCCTATTCTCTTCTTCGAACTCAATACCATGGTCATCAATGCGAATAGAATACTCTTGGTTAGGATCCAGGTAAACCTGAGCTCCATGGCGATTAGTCTTATAAAATGAGAGTATATGCTTATAGCGCATTGTCGTTCCAATTTTCGAGTGAGACGAGTAAGAAGACATTTCAGATGTTGAATATGAAAAAGTGTATGAGACTTCTTCAAGAATAGTGTGCAAGGAATTTCCTTGATTCACGCTTTCTTCGGTGGATATTCTACTGGAGGTTTCTCCGAGTATGCCGTGATTTCCTAGTACACGGTGAGATCTAAGGTTCATACAGACTTATGAAGCCCTGGATACCTTTGGATTGCAACTTTTTGTCAAGCTACCGATTCCTCGTCTGCAACGTGATTTCTATAAAGACAATAGAGTTTTTTCTAACTGTTGTGATTGGTCTGTGTGTATCACTTCAGATCTTCCTTTACTCTTGATTTTGGTCTTGGTCATTCCAAGCCTTTTTTCAACCCTAGCTATAGCAAGAAGTAAACTATCAAATCCGCCAACTATATCAATACTTTCCATAGCATTCTTTAGACTTCTTCTTAAACCTTTCAGGAAATAACCTACCAACATCTCATCAGTGGGTCTTTCATTGCCATACAACCTGTCCACCAAAATTTTGAATTTCTAAGAACAATCTTCAAACAACATGTTACCCTATTTAATGTCTCTCAGTTTCTTCAAAACATCTATTTGAGTCTTTTCCTTTCAAAATATTTGCAAAAATGCTACTCTATGTGCAACATATATTGGAAAATGAACAATACCATATCGGCTAAACCAACTCATAGTTGTACCTTCCATTGTTGTTGCAAACTACTGCAATCTAATAGCTTTAATTCATAGCTTTACCTTCCATTGTTGCTGCAAATTGTTGAAATTTGATAGGATCACGCTACACTGCTTGGTATCTACTTTCTTACCATTTGATCTCAAACTGAGCCACATGATAAATCAACATCTTCTTTGGACCTATCTCTAAATTTTTTTGCTTTGATCTTTGGGTTAGGAGGTTGTTTTGCCATGGGAATAGGCTGCAAAACTCACCTAGGTTTTTGCATGGTAGACACGTGAAGTGGGTTGAATTGGAGTCTTTTGCTACTCCTTGTAGTTCCTCCTATCAAGAGATATATAAACTCCCAAAAGTTGCCTCAGCTTCCCTTTGTTGCTGCAACACTCTGTGCTTCTTGTTCTAGTGATTTTTCTTTAGGGATTGGTTCAATATTTGAATTATCATGGCCTTGTTCAGAACCGAATCGATCGATATTGCTTACTTGGGCTTGAGCCCTAGTATGATATAGCCTAGAAACTCTGCCCTCTCTGACATGCATCATCTCTCAATGAAGCACATCAAACACAAAAAGATCACCAAATGTGTTGGGGTTCAACAACACATAATAGAATTCACAACTTACAAGATAGGAAATGAAACACAATAGACACTTGATTCATGATGTCATAAAATCTAATATCTAATATCTAACCAACCCAAATAATTTTCTCATCACTTAATGTGGGAGAATAAACGGGAACAACTGTTAAGATATAGACATGTGCCTATAGATCTATCTCAACACGGGGCCAATGGTAAACGGGCCCAAATGAGAGATGGTCTATCAAAGAGCAAGGCTAATAAATGGAGCATAAGACCTTAGGGTAAGCTTCATTGAAGACCTCCAATAATGTGTGTAAAAGGCCTTTGACCTTAGGTAAGCTAGGACTGAGCTTGAGGCGTGGGAACCCGACCCAACTCAAGGTGCTTTTCCTCCTTGTCATGCTTGATGACTAAGGTGCTTGAGGTTCTTGATGATTGAGGTGCTTGATATTCTTGAGGTGCTTAATTATTGAGATGCTTGACATGCTTGAGATGCTAGGGTTTCACTTGAGGTGAGAACCCAACCCAAGCTTAAAGTGTTTATGAGCCAAGATTGTGGTGGGAACTGGGCCTATGCATGAGGGGCTTGAGGTGTCAAAAAGTCAAAGATTCAATCCCTACAAGGAGGGGGCAAGCCCTACAAGAGGGGGGATGAGAGAAAACACCCACACACTCACACAAGGCATGCATGGTACAAAGAAAGCAAAAGGGACACTTGTCAAGTTCCTCCTCATGTTGCCCTCATGGTGTGCCTGAAGCCTATTGGTTGGCCTCCCAAGGGGACAATAATAATTTAGGATATTTAATTAAATGATTTATCATTTATCTAAGCCTCTCTCTCAAAGGGGAAAGGGGGACACTTGTCTCAAGGCTACCCTTGCTGCTTGTAATGCCTCCTGCTTGTGATTGGCTAGGGCTGGAGGGGTCCAATGAGCTTCAAGCATGATCTACAAGGGGGGGTCGACCCAACCAAGCTAGGGGATTGCTTAGGGGGTATACTCACCCACACACACTCACAAACACTCTCATTGTGTGCTATGCAAAGTGCAAGAGCTCCCTCTCCTTCTCCAAGCAAGTAGAGGTTGAGAGCCTACACCAACACTCTTGGATATGGAGTGCAAATCCAACCAAGAGCCATGCTTCAATGCTTAAGCTTGCCATCTCCTTCTTCTTCATTACTATGCTATTATGTAAGCTAGCAGCAAGAGTTATGGTAAGTGAGGAACTAATTCTTTCTCCTACGAAATGTTTCTTCTTCCTCTTCCCTACCCTCATTCCCTGCTAGCTCTCTCCACCTTCGAAGGTGTTTGAGGTCTTGGGACTGAGGCTTGGGATAGTTAAAGCTTTCTTCAAGTTTATGTTATGTTTGTGATGCATGAAGCTTTCCATCTTCGCATCACCTAGGTCATAAGGAACACAAAGATTGTATTGTAACAAGTCTCTCTTAATGGGAGAAATCATAATACAAATGCCTATTGTAGGGGGGACCGGCTCCACATAAATCCGGTCCTCAACTGTTGTCATGTTCTCTAAATTCTCTCTCTTGCAAAAGTATTGTTCATGCCAAGTTAGCTAATTTCTATGATTATGTTGCTATCTTCAATTATGTTCACCCGCTATGCTCATGTAGTTATTTTTCAAAAGTACTCTCATTAATTTCCGCTACTCTCAAATAAATAGGCCAATTCCATTACATTGGTATCAGAGCATTTGGTTTCTGTTTTCTTGCTTAAGAAGAGAGGTCCTTAAGTAGCCTATAAATGGTTGATGTTGTTAATTATATTAGGATAAGTGGAACTGGGATCTATTATCGGTTTTGTTGAGCCCAGTATGTGGGGGATGCTGCACACCTCGGGAGATTTGGACTTAATAATGGAGTCTTTTTAGACTTGCCTACGGCTTTACCATTATTGAGCCATAAGAAGTCCGAAAGGAGCTAGCCCTCGGCAACTCTGCTATGTTAGACCTATTCCTTGCAAGCGATGCAAAAGACAAAGTGCTTACTGAATGGCGCAGCTTGAAGCTTCTCTCTCATGAGTCTATCCACAAGTACGTAGACAAGTTTTGGGATTTACATCTCAAGGCTAGTGTCTTTCAAAAGATAGAATTTGCCGAGCAAAGACAACAATTCTGTGTGGGATTACCTGAAGAGATGGCCGAATACATCAACTCTCAACGGCCTGGTACTATTCAATTTCCATCAAGGGGCTAGACGTAATGTCAAGCCCATGGAAAACAAAGACAAAAATGATGCAAAGGGGAAAACCAATGTTCAAAATACTTCCCAAGTCACTTCCAGCAACAACAACAATCGGTCCAAGGAGAAGGGAGTTTACAAAGGTAAAAACAAACTCTCTCCTGAAGAGCTTGAAGCTTTTCGCAAGGACCATAAGTGTTTCAAGTGTGGGGAGCAAGGACATGGCTATCGTTCTTGCCCCAAGAAGAATACTCGCAATGAGACTCCTAGGGATTCCACCATTGAAGCTCCAAAAGAGGATGCTCATTGCAAAGGATCGTCACTTTCCTATGCTTGGGGAAAGGTAAGAGAGCATGATGCCTTCATCTTGTTTGACCCTGGCTCTACTCTCAACTTCATATCAATGGAGTTGGCCACCAAGTTGGGCATTCAAGCTTTTGAGATGGGAGATATAGTAGTGGCTGATGCAGCTTTCAAGGGACAACAAGCCTCCATTACTCCCTTGATTGGGAAGTTGAGGCTTCATGTCCAAAGCTATGTCGACAAAGAAGACTTCTTCATCTCTCCTCTCCAACATGAGGATGTTATCCTAGGGGCACCATGGTTTGATCGCATGGCTGCCAACATGAAGTTCCCTGAAAGGAGAATCTACTTCACCTACAGGGAAAAGAACATGTATATAGACGCTAGTGAGCGTGGTCGCACTATTCCACTTGTAAATCCTCTTGCTTTTGATAAGTCAATGAAGAGATCAGTTTCTGCGTACATGATTTTTGTCAAAGAGTCTCTAAAAGATACTAATGTTTCATCAAATGTAAATGGTAGGAATCAAGAAGAGTTAGACTTGTCTAATTTTCTAAAGGGATTCCAAGATGTGTTCATAGATGATATCCCTATGGACTTACCTCCAAAACGAGGGGATGATGACCATCGCATTGAGCTCCTTCCTGGAAGCTCACCACCTAACAAGCCTCCTTATCGAGTCTCACAAGCTCAACAAGAGGAGATCATGAGGCAAGTACAAGATCTGGTAGACAAAGGGATGGTGAGGCCTAGTTCCTCTCCCTTTTGTTCTCTAGTCCTTTTAGTGCAAAAGAAATATGGTACATACCGTATGTGTGTGGACTATCGAGCACTAAACCATATCACTATCAAAAATAGATTTTTCGTACCTCGGGTAGAAGATCTGTTTGATAAGCTACAAGGCTCTACCTACTTCAATAGGATTGACCTTAAGAGTGGCTATCATCAAATAAGGATAGTGGATGAAGATATCTTCAAGACCGCGTTTCGCACAACGTTTGGTCTTTATGAATATCTAGTCATGCCTTTTGGCTTGACTAATGCACTAGCTATGTTCAATCGTTTGATGGAGAAACTTTTTAGAACATATCGAAAATTCACTGGAGTGTTCTTTGATGATATCATCATCTACTCCAAGTCTTTGGAGGAACATAAGCAACATCTCCAAGTGATTTTCCAAGAATTGAGGGAGAACAAGCTTTTTCTCAACCAAAAGAAAAGCGAATTCTTCCTTCAAGAGATTCAATACCTAGGTCATATTGTCTCTAAAGATGGTATCCGAATGGATCCATCAAAGTTAGATGTAATAAAAGCATGGCCTAACCCAATAAATCTATATGAGATAAGAAGCTTTGTTGGTATGTGCGCATACTATAGACGCTTCATAGCAAAATTCTCTCAAGTAGCAGGACCACTACACGACTTAACTAAGAAGAATGTTAAGTTTGTATGGAGTGCTAAGGAGAAAAATGCTTTTGAAAAGCTCAAAGAGAAGCTTATTTCCCAACCAGTCCTCGTGCTTATGGATCTCTCAAAGCCATTTGAGGTCCAATTTGAGCAGTTTTGCTTCAAGAAGGGCATGCCATAGCATATGAGAGCCGAAGGCTCAATATTGATGAACGAGTCTTGGGCATTTATGAGAAAGAGCTTTTCGTTGTTCTACCTGCCCTAGACACATGGAAGCACTACCTATTGGGGACTCCATTTATCCTACAAATCCACCACCAAAGTCTCAAGTATTTCATGACGCAAACCAAGCTTTCCGACAAACAAATGAGGTGGAAAAATTTTCTTTTGCAATTTAATTTCCATATTGCTCACATAGCTGGTAAGCACAACCAAGTGGCCGATGCACTTTCACGACAACCCAAAGTTAATGCGGTGTCTATAGCTACTCACAATGATCTATCCTCTATGATAGATGAGTATGCTACTGACCCTGACTTTAGAGACATAATGTCAGCCCTTGCTTTGGGGAAGAAAGAGGAACCATTCACCTTGCAGGATGGTTATCTTCTCCACGGCAATAGGCTATGTGTTACCCATTCCCTTCGTGAGAAAGTTATGTATGAATCCCATGCTCCTCCATATGTGGGGCATAGAGGTATTCAACCTACTCTCCGAGGAGTAGAGACGTACTTCTATTGGCCTACCATGAAAGTGGACATACAAGAGTATGTTTCAAAATGTGTAGTATGCCAAAAGACCAAGTATAATAGAGGGAAGCAACCTGGATTACTCCAGCCATTGCCTATCCCAAATTCACCATGGGAGAGTATATCCATGGATTTCATCTTTGGATTACCCAAGTCTATCCATGGGAATACAGGAATATGGACAATAGTTGACAGGTTTAGCAAGCAAGCACATTTTATTCCTGTCAAAAAGACTATTAAGGCACATCAAATGGCAACTCTCTTCATATCTCAGATTTTCAAGCACCATGGATTACCCATATCCATCGTGTCCGATAGAGATCCTAGAATGACCAGTAATTTTTGGAAAGGTCTCTTTGAAAATCTAGGAACAAGATTGAATTTCTCTTCGGCCTATCACCCACAAACGGATGACCAAAGTGAGATAGCCAATCTTACGATACTCGATCTACTCAAGACTTATGTTACCAAAGTAGATCAACGCTCACAATGGGAAATGTATTTACCTCTTGTAGAGTATGCCTACAATAATATTGTACATACTTCTACGGGAAAAGCACCTTTTGAGATCATTGAGGGAAGACCTAAAAGTCCCTTACTACTCAAAGTACATGGGAAGATCTTCGCCGCCGATGAGTATAGCCGTGACCTACAAGAATATTTTCAAAAGATTAAGGAGGCTATATCCATCTCTCAACAAAGGCAAAAAGATGCTGCTAATAAGCACAGAAGAGCCTTAATGTTTAAAGAAAATGATTGGGTCTTACTCAAGTTTCCTAAGGCTCGATTAAGGAAAACGACGGGCAAAAATCCTACGGGCCATCAAAAGTATTACGCTAAACTAGCATAAAGATACTATGGTCCTTTCCAAATCTTGAAGCCCATCAATGAGACGGCTTATCAACTCAAGTTGCCCAACCATTGGCTCATACACAATGCCTTTCATGTAAGCCTACTTAAGCCCTACAAAGGAGAGCCACCAAGTGAACCAATTATTGAAGACCCTCCCGAAGTGGAAGACCAAGAAGAGGTGCTACAACCCGAAGCTGTCCTTCGGCATGAAGACAAGGTACTACGACATGGTAAGATTATCCGACGATATCTTATTAAGTTCAAAAATTATCCTTTTGAAGATGCTAGATGGATGCAAGGAATATAGCTTAACGATAGTATGAACCTTGTCAATGCTTACAATGCTACATTAGAGTAAGCAAATGTACAAATTTCTTTTAAATGACTCATGTTTTTGTCTTATAAGACTAGTCCTCTTTTTAATTGTGCACAAATTTAACTAGTATGCATGCTTAGAATCATGTTTGTGATGATGACATCTCTCAAACACCAAGTAGAATTTGTCACTCTACTTTGGGAGAATGAAATGGACTAAAGAGCAGACATGCTTGTGGCAGCTATGTCTCCCAAGCACCAAATGGATTAGTCATCCATCTTGGAAAGATGTCGTAGGGTAAAAAGGGATCCTCTACCCGCTAAGTAAAATTGACTAATGACTAAGGCTTTATCTCTTCTACCTCATAGTCGAGGACGACTATGATTTCAAGAGAGAGGTAATGTCATAAAATCTAATATCTAATATCTAACCAACCCAAATGATCTTCTCATATTAAATTGATCACTTAATGTGGGAGAATAAACTCGAACAAGTGTTAAGATATAGACATGTGCTTATAGATCTATCTCAACACGGGGCCAATGGTAAAGGGGCCCAAATGAGAGATGGTCTATCAAAGAGCAAGGCTAATAAATGGAGCATAAGACCTTAGGGTTAGCTTCATTGAAGACCTCCAATAATGTGTGTAAAAGGCCTTTGACATTAGGTAAGCTAGGGCTGAGCTTGAGGCGCGGGAACCCAACCCAGCTCGAGGTGCTTGTCCTGCTTGTCATGCTTGATGACTAAGGTTCTTGAGGTGATTGATGATTGAGGTGCTTGATATGCTTGAGGTGCTTGAGGTGCTTGACATGCTTGAGATTCTAGGGTTGCACTTGAGGTGAGAACCCAACCCAAGCTTAAAGTGCTTATGAGCCAAGATTGTGGTGGGAACTGGGCCTATGCATGAGGGGCTTGAGGTGTCAAAAAGTCAAAGATTCAATCCCTACAAGGAGGGGGCGAGCCCTACATGAGGGGGGATGAGAGAGAACACCCACACACTCACACAAGGCATGCATGGTACAAAGAAAGCAAAAGGGACACTTGTCAAGTTCCTCCTCATGTTACCCTCATGGTGTGCCTGAAGCCTATTGGTTGGCCACCCAAGGGGTACAATAATAATTTAGGAGATTTAATTAAATGATTTAGCATTTATCTAGCCCTCTCTCTCAAAGGGAAAAGGGGGACACTTGTCTCAAGGCTACCTTTGCTGCTTGTAATGCCTCTTGCTTGTGATTGGCTAGGGCTGGAGGGGTCCAATGAGATTCAACCATGAGCTACAAGGGGGGGTCAACCCAAGCAAGCTAGGGGGTTGCTTAGGGGGTATAATCACCCACACACACTCACAAACACTCTCATTGTGTGCTATGCAAAGTGCAAGAGCTCCCTCTCCTTCTCCAAGCAAGTAGAGGTTGAGAGCCTACACCAACACTCTTGGATATGGAGTGCAAATCCAACCAAGAGCCATGCTTCAATGCTTAGGCTTGCCATCTCCTTCTTCTTCATTACTATGCTATTATGTATGCTAGCAACAAGAGTTATGGTAAGTGAGGAACTAATTCTTTCTCCTACGAAATGTTTCTTCTTCCTCTTCCCTACCCTCATTCCCTGCTAGCTCTCTCCACCTTCGAAGGTGTTTGAGGTCTTGGGACTGAGGCTTGGGATAGTTAAAGCTTTCTTCAAGTTTATGTTATGTTTGTGATGCATGAAGCTTTCCATCTTCATTGCATCACCTAGGTCACAAGGAACACAAAGTATTGTAACAAGTCTCTCTTAATGGGAGAAATCATAATAGAAATGCCTATTGGAGGGGGGACCGGCTCCACATAAATCCGGTCCTCAACTGTTGTCATGTTCTCTAAATTCTCTCTCTTGCAAAAGTATTGTTCATGCCAAGTTAGCTAATTTCTATGATTATGTTGCTATCTTCAATTATGTTCACCCGCTATGCTCACAAAGTTATTTTTCAAAAGTACTCTCATTAATTTCCGCTACTCTCAAATTAAATAGGCCAATTCCATTACACATGAACTTCAGATAGTGCAGGAATCAACAACAGAGAACATCAGAGGTAGCGGAGAAGTAGAGAAGTATAGATGGCAAAACAAAATTTGATTCCATAAATGGACTTACATGACTTCATCCTCATGGGAGCATCCCAAAACATAGAATTCTCCCCCCCTCAAGAGGCCCACAAATACCACTTTTAAACTACTCGACTTGAAGGTGGTTACAACTACTTGATTCTTGGCATGGCACATATCTACCACAATACGATCCTACTAAGCAACATCTGACTTAGCACAAATTGATCAAGCATAATCCGACTAAGTAATCCAACTAAGCATAAGCTAATTTAGTGTTATCCTTTAAATTTTGTAACTCGGATCACTGTATGGAATTGCAAAATAAATATATAAATAGACTTAGCTACGCCCAAAATTCTGTCAAGACTTCTACAAAATACCAACTACAGGAAACTAAGAACAAATTTAATTGTATCCATCAAGAGAAATCAAAGAAAGAAGGATTCAAAACAAGAACCAAGATCTTAATAAACAGCAAATTTGTTACGAGATACAACAAAGATGGATTTTTACAAGTGAATAAGCCCATCCATCACATGATCACAAAAGTAATTATCACAAGTGGACACATATTAGGCCTTTCATCCGTAGGAAGAATTTGTTGTGAAATTGTTGCACTGATCTCTTTAGTATGAGGTGAGAAGTTAAAGGGCCCTCTAAGAGGTAAACCAAAGTGAGGGTAAAGACATATTTTGATGAAGAAGGAATTTTGTAAGAAAAAAGACTTGCTCAAAGAACCCCTGAAGCATTGACCTCATCATGCAGTAATATTGAGGACCCAAACCCATAGCTTTAATAACCATAGCCAAGCGAACATTATTGTGAAATTCATCCCAACCCCAAAGTGTGACCCTTGTTATACTTCAAAACGTCCACCATTTGGTTTGAGCTAATGAAGTTTTCAAGTGAGTAAAAAGCACACGTCCATATTGCTCCACAAAATCTCTCCTCACGGATGAGGAATGGCCACAAGTAAAACTAGCTCTTGCCACCGATCCTTACAGTAAGGTAATGGGCAAAGAGACAAACCTAATAAATGTTGACAAGGATATGGAAAGAAGAGTGAAAGAAAAAGGCAATAATACTATAAAAAATGAAAATATTGTGCCTTATATAGACGATCCAGCTAGCAAATGCTAAATTTGTGTTACGTAGAAGTTGAAAGTGTAACTTGCGGATGAAGATTTAACACCTTTCTTATTTGTTTTGAGCTGATGATAACTCTTTCTTTTTGTTGGAGAGTTTGTAAGGTCCTTCTCCTAGACCTTACTCTTGACCGACATATCTAAGCCATTGACTTCTAGAAAACGATCGAGTAAATTTGGGTTATAGTCAAGCACCCTAGTTACTTAGAGACACTTTCGGTTTACACCATGCGAACGTGGATATAACCAATGCATGGGAAATTAGTTTTATCTCAAGAAAAAATTTGCTTAAGGAAATAAAGAAAGACAAGGATAAGGATAAGGTGAAACAAGGGATACAATCACAAGGCCTGCCATATTAGAAAAAAGGAAAAATCCTTGCATTAGTTAAGGTTGATCGGAGTAGAATTTGAAAGGCCTTTGATGATGATTTTTAAAACGTTTATCACCAAGGAGTCAAGCTCGATTTTTGGGACATATAAATAAATGATTTTCATGTATGATTAGCATTCGGTAATTGTTGTCACATTATTTGGTGGCTCTTGTTTTGATAAGCAAAGTAGGCATCTCTCTCTCTCTCTCTCTCTCTCTCTCTCTCTGCGTGCAATCAAGGAAACCTCTCGTCGCATCCACGTTGTCGTCCTTGAGCTCAAGAGAGGGGTTTGGGTGCAGGCAGAGGTAAAAGAAGATACCATAGGTGAGCGTTGTGGGCGAGCAGAGCAGACTGGGGCGTAGAGAAGCTGATGTGGACTTTCGAGGAGAGGAGAAGAGGGGGGAACTCACTATGTGAGATTTTTTTTTCTAGTCTGGCCAGAAGCCTTCGACCGTCTCTCTCTCTCTCTCTCTCTCTCTCTCTCTCTCTCTCTCTCTCTCTCTCTCTCTCTCTCTCTCTCTCTCTCTCTCACAGAGACACACACACACACAGGTGCGCTATGCAGCCAAGAAGCACAAGGCACACAGGCCGGATCAACGTGCTTATGCCATGTGTTAGGGGGGGATCCCTCCCCCTTCTTATTATAGTAGAGATGCAATCCATTATGTGTTTTTAGGGGGTGCCACATTTTTGAAAGTACGATTTTGAAGAGAATCTTGGGAGATCCAAGGGTGGGAAAAATTCCCTCTCAAGTCTCTCTCTCCCCCTTTTCAAGGTAAGGAGGCACATCTCTCTCTCTCTCTCTCTCTCTCTCTCTCTCTCTCTCTCTCTCTCTCTCTCTCTCTCTCTCTCTCTCTCTCTCTCTCTCTCTCTCTCAATGCTTCTCCTCAACTGGAAACGGCGGTGCCTCTCTTACTTTCGCGAGTCTGGGCTTTGTGCTCTTTGCATGGTGCAAGGTTGCAACCCCATAGGCGTCTATCTTTGTTTGAATTAGGCCTCTTTGTATGTTATGTCTACACCAAGCAAGGATGCATCCCGGTAGGGCCTCTTGATCATTGTCTGTGCGAGACATCTCTGATGGATCTAATTGCTTACACATGGACGCGTATACACATACAAACACACACACCCCTCTTCCTGCATGGAATCTCACTCTTAATAGTCAAATTTTATGACATACCTTCCGATTTACATTTGTATTGAAATTGGATTCACACGCGTGTATGGTGTTGGCTACCATGCAAATCACTCATACCGTGGCTCACCACTCCTCACTCGCATGCGTCACCTTGCACCCAATGTTTTTCAAAATGGAAAGGGAGGCAATGAAGGTTGCGGACACCAGGGACTTGGAAGTAGATCATAGCTTACATTAGGAATAAAAAAAGAGGGAAAAAAGAGCCACTGCTGGCCCGCCCATCCGGTGATGCTGGGTGCCATCGATTTGCATACAACAGGTACTTGGTGGTGGTATTTGTGCAAGTGCGATGGAGGCTTGCGAAGGAGACCCCACAATATTGACTGGAGCACTCACAATCTTTCTCTTTTGATGGCCTCCTTGAATAGGGCCTCTCATTATAAAGCCCTTCTTTTGCTCCATTGCAAAACTGGACATGGATCTTAAGCTGCATGTAGATGGTTTGGGTGACCCCACCTTGCCATTTTCATGAATAGTTTCCTTACCTTAGCTCACCATCGTATGATTAGCAACGATGGTACATTGCAGATGGGGATGATCTACAACAGGCCTTAAGGGGAAGCAGCTTCCTTGGAGGGTGATGATGTTGAGGTAGACGATGTTGATTAAGAGAGATCGGAGCGGATGAGTAGGATATTGGCTATCTTTCACATCCTAGTTGGAACAACTAAGGTTCTGAAGTCTCTTTCTTCAACTACATATCAGATGACTCACCCATGAAGCCGGCTTGGACCTTGGTGCAAAAAAATGTCTCACCTTATGATGCTTTCATAATAGTGCATGGGAGGTGAGGGTGAAACTACCAATAAGGCTCCACACTGAAGACACGCAACCAGACCTAAATAAAAACTAGAGATATCACTACGATGCTAACAATGATGGTATGGGGAGTGCAAATAGCTGGGCTAATGCTAGTGAAGCATGGCCTTTAAGGTAGTGGGGATTTGTCCACAATGCAAAGTATCACATGTAAAGAACCATCTATCAAACCACATCAACGAGCCCCTATCTCTCAAGTCAGCACATGAATAGCTGGAGGGGGGTATTCCCAAGGGTGTCCTCTCTCTCTCTCTCTCTCTCTCTCTCTCTCTCTCTCTCTCTCTCTCTCTCTCTCTCTCAATAACAGGCAAAGAAGGTGTTGGCAAGCCGTAGGGTTTCACTGGAGTTTTTCCAACTCAAGCTAGTAGTATGCATCCACACAAAAATGATATCTCCACATTCTTGTGATGCTTACTCCAATTGAAATACCCTGATATTCCACCTAATAGAAAGAAGATAGGGTCTCAAAGAGAATGGCGGTGATCTTTCTAAGTGCTTCGTCAACTTGGACTCAGGTTGTAGCGCATCATGTTGACGAGAATGGAGGAAGGAGAATGGATCCAAAGTGGGATCGGATAAGGGAGGAAGATGTGATTGATTAAGGAAATCTTCTAATTGTTTGGTACAAATGAACCTTGGAAAGGGTAGGAACCTAAATGGGCTATTCCGCAATTGTTCTCATCAACCAGACCTTTGTTGGCTCTGCTTCTCAAAATATTTATTTAAAAGGGAATTAAGGTAGATTGATTGTAAGACTTTTCCAAATAATGTAAGAAAAATAAGAATTGGAAGTTGTGTAAAGGCGCCGTGAAGGAGATAGGATAAGAATTGGAAGCTGTGCTAAATGCACACTAGCAAGGGTATGCAACAGTTTGCATACTACTTTCAAATGCTTGAAATGTATTTTTGGTTTGACATGTTTGGAATATCGTTTTCTAGTATCATAGTAGAACCTTGAAATGGTGAATTTACCAAACGGTTCGGTGGGAGGGTGGATTCCGGAGGGTTAGATTGTTGGCCAAAAAGTTGAATTCAATTTTTTGTTGTCCACTAAGTTAAGTAAAAAACAAGGAAACGGATTTCGATCTACACAGTGGGAATCAAACTTGGGAACAAGGAATTTGTGTAGTTAGTAAATACACTCATCTTAGGGAAATGTACTAACGGTTGTGCTCGGTCATAACCGAGAAAAAAGCGTCAGTGACCTTGAACCAAGGGTGAACTAGAGAACTCCCACTAGTTGACCCTGGAAGGTTGAGTTCAAATTTAGTTTGATGACTTCAATTGGATAGTTGGACCAGTAAGCAAAGGTGCTTCGAGGCTAAGGGATCCATATAAGAGAAAGTGAATGTTATGACCCGCTTCAGTTGGCATCAAAGAGCAGGAGGATTCTTGTCTTGGTGTCGGTCTCAAGCGCGAGAGATGTCAGAGATCACGGTGTATCCATTTGGAATGGTATAGTCGGTGGTCCTTGGCATGAACCTCACAACAACACAATGTGCATGTTGACATATTTTGCATTTGCCTCACCAAGCATATAAGATGGTAATAGTGTCCACATGGTAGCATATGATGGCCGCTCCAATCATCAAACACTTTGTAGCATAGGTGACATTGGTTGGTGGAGGACTTGCCACATTTGAGATGCCCACAACCTTAGGATGCATTAAAAAGCGGGAGATGTGATTGCCTGAACGTATAGGATTTAAACATTGATAAAGGCCCTGCTAAGATTGTTAAGTTGCACGTCAACCCTTGTGGTGGTCCAGGAAGGGGTCTGTGCTTCAACCCTTGTGATGGTCAAGGGACGGGTCTGTGCTTGCGATAGTCTCACTGCTTCTTGCTCTTTCTCTGTGAGCTTTTCCCCCATGCTTTCCTTAACCTTGCTCAACTCCATTCCAGCCCCTTCCACCATAAGAGCAAGCCCTTAGGCTTGTGAGTGTCACTGTCTCCTCACGAATATCATGGGTGCTAACATTAACATCTCTGGCGTGAAGTCCACTAGCCTATTGAGATTAGAATGCATATTAAGCATTTTAGAAAAGTAGAGTGGTGCATTTGCATTATGGAGCAGATGGCCGTACACCTCCAAGAAGATCCGCTCAGCAATGAGTTTGATTTCATTATTTTGGCACATTGACACCTTCCATCTTCCCTTCTTGATCTCACCTTTTGGGCACGACCATATCTCTTTGATCATATCCTTTGTGACTTGTTTGTTTATGTCACTCCATTGGGCACGACTAGGGTTTCATTTGGACAATCTACAGGCCATTCTAGTTGCCTCTAGTGGGCATCAAACCTTGTGCAAGAGCTTTAAGTCACTCATATGCCTTTCTAGCCAACTCATGGTGCTCGTTATCTTGTCCATCTGCCATATGTACAAAAATATAGATGATATAATAAACTTGGTGAATGGAAGATTCATACATATGACTTCCATCTCGTTGGCCTCAAATATTGAAAGATGGAATGCAAAAATTAGGGAAAAACATCCAGTAAAGACAAGTACACCTCAAACATCGTGTTGAATGTCAATGAGATGTGCACACATGGAGTTGTAAACAGTGTGCATAATTGCCCCTGTCTCTGTAATGTTTGGCTTCTTGGATGATACAACGGTTGTGTCTTGGACGATGCCCACTCTTTTTGGAACTAACTCTACATCTAATGCCCTCATGTGCTTGCCCTTCACCGTCTGCTTGTTCCATATTGCATCCCATAGCTGCAATTGATGTCAATCAACAGAAGCTGGCACCAAATCTTGTAAATCCTAGTATGCAACTCGCATACTTCCCAAAATGGTACGCGTTTTGTGTTGATAATCAAAGTTGGCTAGCTTCTACCTTTCACATAATTTTGCATTGCCTTCTCTTCGGAGTCGACACAATGTATTTTGCCAAATCTGCTCAACAAGACCTCGCATCTAATTCCCTCATGTGATTGCTCTTCACCTTCTGCTCATTCCATATTGTCTCCCATAGCTGCAGTTGATGTAAATCAGCAAAAGTGACTTTGCATCTAATGCCTCATGCAGTTGCTCTTCACCCTCTGCTCATTCCATATTGCATCCCATAACTGCAATTGACGTAAATTAGCAAAAGCTCGTTCCAAATATTTTACTTTCACACAATTCTGCATTGCCTTCTCTTCAGAGTCAACGTAATGTACTTTCCCAAATCTGCTCAACAAGATTTTGCATGAGGATTACCTCTATGCAAAGAGCACGCAAGATGACTTTTTGCTAGCTGGTGGAAAGCATCATGGTCGCAAAGATAGCAAGATCTACAACTATTACAACACAAAACACTTACTATGCATCCATTCTTTTTAAATAAAAACAAAAACAAAGTGTCAAACAATAGCAACCATAAATATTAATTGTACATCAAAGCAAAACATCACATTTCTATCCATTTACCCTAAAATGAGAGTCAAACAACAATAACTAGACCATTAATTATACTTCAAAAAATATTACAACATCCATATCTTTCAAAATAAAAACAAAAATAAAGCGTCAAACATTAGTACCAGATAAATAAGAGTACATCAAGCAAAAGATCACATTGCTATCCATTTATAGTAAAATGAGAGAGAGAGAGAGAGAGAGAGGGAGAGCGGATATCAGAAGGCATTTAGAGTAGTTTCCTAAATTTCTAAAGATAGACAAAAGTAATGTTTGGAATTGTTTTATATTTTCATGGAGGGAAATATAGCGAGTTGCACTACATATGATTTTGAAATCTTGATAATAGAGTAACAAAGATAGCTTTTTAGGGATTTTTAACTTGATGTGTATTGTGTGTGTGTGTGTGTGTGTGTGTGTGTGTGTGTGTGTGAGAGAGAGAGAGAGAGAGAGAGAGAGAGAGAGAGAGAGAGAGAGAGATCCAGACTACATTTTGAAACAATCTTTATAATTACTTCATGTTGAAGACATAGAATGCGATTTTTTGAGGTTTATTTTATATTTTGAAAGTTTTATAAAGAGAAATAGAGTGAATTATATGTAGCATTTTCAATTGTTTTATAGGTTCATAATAACAGATACAGAGAGAGAGAGAGAGAGAGAGAGAGAGAGAGAGAGAGAGAGAGAGAGAGAGAGAGAGAGAGAGAGAGAGAGAGAGAGAAGAGATTGCATGGTGTGAATTTGTATTTTTTTGAATATAGAGATAGAGAGAGATTATATGATATGTCATAAATTTTAGAGGTTTATTAAATTGAAGAGGAACATAATTAAGTAAACTATGATCTAAGAAATACTCAGGCCGTGTTACCGACCAAGTAGTGCATGAATCATGCATATAAAAACAATACAAGACCAAACAAATTTACAACATTTTTTGGCCATGTAATCAACCAAATGTTGCAATATGAAAAAAATACAACGTGCACTAGCAAAAGACACCATTTTATTGCGTTACCAACAAGGTGCCGCCCAAATCTAAGAGAAAATGAATTGTATACAGACATAACTTAGCTGCGTTACTGACCATCTTGCATTTGATAAAGGGAAGGAAAGGTGACATCATCATAAAGATACTATTATTGTCGTATTACCGACTAGTACCACTATGACGTGCCATACTTATCATAGGACACTACTCAGTTGCGTTACCAACCAAGTGCCCTAGATAAGCATTATTTTGAAGAATGTCCTTACACATGCATGCAACCATTATGTAGTGGACTGCACACATGTAGCCGTGCACTGTGACTGTGTGTAGCTACTTGCACGAGCACACACACCCACTCACAACCACACCTACAAATTCTAGTACCAGTGGGTGAGAAGATGGTCAAGAAATATATCCTAAAGGGCTCGTTGGGGCCAGTTATATATAGGAAAATGTAGCCTGTTGAGCTTACTGACAACCTTGGTAGACGCCACTAGTTATTAGAGATACCCGACGGGCCCGTCAGGCTAAGCAAAAACCCGACCGGATTTTGATCAGTTCCCAAGTCACCCCAAACCGGCATTTTTGTGAACAGGAGAAGTTGTTAACATGTTCACAAGTGTTATTACAAAAAAAAGAGCTGTGATTGTGTGATTATGAAATCCCTGATTCTAACTATTTCAAGGCTAAGTTGGGATCATTTTTCCCGGCCCATGTGAATCTATGCCACCTTATGACAAGATCTTTGAAGTGCTTCCATTAAGGAGATGGTCAAGCTTGCTCGTTGATGGGGGGTAGCACATTGTGACTGCTGATTTAAAATTTGGCCATTGCTAACAGAGTGTCCTCATTGCCTATTGCCGATTGAATGTGGTGAGAAGGTGACATTCAATGCTTCTACAAGGTGTTAGCATGACGGGGCTCTTGTGAAGTGTTTTTCATGGAATGAGCGTGCATGCACGCACAGTCAAATTGTGGCCTTCCATGGTGTCATGGTTTGGTATCTTCGATCTTTGGGTAGTTACGAAGCAATTAGGCTTTGCGTGCAGAGGCATCAAGGGGGCGACCTTCCTCATAACCCTGCATCGTCGTGCTTGACTACCGCTACCGTGCTCATAACTCCCACCTCTACACTTTGCAACTCTTGCCTCTCGATTCGAAGGAGGCTGCAGCAAGTCCTCTCTCTTATTATGAAGTCCTATGTGTGTGCGTGTGCGCGCGCGTGTGTGTGTGTGTGTGTGTGTGTGTGTGTGTGTGTGTGTGTGTGTGTGTGTGTGTGTGTGTGTGTGTGTGTGTGTGTGTGTTGATGCATGGTTTTTAGGACCCCTTTTGAAGATGCAATAAAGGCACAGTCAGTTGTTGGGGAGATGAGGATACTCTAGTCCAAGGGATCTCGAAAGAGAAGAAAAATCTACTTCACAAGCACCAAAGAGTAAAAAGTGCCATGGACAGAAGATACGTGGGAACGAGCTCTTATGCATGCCTACAACCTATATCTTACAGAATAGCCCATTCTAGGTGTGAATTTCTAGTGAAATTTACACAAGGATGTTTGTGTGGACTCACAGCACAGCATACTCCGTTTTCACTTTTTTACCGACAGTAAATATTTTTCACCTACATGGTACATACAAATCACTTTTTACCTATAGTAACTTTTTTTACCCATGGTAAATATTTTTTACTGCACCATAAGTATTTGGTAGGTAACAGTTCACTGTTACTAGAAGCAGTGATTGGGCATCAACAATGCAGTTACAGGAGGAGAAAAAGGGAAAATCTTATGGTAAAGGTGAGTCAACAGGGATAAAGACTTTTGAGTTGAAAAGAGACATGCTGATTTTTTCAAAGAACACATGTCAAAAGAAGCCATGGTTGAGGATTTTTTGAGAATTTGATATTCAGGAGGACCCAGCAGGTCCCCCCCTGACATGTGCAGAACCTCCAGTTTCAACAACCACCTTACCTGCTCTTAAATGCTGGTCAAGGCCTTATCCCCATGTGTCACAATCAAAAAAATCAGCATTTACCCTCCCCTCTCACATCACTCTAGAGAATATCTTGATGGTGACATATCAGGTGACCTCAATCTGTTGACCACCCTAAGCAAAAAGTAACCCCAATCAGCGGATTTAAGCATGTTTATCCCTAATCCTAAACCCTCTCAGAAACCTATATAAGGAGGCCTTCTCTCACTCAAAACCAACACTTCACCCACTTCACCAAGCAATGAAGCTATGACGACATTGCTCACAACGAGGAGCTATGGATGGAGCTCTACTCTCTCTCCCTCTAGTATGCTACATTACTAGCCCTAAAACCTAAATAAGGAGTCTTCTCTCATGCCCCATGGCCACCATCCTCGCCATCATTCTCTAAGGTATTGATGTGTTGCTAGTAGGATCATACCTACTTGCTGGGTTGATTGTTTTTGACAAGGGATTATGCCATCCTTGGCTTGCTTCTCTATATCCTTGTTATGTATGATCAGATGCCGTTGTATTGTTAAGCTGATGTCTTGTGTATATATATGCTACATAAGGTCCCTAAGCTTCGTTTCTATGTGTTTTGCCATATGTTTTGATGCCATCATAATGCCAGAAGTCTCACTTGCCTATGTGCACTATGTGTGAGGTCCCTAAACCTCTTAATTTAGGGTGGTGCCCCTTTGTTTTGTTCTTTGTTTGTTTGCATGAGGCGTGGTTTGTGGAGTGTGCACGAGTACAGAGGCCACCCGATTGCATAGCTCTTTTTTCCGCTATCATTTTGGTGCCCCCACTGAGGAGGGCTACACAGACCTTCAGTCCACAAGCAATGAAGATGTGCAATCTACAACATGGACGAATGGCGTGAGGAGTTTGCAAATTGGAGAACAGAAGAGGAGGAGGCTTTAGAGGCCTTAAAATCTTTCATCAAGGTCTTGTTACCAGGTTGCAGTGTCATTGAAATTTAAGAAGTAAGTTCTTCTACATGCCTTGTTCGTGATCGTCGCCAACGAAGGAGAGTAAGAAGAAGAGCTTGATATACCTCTCCTCTCAACCTATGAGTGCTCCAAAAACCTCCAACGCACACGAGCTTGAAATATTCTACATCAACATACACGAAGGTACTGTGACACACATTAAGGGAAGAGAAAGCATCACCAGACCTCTCTTTCCTGAGGAGCCGACTAAGAGGAGGAAGATCACCTCTACACCTAAGTGGCCCAAGGCCGCAGCGTGTGCTCAAGCGTAAGGTAACATTTGGCTTAATCTTATTAATAAGGGATTACATGACCACTACAGGCAAGAAAAAGGCTAGTGAGCAACCAACTTCAACCTCCAACTTGCAACCACGACTCTCACCCCTAAATCCTCCTGAAGCAAAGAGGCGAAGGCTTGCCTACAAGATTGCTGCCCGTCTGCGAGTGCTCCCAGTGCACTTTGTGAATCCAGACACCACCAATCCCAAGCCAACCTCCTGTCCGCGTGAAGATCACTTTGGATATTGTCCAAAGTGCTTTGGAGACCGGGTGAAAAGCCTCCCTGCCCTACCTTTGCTGCTAATTTTCAAGAAGTTATCTCAATCTAAGGAAACTATCTTAGTTGATGATGTGCTGCACATTAATGGTGTCACTTTCATTCGTCATGCTGATTATGGTAATAGCATCCAATTGTTGCTTGCTAAAAGGCTCAGCATTGTACAAAGTGTTGCCATCACGCCTTACGTCTTCACAGATGCATCAGAAAGAGTCGAAGTGATCCAAGGTGATGACCTTCTGTGGCTGATTAGGCTCATTGGTTCCAAGGTGGTGCAACTAAGCTAGGCTCTTGTGTGTAAGTATGGATGCCAATAATCAGAATGATGATCCCCGCATGTTTCCTTTCCATTTTGTGCGTCATATCCGTGTGAATATTTGTATTGATAGAAAAATCTTTTATCAGCAAAGAATAGCCCTGTTGTTTGGAGCCGAGAGACTTGGGGAAATCTTGCGCTCTCCTCATCCTGTCATTCTACCCTTACTAGACTATTACCATTCCTTTGATGTGTCGATCTTCATCCTATTTTGAGCTAAGTTGTGCTAAAGCTCCAAATTGTAATTACCATACTCTATTTTAAAATAAATTGGAGCTGTTTGTGTAATTATTTACTCTCTCACTTATGGCCTTCCCTAATTTTTATGGTAAGCCTGGGGAGGTTGCTCCAGACTTTTTGGATAATTTGGAAATGGCCTTTCTGGTATCGGGAAGGGATGACGAAGCTACTAAGTTAAGGGCCTTTCCTTTGGTCTTGAGGGAAGGTGCAAAATTATGGTATCAAACTTTGGCACTTGAAGAAAGAAGAGACTGGGAGTCCTTAAAGATGGCCTTCATCGAAGAATTTCGCCGCCATGAGCCTCCATAGGAGATATGGAGACAGCTCTTAGAGCTACGCCAAACATCACCCAATGACTATAGAAGCTATGAAGGAAAGTTTTCCAACCTGTGGGAGAAATGGTGTGCATCACTAGGTGAAGGAGAAAGGGCGCCAGAATGCCTAAAGAAGGACTGTTTCCTGGCAGGGCTTTACCCCATCCTTCGAGAAAAAGTAAAAGGTAAATTCCCAGATACCTTTGATAAAGCTATGACTTATGCAAGGGAGAAGGATAGGAAGTTAAAATTCCAAGCTCAACTACAAGGGGGAATGGAGCCTCCACCGCTAGCTCAACCTACGGCAAGGGTAGTAGCAGGGACAGGAGCAACAGACCAAGAGTCCTCTCAACAAGAATTACTTCAACAAATCACCAATCAACTAGAGAGCCTTTCCATCAATCTGGTTCAAGGTGTAAGGGCTCCCCAGCCAGGAAATGAACGAAATAGACAAGAAGGACAAAGGCTACAACTGTGGAGAGGTAGGTCACGGCATGTATTATTGCCCCCATCCATGACGCTATCAAGGAAATGGTAATCAAAGATGGCCTCCTCGCCAGCAAGTCACTCCTCCTCAAGCTAGGCCACTAAATGGACAAAATGCACACGTGGCTCCACCAATCCAAATATTGAGACCCCCTCCTCCACCACCACAAGCACCAGCAGAGATCCCTCCACTACCATCGGGAGGGGAGGATAGGGCTGTCTCTGTCATAAGTCTTGACAATGGTAAGGATAAAGGGAAAGAAAAAATGGAGGAAGCTGTTGCCATGCCAATAAAGAGAGTTAGGAGACAAAGAACTGATGAAATGGAAGCTTCAGAGCCGGATAAATGGAATGAGGGTTCATCCCAAGTGATAGGAGACAAGAAAAGGAAGAGTAGGTCAAGGAGGCACATAGGAGTAGAATAATTTCCACTTGGGGTAGGATCCATACCTTACGACCTGGTAGCAGATGTGAGTAAGCAAGGACCAAAGATTTCATGGTAGCAACTCCTCCACCTTTCCCCAAAGATGCGTAGAACCTGGTCTAAGATGGTCAGCACCAGGAGGGGTAAGGCAAAGTCAGTTGGGTCTATTAGTGCAAGAGGCATGAAGGATATCGTGCCAGTCATTGATGCAGAGATTAAGAGTCAGCGAGTCTCCAATGTGTACGTAGATGGTGGAGCCGAGATTTGTGTTATGACAGAGAAATTAATGCACAGGTTGGGTTTGGAAGTAAACAAGCAAACTTCCTTACAAGCTAAGATGGCAAATAATGTAAGGGTGGCTTGTGTGGGAAAGGTTAATGGAGTGAAGGTTTCAGATTTTGGTGTGGCAATCTCAATTGATGCTTATGTGATCCCAACTAAGGGGGAGGGCTATCCGCTAATCCTTGGAAGACCTTGGCTTATGGCTATGAAAGCTAGGCAAGATTGGGAGACAGGTTCCCTTGAGTTGCGACCAAATCATAACGTAGGTGGCAAGCAACAAAAAATTGTGTATGACATGAAGCAGGGTAGACAACAAGACCTAGAGATGGAGACTTCTATGGATGAATGGAGCACAAGAAGCTGCTCTTCATCTGAGGATGAGTCATCTGAGGAGGATGCTAGCTCTTTGGAAGTCATGGGTATAATACTGCGAAACCCAGAAGGAGAAGGTGGTCAAGACTCTCTAAACAAGGAAGAAGCCACAGGCTTAGAGGAGATGCTAGCTAAGGACCTACTAGAAGAAGAGAGAGAACCCTATTTGCAGGTACTAAAGAAGCATGCTGGCCTCTTTATAACTGATTACGAGCACAGTAAAGGAGTGACGGTAACCCAACACCATATCCAATTAAAGGAAGGTGCCAAACCAGTGGTGCAAAGGCTAAGGAGATTAGGGCTAGTGCAACAAGATGCACTCTTAAAAGAAGTAAAAAGATTACTCAAGGCAGGATTTATCTACCCAGTGGAAGATTCTGAGTGGGTGTCTCCAGTTGTGGTAGCACCAAAGAAAAATGGGAAGTGGAGGGTATGTGTGGATTACAAGCCTCTAAACGCAGCCACAAAAAGGGACCATTTTCCTTTGCCTTTTCAAGATGAAATACTAAATGAAGTGGCTGGTCATGAAAGGTACACAGTGTGTGATGGGTACTCAGGCTACTTCCAAATCAGAATTGCAGATGAAGACCAAAGAAAGACTACCTTCATAACACCTTGGGGGTGTTTTGCTTATAGAGTTATGCCTTTTGGTTTAACTAATGCCCCAGCTACTTTCCAGAGGTTTATGAACTTGGTGTTTCAACCTTACTTTGGTAAGTCCATATGAGTCTTCATTGATGATTTTTGCATTTACAGCTCTAGGGAAGTACATCTGTCCAAGGTTGATGAAGGTTTCACCCGTCTGGCCCAATTGGGTGGGCAATTGAATAAAGACAATTGCCACATAGGTGAGAGCAAGGTCACTCTACTAGGCCATGTTGTGTCTCAAGATGGTATTGAGGCTGACCCTGAAAAGGTAAAGACATTGTTAGCTTTACCTACTCCTTCAAACGTGAAGCAACTAGTCTCCTTCATCCAAAAGGTTCGCTACATGGGACGATTCATACATCTCCTTTCTCAGGCAATCTATCCTTTGCAGCAGCTCACTAAACACACTACATTGACATGGAGTGAGGAGGGTGAAAGGTGCTTTCAAGAAGTTAAAACCATTTTGAGCTCATTGCCTGTCGTCCTACAACCCACATGGGGTGAATTATTCTATGTAAATCCTAGTGTAGGTCCAGAAGCTCTAGGAGCTGTCTTGATGCAAAAAGACCCAAAGACATCTCTCATGAGACCAGTCTACTTCTCTAGTAGAGTGATGACAGCTGTTGAAAAGGGTTTCAGCGCAACTGAGCAATTGGTGCTAGCTCTTAAGTTTGCAGTGGAGAAGTTTCGGGCTTACTTACTTCAGAGACAATTTGTGGTGATCACAACTGAGGAGGTTTTTCCATATGCCCTACAACACATGGAATTGTCTCAAAGAATTGCAAAGTGGGTGGTGCAGCTGCAAGAGTTTGACTACACACTACAAGTAGAGGATTCCACCCGTGCTTGTTTGGCAGATGTCCTCACACAAAGGTGTTATGAGAAGGCCAAGAAAGAGGCACCTAGTAAGGTACCACCTATCCTGGAGCCTGAAGTTCTACTGGGAGCACACAGTCTGTATTTTGATGGGGCTTACAAGAGGACCAAAGACAAGGCATCAGCAGGCATAGTAATATTAGGTCCAGAGAAGGAGAAGATCTTTGCAAAAGGGTTTCATCTAAAAGAGGTTCATTCTAACAATGAAGCAGAGTACCATGCCCTTGTTTTAGGGTTGCAATGTTGTCTTTCTCAGGGCATCACAAAGCTAAATGTTTTTGGTGACTCCATGTTGATTGTTAAGCAAATGGTTGGTGTATGGGCCTGTAAAAATGACAAATTGTCTGTTAAAATGAGGGAAGCAAAGGCCTTGTTGAAGGGTTTTAAAGAAGTTCGAGTGCACTTTGTACCTAGAGATCAAAATCGAGAAGCACATGCCTTAGCAGGTGAAGAACTACAAACTCTCATAGTAGGTGCTATCCTTGTGAAAAGTCCTTTATACCAGGGAAAGGAGGAGCTGCATGATTTACTTTACTTTCTTGAGCATTGTGAAGCACCCTCTGGTATGAGTACATGACCACATGGGCAGAAGCTCGTCCCACAAAGCGCATCACAGCCAAGGACATGAGTGATTTCATTTTTGAATGCCTTTGTTGCCGTTTTGGCACACCTTTGGAGATTCTCTCGGATAGGGGACCGGGATTTCGAGCTGATTTAGTCGGGCAATTGATGAGCAAGTTAAAAATCAAGCGCAGGCACTCTACACCATACTACCCTCAGTGCAATGGTCTTGTGGAAAGGTAAATGGTCTTATATGTAAAATCATCACTAAGCAAGTGCATTTACATCCTAAGGCATGGGACAAACACCTAGATGCAGCACTTTGGGCCTACAGAACATCCTTTAAAACATCCTTGGGGTATACACCTTTTCACTTGGTTTACGGGCAAGAGGCACTATTGCCTATAGAAGTGGAGCTAGCGAGCCTCCGAGTTCTAAAAGCACATCAAGAGGATAGTCAAGAGAAGCAGGTGGAAGGAAGAATCATCGATTTGGAGAGGTTAGGGCTAGATCGAGAGTCAGCAGTGAAGTACTATGCAGCCCAGGCAGAGAAGAAACGAAAGAAGTTCAATCGCAACCTTGTCAAGAAAGGTATCAAGGAAGGTTCTTTAGTGCTCAGATACGACAATCGCTTTGATCGCAAGAAGGATGGTAAGTTCTTGATTAAGTGGGAAGGCCCTTTTGTAGTGATACAGAGGTTCTCAAATGGTAGTTACCAACTAGGTGACCTAGATGGTAAGGTACATCAGACCCCGGTAAATGGTTGGCGATTGAAGGCCTACCAATGTCGTCTTTCACAGCCATATGCTGGTGAAATCAATGCTAAGGATGGTTCAGAGGAGAGCTCATCATATTCGAGCTCTAACTAAGGTAACAATCATGTACATAGTCGTTTCAAAAGAAAAAAAAAAAGGAAAAAAAGAGAAGAAAAAAAGAGAAGAAAAAAAGAGAAAAAGAGAATGCTACCAGTGAAAGTGGATATTGACAATGGATGGGGTATGGCTTTCAAGGGTCTAGGAGAACAGTTGTTAGTCATGGATGGATACAATTATTCATCAGAAAGGACTAAACAGGGTGCATCAGCCAAGAAAGCAGTAACATGGCAAATTCAATTGGTACCAGGTGGGTAAGTATTCAAGAGAACCCTATTGTAGCACAACCTACAGCTAGAGGCATCAAATACCTTTAGCTTAAGGGGGAGGGCTATATGATGCATGGTTTTTAGGACCCCTTTTGAAGATGCAATAAAGGCACAGTCAGTTGTTGGGGAGATGAGGATACTCTAGTCCAAGGGATCTCGAAAGAGAAGAAAAATCTACTTCACAAGCACCAAAGAGTAAAAAGTGCCATGGACAGAAGATACGTGGGAACGAGCTCTTATGCATGCCTACAACCTATATCTTACAGAATAGCCCATTCTAGGTGTGAATTTCTAGTGAAATTTACACAAGGATGTTCGTGTGGACTCACAGCACAGCATACTCCGTTTTCACTTTTTTATCGACAGTAAATATTTTTTACCACAGTAAATATTTTTTACCTACAGTAAATATTTTTCACCTACATGGTACATACAAATCACTTTTTACCTACAGTAACTTTTTTTACCAATGGTAAATATTTTTTACTGCACCATAAGTATTTGGTAGGTAACAGTTCACTGTTACTAGAAGCAGTGATTGGGCATCAACAATGCAGTTACAGGAGGAGAAAAAGGGAAAATCTTATGGTAAAGGTGAGTCAACAGGGATAAAGACTTTTGAGGTGAAAAGAGACATGCTGATTTTTTCAAAGAACACATGTCAAAAGAAGCCATGGTTGAGGATTTTTTGAGAATTTGATATTCAGGAGGACCCAGCAGGTCCCCCCCTGACATGTGCAGAACCTCCAGTTTCAACAGCCACCTTACCTGCTCTTAAATGCTGGTCAAGGCCTTATCCCCATGTGTCACAATAAAAAAAATCAGCATTTACCCTCCCCTCTCACATCACTCTAGAGAATATCTTGATGGTGACATATCAGGTGACCTCAATCTGTTGACCACCCTAAGCAAAAAGTAACCCCAATCAGCGGATTTAAGCATGTTTATCCCTAATCCTAAACCCTCTCAGAAACCTATATAAGGAGGCCTTCTCTCACTCAAAACCAACACTTCACCCACTTCACCAAGCAATGAAGCTATGACGACATTGCTCACAACGAGGATCTATGGATGGAGCTCTACTCTCTCTCCCTCTAGTATGCTACATTACTAGCCCTAAAACCTAAATAAGGAGTCTTCTCTCATGCTCCATGGCCACCATCCTCGCCATCATTCTCTAAGGTATTGATGTGTTGCTAGTAGGATCATACCTACTTGCTGGGTTGATTGTTTTTTACAAGGGATTATGCCATCCTTGGCTTGCTTCTCTATATCCTTGTTATGTATGATCAGATGCCGTTGTATTGTTAAGCTGATGTCTTGTGTATATATATGCTACATAAGGTCCCTAAGCTTCGTTTCTATGTGTTTTGCCATATGTTTTGATGCCATCATAATGCCAGAAGTCTCACTTGCCTATGTGCACTATGTGTGAGGTCCCTAAACCTCTTAATTTAGGGTGGTGCCCCTTTGTTTTGTCCTTTGCTTGTTTGCATGAGGCGTGGTTTGTGGAGTGTGCACGAGTACAGAGGCCACCCGATTGCACTGCTCTTTTTCCCGCTATCATGTGTGTGTGTGTGTGTGTGTGTGTGTGTGAGAGAGAGAGAGAGAGAGAGAGAGAGAGAGAGAGAGAGAGAGAGAGAGAGAGAGAGAGAGAGAGTCATGATGTGGTCTCAAGAAACATATGAAATGTCTTAATGTCCCAAGACACTCGATGCTTGACAAGCTTGATGGTGCCAAAGCAATCACTCTGTCAGACCTCATAAGACCAGGGAATGTCTACGGCCGTCGTGGACATCGTGAAGTGGTTGCCATTGTGATGCAACGACTCATCTCTGTGGATGGGAAAGTACGAATGGACAAATGCTATCCTATTGGGTTTATGGATGTTGTATCCATCACAAAAATCGAAGAGAACTTCCGGTTGCTTTATGACTTTGCACTCTATCAGCCAACTTGAAGAGTCTAATTACAAGCTATGCAAGGTCCGAGCTTCCTACTTCAATGAGAAAGGGATTCCCTACATCACTACATTTGATGGGAGCACCATTCGCTATCCAAATTCCCTTATCAAGGCCAATGACACCATTAAAATTGAAATTGTGATTGGAAAGGTTGTACATTTCATCAAGTTTGACATTGGCAACATTGTTATGGTTATCGGTGGTCGCAATAGAGGCATGATTGGTATTATCAAGCACCATGAAAAGCATAAGGGAAGTTTTGAAATTGTGCACGTACAAGATGCCGCCGGTCAAGGTTTGCCACCCGGCTTGGTAATGAATTTACTTTAATTGGTAAAGGAAGCAAGCCTTGGGTGACTATACCCAGAGACAAGGGTATTAAGCTGTCTATTGTGGAAGAAGCACCCAAGAAGAGAGCAAGAGCTCTGAAGGGAACTGTGACTTGATGCTCCCTTTTGAGGTATAGTACTAGGGTCTCTTGACACGTGAGTTTTTTGAATTAGGCTTAGGCACTTGGCTTATGCTCATGCTAAAATCGTTTTTAAGCTCAAGCTAATTAAATGCTACAATTTCTACGCTTGGCTTATGCTCATGCCAAACTCATTTTTCAGCTCAAGCTAATTTCTAATGCTACGATTCTTTTACTTTTGGAACACTTAAGATGGGTGTATCCAAGCTTGTTATTAGGATTAAGGTTGTGTTTTCAATATCTTCAATGAGAACTTTTGAAGAGGTGTGTGTGTGTGTGTATGAGAGAGAGAGAGAGAGAGAGAGAGAGAGAGAGAGATTCTTGATTGTTTGTGGACCTATGTAGAAGCCATCATGAGTGTGATGGTGACTATAGCAGAAATGGCACAAGCTTCATCGATGGTGGCCTCACTGTCTCTGCACACATAAAAGTGGCCGAGTACCACCACTAGCACTCTGCATTCCAATTCCCAATGCAGGTAGGGGAAGACTTGATGGAAGCCGATCAAGTGGCTTCATTCAGAGGGAGGCTCCGGGGAGTCTACTACGTAAAATTTTCATATAGCACATGCGAATAAGAGGTATTTAAATAATCCCTTACATATATATTTTCAAGTATTATATGTACCCCTTATATATGCATTTTTGTAAAAACACTACCCCTTATGTATGAATATTTTTACTTTCTAAATTTTAAAACCCTTTATGTAAGTACATTTTTTTGTAAATGTACCTAATTTATAAATTCCTTACTTTGTTCATACGTGCGATCTTACATATTTATCAAAGATACCCCTCCCCAGGGGTCTATGCACAAAATATACAATTTACACCTTTATACAATTTTCAATATACATCAGAGTTGCGGAAGTGTTTTCATAGGGGAGGAGTTCTCAGCGCCCGACCAAGCATGCAGTTTAGGCCACGAGCCAGGGGACTGCATCCGGAGGCACCTAGCGACTAGTGCTACCCTTGAATGGCTGTTATGAATGAAAACGTACTCAAGAATAATATAACATTGTGGAGGGTGAATATATGTGTACACCACATTGCGGGAAGAGAGAGAGAGTATAGTTGAGGATGAAATAGAGTGCATAGACACATGAGAAAATGACAACAAAGAATCTTTAAATGCCCATCTACATGAAACAGGCAACCATATATCAATGCAATAACAAAATCTGGGTATACCATAACATCAAGAAGTTTATGACAAAATAACTAGCAGAGCTTTGGACCCTATGTAGGAATTGACCGGTCTACCCATCCACTTCCGCTCTATTATGGACAAAGAGAATTTCACTTTGTCGGGAGCAAGCCAGAACACCTCCAACCTACCTGAGCCAAACATAAGCTGAGGCCGCTTTGCCTCCCTTCATGAACCCAAGCTTTGAAAGGATCCCAAGTACCTGTAGGTGGTAGGGTATCAACACCAACCATACCAATTTAGGCGCCACACCTCTGCAATGCCCATCATCGAGTGTTTACACAAAACCAAGGAAATTCCCAACACGTTAGTTGTGTAGGTCATTCAACCCCCGACGCCACTAACCGTGTAGATGAGCCTAACATAAATCATAAGACCTAGGCAACAACCCCGATCCAGGAAAGCCCCAGATCAACGACCCTTTTGTCTAAGGTTGAGTGATGTAGGTTATCCTAGTCTTGTAGCGACGCTGCCATGAGAAACATAACACAGGAGTCCAATCACAATAGCACTTTCCATATGCACAAACAATCTTTTCCAAGCAGTTACATTGTACAAGGTCTCTACCCTTACACGTCTACCATAAACCATCCAAATCACTTCATGAACTAATCTCAAAACCATAAACATAATCCAATCACATCACACAGGTGAGCACTCCACCCAACTCGGGTGAGGCATGACCAATCCTACATAACCACTTTAGAACATAACATGGTTGCAAAAAATTCAGCAGCATAACCATATCTAGAAAAAAAAACCAAGAGCCACACCGGCTTCCACCATAAAATCTCAACCATAATCCATGAGGGGATCTCAGTCCTTAACCATAATCATATCCACACCAAACCAACTCCCACACTTGGAGTTTGACATATCCACTGCAGTCAATCGAAGTCCACACACATGACTCTTAACGCATGAGAATTTTATGTATAAAATAATTTTAACCAGTAACTAAACATGATATAAAAATCCAACTTTGACAACATCCAACCATGCAAAGTTGATGCATCATATTTGCACTTCACCCCTCTAGCACATCGGGCTAGTTTTGACCTAACAAGGTGGAAAGCAACCATACCCATGCACATGAGGCATCCACATCAACCTGTAAGGTTCCATACATCATATGATAACATTACATCACCATAAACATGTTGCAAAATAGCTCAATTATAAACCATAAATTCACACAAATACAAAAAACAACTTTTTGTCATTTTTGGGAGCATGCATAACATGAAAATGAAAGTGTTTGATCTCAAACCAAAGCATCAAGCTTAGCTCCATAATGTATACTAACAATCTATCACATCACTTTACCCATTTGATACCCACACAACAAACGGTACCCAAAAAGAAAGCCACTTTAATCATATCTACCTATGCGATTCGGGTTGACTAACCATATACCCTCACAGAAGTTTATGGTAATCTAATAATTGAAATCAGTGCACCAAGACAAAACATAAATCATACATAAGTGGCTTGGTTAACTCACGACATCATACGGTACTCCCCCTTGGTAGCACCCCTACACATGTACATAAAATTGGTTATGGAATGATTAATAACCTGCATACCCGAGGTGATAACGGAGACTTAAATACATTTATCATCAAGTCGAGATTTTCAATTGGTTAAGTAGGTTTGTCCATCCGGTGAATCTATATGCCGGTTCTCCAAGGAGCCTAAAATCTAAAATTTTGACTAAGTGCAGTGGGAAACAAGCTATATTTTTACCATATCTCTTAGCCCGTGGGTGATTTTCACATGACACTTAAGAGATAAAATGTTCTAAATGATGTATTTTATCTCTAGTTTAAAGGCTCTAGCTGATTTATGACGGTTTGTGAGTTATGACCAAAACAGTGTTCCTACCACTTCTATGACATGAAACGAAAAGCACTTTTTATGCACACACGTGATCATGACTCTAAGGAGTGGAGTTGTAATGGGACATGTGGTGTCCAATGAAGGGATGTCTAGTGATGAACATAAAGTTGAGGTTACTAGAGCAGCTAAAGTTCCAACAAATGCTAAGGAGTTGAGCAATTTTGTGGGACAAGTCAGATGGCATGCCAGGTACATCAAACATTTGGAAAATTTTTGTATGTCTCTTACTCATTTAACAAAGAATAATGTGCCCTTTGTTTGGTACAATCCTTAGGAGAAGTCATTTTAGATGTTAAAAAATATGTTATCAGTAGCTCCAATATTACAACCTCTAGATTGGACATTACCATTTCATGTCTTTGTTGATGCATCAGATATGGATATAGAAGCTATTCTTATTCAACAAAAGATCAGAGGATGGTTTAGACGTGTATTTTATTTCAATAGAGTGTTGACATCATTTGAAAGGAACTATGTTGTAACTGAGAGAGGAGTGTGTTTTATTTGCGAGCTTTCAATTTCGAGCTTTTGCAATCAAACCCAATTTTGCGATCTTTTTGATTTTAGATTTAGAGCCTTTTCTAACGACACAAAAAATTAATCCAAAACAAAGACATCAGAATATTATACACGAAAAAAAAGATCTATAATCTCACAAAAATTGGCTTAAGATTTTGAGTCTCTTTTAACGATACACACCAAAAACATGTACAAGATTCCAAAAGCCCTAATTTTGAGCTTGTGCAATTGTCTAGATAGATACCACAAGCATGCTTCTCTTACTAAAAGAAATTAAAATAAAGTCTCATATGTCTAGAAAATCTACTCCACATCTAATACAAAAGAGAAATCTACTTCAATCCATACCTCTACGGGACAATCTCTAAGATTTAGGCTCACTACACCACAGGCTTTATCTTGCGGTTTTGCCCTAATACAAATGCAAGGTCTGTGGGAGTTAGTGCAGGCTAATGAATGACCATGTTCTCTTTTGGTTGAAGCCCTAGAATATGCACATACACATAGTACATGTGCTTACATGCCAAAAACGCTTTATGTGTAGATTCTCTCTTCTAAAAATCGGGACAAGTGCAACTAGGTTCTACCTTTATGTGTACATCATAAAAACTCTCCTTCAATATTCGAAAAACTATGTGTTGTTCACTTTCTAATTTCTCGTCCAAGAACATTGCAACCATGCTTGCAGCTGACTCCAATCTCTTTTGCGCTTCTTTGGAAATACCATGTCTCCACTTACACTTCCTGCTACTACTGGAGTCTCCTTGTGTAAGAGTAGCATTTGTATTGTTCATGCGTCGTAGTGGTGTTGCAAAATCTGCAAATTGAAATCCACTTTGTACCAAGCTGTCACTCTCTTCCTTTGATAAATTGGTTCCAATATCCACTTGCCAGAAAGTAGGAACGACAGGTGAGAATTTAACTTGCCTCTGTACTTTTTGTGTGTGGCCTCTTCATAATTGCAGAACCATATCCACTGTGCAATTGTCTTGTCTTTAAAATTTCTCTCAGACCAAATACAAGGAGCAACCATTCCCACATTACGGCTTTGTAATTTGTTACCACAACTTTTCTTCCCTACCATTCCAAAACATTTCCTCATGCAATTGGCTGGCATCCTTCGTAAAGCCCACTCTTCACAGGCAACTTGGACCTCTTGAATACACCTTGTTGAATTCTCCCCAGGCTGCACTGGAATGCTATCTCCTACACTATCAGTGAAAACATATACTTCTTCATTATCCTCTCTATTAAAATGTATACTCCGTGGTCTCCCTCTGGTTTTTCGCTGTCTTGCTTCCATTACATATCCAGGTTTATGTGAGCTTGTACCGACTTCACATGTTTTCTTCTTCCGTTGTACTATCTCTTTGTCACCTTCCATCACAGGCTCCTCATACAAAGGACTACCAACAACCAAGCCTTTTAACGTACTCGTAAAATGATTTGGATTTGGAGATTCTCTGCGTTTGGAACTGTCCATCATTGCTTCTATGGAAGGGCCCGTTCCGATGTATCTGCTTGTGGTGTATCCCAATCTTTTTTCACATTGAATATATGCATTCAAAACATCACTAACACATGCATCATAAAGTGAGATTTTACGTTTACCACCTTCACCTGCCATCCAACTAGCATGGATGCTCTCTAACAAGTTTATACTTGGAATTTGAGCTCTCTCCCATGGACTCTTACTGACCTATAAATACAAAACAATTAAAACCATATAAATGTAAATCTCTATTTTCAAGTATTTAATAAGAACCAAAAAAATGATTGATATACCATTGTCTCCACGCTTCCCCAATGGGCAATCCGTTGCTCCCACCAATTAAACCATCTCTCTAAAGCCTTTTTATTATCCCCTACCACATATTTCACCCACCATTCTCGTATTGTGGAAGCTATATGAGAGGCCTCATTTGTAGTCTTTGCTAAGCGCCATGCTTCACACATTTCAATGTGATGCATTTGTCTATCTGTAGCGACATGTTTTTTTGTATGTTTGTGTAGACTTTGCTCCCAATGGAAAAGACACGAGCGCTCCCTTCCCTCCATTGCATTATGCAGTCCACCATTGTATACAACTCGTATTGCCAGCCAATTAGCCCCAGCTTCATCATACATAAATCCAACAAAGTCTGCTGGTTCATGCCCACACCTCTCCATAACTGTGTTTAAATTTCTCCAAAACAAGATTTGTGTTTCTTCGTCTTCTTCTTTACATTCACATATTGCAATCACGTGCAATTCTCGCATGTTGTACACATAGAACAAATAAGTAATAACATGTGTCTTATATCAAACATGCTATCTAACATATTTTTATAAATTAACTTACCCAGGATCATAAAACGAGCAGGACATAGTTTCCCATCCTTCAATTCGATGAGTATGATCAAAGTGCACCCAAGCACTACTCAAATCTCCTGTCCCTCCTCGACTCATTCTATTGACTAGTTCAACTCCAAAAGCAAGTCCTTTTGTGGACATTTTGAATACGTAACATTTGTCGCTAGGTCCACCTTGGCCTGGAAAATGACTTCGATGAAAGAATGTAAAAACACACAGTATTTGTAGCAATAGTATATTGTCGTATCACCAACAACCTGACCTTATTAGCTTTCTCATTTGACAAAATACTTTTGAATCCCCTATTTTGAACAAGGGGCATCATTTCCTCAAGAAAATGGTTAAGCTCTACATCAATGGCTTCTAAATCATCTTCTTTAGTCAATGATTGAAATAGCATTTGACGAGAAACTAATATCTGTACTTTTCTAGGACCCCCCTTCTCAATCTTTAAAACTGTCTTAACAAGATTGCGCACTTTTTCAAGAGCTGCCCTTCTAGTACCTGGCTGTACATTGTGGTCATGCACTCCCAGATGGATCACCAAATGTGTTATTGTTGTTTCCTTTGCCATCACATAATAGATCATACACTTGCAAACATTTGAACAAGTGACTGTTCTGTCACAATAGTGGCAGGTTATTTTAGATTTACCTTCGCTAGCAGGATAGCCCATGCTGATTTGTCTGTCCAGATGTCCATGAAAGAAGGCATCATTGTATTTCCTTTCACCAAGGTAAAAAGGGCATGTCACTCTGCAACATTGAAGGCTTCCAAGATAATAACTCAAATGCACAGTGCAATCTATGGCCATGTTGGTCGATGCTGGGCGAGACCAAAGGTGACCGTCGTACTTCTGCTCCATATCGAGCATCCTTTTATTGTTGTGAATTGGAGGAAGCTCGAAACAAACATTGCCATTATAAAAATTTGGGAGCTCGTCAACCTTTTTGGGAGTTCCACAAATCTCTAAAAGTTTAGACAACCTGCACGATTTACCTTTTTCTTTCATCCATGAAATGATGGATATATTCTTTGAATACTCCTGCATTGTATTCTCCACCCCATCTTGTGTGTCTTGAAAGGGTCCTGGTGACCTGGTTAGTTACACTGTCTCCAAAACAACTGTGTCTGTACCTTCATCAATATCAACATTTAAATGTGATGGAGTCGAGCTTTTGTTACATGGTGTAGCGAACATAGAAGAATCACCGTCTTCTTCATTTGTTTCTAAACTGTCAGCCACATAAACATAGTCATCTCAATGAAGAATGTGGTAAGCTGAGGACAGAGAATGGTCAAGAAGGTAATGCTTTTGATCTTCATGATCCCATCTAGGCAACACATTGACCTTAGACTCAGAGCTCCCTGTCTGAACAACTGCTTGCAAGCCTTCAAACTAAATAGAAGGAGGCAATAGGCTTTGAAGAAAATATTCACTAAGTAGAAGATCTCCATTTCATAATGATACTCTATAATCCATATGAGCACCATTAATTGTCCACGAAAGCATTGTTGTAGTTGGAGCTGTCATGTTTGAGACAGACAAGGAGGAATAATACTTGAGGTAAATAAAATGACAAAAAGAGAAGGAAGAGAATGTGCATAAGGTACAAAGAAAGTGTAAAAGCATGCAGCTGCAAAAAGTTGTTGCCGCGTTCATTGAAAACTGTTCTAAATTTAATGCATTCATTAAAAACTGCGCTAAATAGATTTGGAATATTCACTCTTTAAGATATGCACAGTCATAGCCATTAAGATACATTTGAATCAACATGTTGTCAAATCCATTTGTTCACCTATCGAGCTTTCAAAATCTCCCAAATACGCGCATATAAAAAAATTGAACATAGGAGTTATAAAATATACGATGTTTTAAAAATTATTTATAATATATGTATGTATATATATATATATATATATGTATATGTATATGTATATATATATATATATATATGTAGTATAGAGTATAGTTTTTTATATTCCCAATTAAGCGCTTTAAAATTAAAATGGACATAGTATAGTATGTATAGAATATATGGTATTTAAGTATAAAGTATATATAGTTACATTACATTATACCAGTACTAGTCAGGTATAGTACTAGTCCAGTCCAGTACCTGTACCAGGCCAGTCCAGTCTAGTAGCAGTACAGTACCAGTCCACTCTAGTACCAATCAAGTCCAGTCTAGTAGCAGTCTGGTCTAGTCTAGTCCAGTACTAGTCCAGTCCAGTACAATACCAATCCAGTCCAGAACCAATCAAGTCCAGTCTAGTCCAGTCCAGTACCAGTCAAGTCCAATCCAGTACTAGTCCACCCAGTACCACTCAAGTCCAGTCCATTCCAATATCATTCTAGTCCAGTACCAGTGAAGTCCAATCTAGTAGTAGTCCGGTCCAATCTAGTCCAATATTAGTCCACCCAGTACCAGTCTAGCCCCAGTCCAGTCAAGTACCAATCCTGTCCAGTCCAGTAGCTGTATTGTACCAATCAAGTTCAGTTCAGTACCAGTATTAGGGCAATCCAGTACTAGTCCAGTCCAGTATTAGTCCAGTCCAGTACCAATATTAGTTCCAGTCCAATACTAGTCCAGTCTAGTACTAGTACAGTCCAGTACTAGTACCAGTACATGATAAGTCAAGTCCAAGATAAGTACCAGTCCAGGATAAGTCCAATCCAGTACTAGTATCAGTCCAGTCCAAGATAAGTCCAGTCTAGTACCAGTCCAGTCTAGTCGAGGATAAGTTCAGTCCAGTACTAGTCCAGTCCAGTAGCAGTACAGTACGTTATATAGTATATATAGATTATATAGTATATAACGTTATACTTACAGTAAAAAGTATATAGTAAATAGACTATATAGCATATAGAGTATATTATATATATATATATATATATTGTGATTATACATATATTGTACATAATATAGAGTATAGTAATGTTATATAATATTTATCGTTCATTTCACCATTTTCCACAATCTAGGACTTTATTCTAATCGTTTCCGTGAAGTTTCAAATTTTAACCCGGGACACCTGTCGGGAGCCAGTTTTGAGGATGCTAAGGTCAAAATTTGGAAAAGTTTTGTGTGTAGAATTGTAGTCCTCAATACGAGGAAAAATATTGCTTCTTCAAGTTTTTTCAGATTCCTTCATTTTGATGCTTGTTTCAGCACGTAGATTGGGGAAAAAGTGAGAAAATGCTGTTTTGCGCTGTTTTTGTAGAAATTATCAACCTGCAGGTGAATTTTCAGCCAAACTAAGCTGGATATGAATTTTTTGTATCACACAACTGTCGAAGAGCTCGACAAGGCAAACAAATTCTGAACCATTTGGGAGTTACGGCTCGCTGAAAATGGTCGAGAATTGTGGACTTAAAAACTCAGTTGTGGTTGCTTTGCTTAAGACTAGAAAGAGGTCAAAATAGCTAGTACCAGTCTAGTACTATTATAACTTTATACCAGTATTGGTACTCTATATTGATACTGGTATTATATTGTACTGTTAATACTGGTACTGGTTTAATATTGGTACCGGTATTGGTATTGATATTGGTATTGGTACTGGTATTGGTACTAGTACTGGTACTGGTATTGGTACTAGTATTGGTACTGGTATAAAGTAAATAGTAAATAGTCAGGTCGAGTTTGGTTTTAGTTAGCTTGGTCTTTGTCCGTGCATAATGTGAATGTCAAAGCTTAGGTTTGAAGTATTACTACTTTGGGAACCAATCGTCTACCTGCTCGAGCTAACACAGTCCAGTGCCATCGCGCGCGCATCATGTTGGTGCTCTCTCTCTCTCTCTCTCTCTCTCTCTCTCTCTCTCTCTCTCTCTCTCTCTCTCTCTCTCTCTCTCTCTCTCTCTCTCTCTCTCTCTCTCTCTCTCTCACACACACACACACACACACACACACTATTGTCGTTCCGGTGCCAGAAGATAGACCGCAGAGAACCGTTCAACGCGGAAAAAAAAGGGGGGTGCAGAGCCCGCCTATCATCCATGCGTGTGGATGATGGGCGGGCTCTGCGCCCCTATTTTTTTCCGCATTGAACGGTTCTCTGCAGTCTATCTTCTTGCGAATGACTGGCTTTCTTCAAGTTCTGATTAATAACGGTTTTGGTATTCATAACAAATCTATCTGATAAATTGTATGCTTTAATCCAAAATTTCCCAACATCGAAGATGACGTAGAGATCACAGGTAAATTATGAGTGTATGCTATAATTTTATGTCAATATGTAGTTTATATTATAAATTTTGCAATGGTAGATTGTTAAATTTGATGGATGTTTTTTTTTTGTTTGGAAAGTTTGGTAATTAATAACCATGTGGGAGAGTAAGAAAGGGTGAACCATTTTTTATATACATACCATTGATAGTTGCTAGAGAAAATATAAAGTATTGTTTTTGTTTATGTTGGAGAAAAGGTCCTTAAATCTCATGTGAGAACCCTATATAGGGTGTGCGTTTTTTTTATAAAATTTTGTCCCCGTACAAAGGAGACTCTGGCCCAATTTCTGTAAATTAAATACTTTACACTATCTAATCCTAATTGCATATGTTTTTGGACAATTGGATGTTTGTCACTTGTTATCTCTATGCAGAGACCAATGTTCACATTGAAGATCATCATGACAATGAAGAAGATAGTGATCCTGAAGGGGATGAGGAGAATAAGCATTCCAAACACTTAGGCAAGCAAATTTCGCTTGGCTTGATGAAAGATGTTCTGAGTCAGTTTTATGTAAAGAAGAAGACATTGCCTCCTCCGGTTCCACTTTGTCGACTCATGGTGCATGAGGCTGTTAGGTTTGCTAGAGATGATGTAGAATGGCTCATTTCCTCATTTGATTCTGCTGGGTATTTAGAAACTATGGGGCATTTTCTTGTGTCCGTTGGGGATTCTAGAGGAGATATCATTCCCGTGTGACCACAGCAGATTTGGAGGAATGGGGACCCCTTTGGCGGGAAAGAAATGCTGAGTTTGAGAGATCACTTGGTAGAGAATGGCAGGAGCTCAGAGGAAAAAAGTTTCTGGTATGGGATGGCAACCATAGGCTAAAAACATGGTGGAAGAGAATCAAAGATAGTAAGATCTTTCACCTTTTTTACTCTTTTGTTGTAAAGCTTTGTTTTTACAAATGTTGATTTTTTTGTGTGTGATAGAGTACTCGGACAATGGTCAATACCATGTTAGTGTTCATTGCCAATTCCTTGAGTTGTCCAGAGCAAAAGAAGCAGAGTTGCTTCTTGCACTTGACACTTCCAATGCGTAAGTTTGTTAATCACATGTTGACTCTCATTTTTTTGCAAGCAATGCTTGTGTTTAACTCTTTGTTTTCAATTTTTTTGCAGCATTTCCAGGGCACATGTCATGCCAAACATCACTCATGAAGTTTATATGTTTCAAAGACTTGGCATGGCAAATAAAGATTCAATTCTTCAAAATTTGACACCTTATATGAGAGAATGGGCTAGGGTGGAGATGACTGTGGAGGCAAGGTATTACCATGGTGCTGCACCATGGTACAACACTCCATGTGGATTGATAGCTCAACTTGTGTGGAAGGTGATACCTACTCCACATGTTGGGTAATTAATGTAAAATTTTATTATGGTTTCAATACAGTGTTTTGTATTAGGATGAGTATTAATGGTGATGAGTTCTTCAAGTTGCTTCTTAGCATTAAATGGGATGAACCTGGAATGCTAAAGATCACTAGAGATAAGCTCTATTGTTTGACAAGCTCTAAAATCACTCCTGAGAGGTATTGAAGCTATTAGTTTCTCATTTTAATTGTATTCATTCCATTTTGTTTTTCTATATGATTAAGTGATATGTTGTTCTTATTGCTTGTAGAAAGAAGATAATTTTGCACCTCATGAGCCTCACTAAGTTCAAGGATCCACAATATCTTCATTTTGGTGATTACAAGCTTTTTAGAAGTTACATGAAAAAGGAGACTTGTTGGGCTCCCTTGCATGGGGAGGCTACACTTATGATTGAAAGGATGCAAGTAGAAGGTCCACAACTTCCTAATTCTTTTGACCTATTCTACAAGATGAGCATGAAGAATCATATTTTGCAGGTAGACGTTCGACCATTGTTTTTAAAAGAATATAGACATGTTTTAATTTACACAAGATCAAGTTGATTGTTACTATGTATGTAGGCTTTTATTTATCTAATGGATGCGGTGAAGTCTTCCGACTTTAGTGAGAAGATGCCGGAGCTTGTGTTGTCGGTTAAGAGAGTGATTTACAGGTTTGCATCTTCCACTTGCACTCTTTGCAAAAAAAGAGCATTTCATCTTTTTGCCATGGTTTGGAGACAGTGGGTCATTTTGAGAATGATGAAATATCATTTTGTGTTTACAAAAAATCCTTAAATTCCCTGTGGAAGCCCAATATGGGGTGGATGGTTCTTTTGACAATACACGTGTGTATAATGTCTATGTTGAAAACACTTACATCCCTTGTGGGAGCCCAAGATAGGGTTTATGGTTTATTTTGAAAAAGTATTCTCCATACAAAGGAGACTCTGACAAATTTTTTTTTGGATACATGACATTTATTATACCATTGTGTTTATGTGCTTTTCAAAGTGGATGATGCTCTAAAAATTGTGTAGATGGGTTATGCAATGCATTGAGGCGCAGGAATTGAATGAAGCCCCATTATTCACTAGAGAATGGATTGATGTACGTGATGAGAATACAATGTTCTCTCCCTCTTTGATTGAAAGGAATCTGACAACATGGGAAGCCAATGTTTGTCCTTGGTGGTTGGATTATCCACTGGGAGTTATTCCAAAGCAAGAGAGTGAATTACGTAAGAGTAAGTATCTTAACACTAGTGGCTCTTTTATTTTGAGAATGTATATGTCTTACTTTAGTACTAATTTATGTGATATTGTGCTATATGGTTGTTGAGTGAAGGGTTTCAAAATGAGAGTGATGAGTACTTAGAGGAGACACAAGCACAGTCTCTCCCTCCCGTTTCTCAAGGAGTTACTCAAAACACCATTGAGAGTGTCTCTCAAGGTACTCCACTAGCAAGCAATGTACTCAAGAAGGGTAAAGGGAAAATAGAGCCTCCAAGTACATCAAGGAAATCCACTCCTTCTTCAATGCCTCCCATTGTGCCATATACAGAGCCCGACATGTCCTCTTTGGAAACCACTATACCCCATATGGCACCCTCTTCTAATGTGCCCACTACATCCTCATTGGTGCACACTACTTCGTTTGTTGTAGAGTCTTCACTTGGTCGAGAGGCTTGGGAGAGAAGGACGGTCACACGATCTGTTAGTAAGTTTAAGAAAATTGTTAGCAAATCTGTCTTCCATATTTCCTAATTCAAAGCTAATCTAGATAATGCTTGCAGGGTTCCATTACCAAACCATTGTAGATGTTTTGCTTGTGGATATATCACAAATTTATAAGTTTACCCTTGATAGGTAGATTTTCATAGTGCTTACTTATTTGCATTTTCTTCTTGCATTGTTCTATGATTTTGAACATAATTCATGTTTGGTTTTCTTATAGCATCAACAAATTTTTTGCGACACAGAATACAAATCTATATAGCAAAGATGGTGTGCCATGTCGTGAGGTTGCTAGGCTTATCTTTGCAGATTTTCCTACAAGTTTTCTTGTGGATGGTCTAGGACCAATCCCATTGGGTAAGTAACTTTTCTTTGGACTAGTACCTACAACTAACTATGATTGTATGCTTACATGTCATCATTCACTTTTGTAGAGGGCATGAGTGTTCCCAAGTGGAACACATTTTCCAAGGGTCTAGTGATAGGGTGCATGGATGTTGCTCTCGTGAGTTTTGGCCGATGAGGGATTTTTAGTCACCATGTGCATGGCCGAGCATATTGGATATTTTATTGCAGATGCAACTAGGGTAGGACTTGTGCTCTTACGTACATGGACTCTCATGTGTAATAAGAAGGCATATCGGCATCCACTCACTAGAGAGGCGGTGAGATAAAAAACTTTGTTTCATAGTTTAATTTCCTAACTAAAAACATTGTAGCTATGCCATTCATTGTTTGAGTTTTTTATTCATGCAGGTACTTGATCTTACCATTTGTCTTTGGTATCGTATTGGCCATCCTGTGCCGCACTATGATAGAGAGGCAGGGGAGAAAATTTCCGAGAGATTGTTTGCAGCAGATTGTAGCTACATGATAGATGATGTAGTCTTCCCCATTGAGATTGATGGTGTTATTCTTAGAGGCGGGGCAGAGCGGTCTTCTTTGTTCTTTCGGTAAGACTAGTCCAAAGTATGATACTAGTGAATGTTATGGTATATATGTGTTTGCATTCGGTTTCTAATTTATTTTTTATATGGTTAGGTGGTTGCTGGCAACATTTACTGAGCCTCATGACTATGTTTTGGACTTGTTTGCGGGGTGTGGTGGTTTGGGCCGAGCTTCTACGGAAGATATGAGGCATTGCATGTTTCTAGAGCTAGATGATGTGCTCTATGAAAGATGTTTGACCGATATTGCATGTGGACCTGTGAAATGTTGATTGTGGATGCACATTTGGTTGAGGAAACTCTATTCTGAAAGTACACATCTTCATGTTTTGATTTATGTTTTTATGTACATGGCAGCCATATGACATTGACATGGCATTTTGGTATGCTCCATACATTTCATTTGGATATTTCATTTGTGTTTGTTTGGTATATGACGGCCACATGATGTGGAGATGACTTTGATTGGAGCTTTCTTTTGTAGTTAGATTATGTTGACACCATTGGCTTGTGTGTTGATTTTTGTGAGATAACAAAATCATTAAAGTGATGCAAATAAGAGTTTATGTGTGAAAGAAATCCCATGTGGGAGCCCACGTTTTTAGTACAGCCTCAAAAATACATACAAATGGTGCTTTTTATAAAGTTTCATTTTGCATAAGCATAGACATGCTTCCATATTTCTTAAAAGTGTTTAGTAGTTGAAGGATTGTATTGTAAGGTTTTGAGTTTTTCCACTACACAATGATATTTAAAGATATCATTGGTGTAAAATTAGGGTTTAAAAGCTCGAAAAAACAGTTCCAATTGTAAAAGCTCAAAACTGAAAGCTCGCAAAAATAAAACCTCCCTGAGAGAGAAGCTCTTGGGATGGTGTATGCTTTTTTCTAAGCAACAGGGTGGTTTTTTATGTAGACCATCAAGAATTGTTGCATCTGTTAAGAAACCATTGTTTACAGGAAGGTTAGCGAGATGGATGTTGTTGTTACAAGAGTTTAATTTTTTCATTTTCCACACACTAGGTAAAGAACACGCTATTGTCGATTATTTGAGTAGATTGGAGACTTGTGAAAATCCAACAGATATTAATGATGTTTTTTCAGATGCAAAGTTATTTGAGGTACACAATGCCATATTTGAGTCATGGTATGATCAGATGTTGGTATTCTAGATAGATAGAACTCCCTTTGTTTCCTCTCTTCCCTTTAGGAGTTGGCGATCATCTAGACCGCCATTTTTGTGGAGCCACATCTTTAGAGGAGCTTATTAATTCAGTTATTTGTCGTTCTTTGGATTCCTTATCTCTTATGAGAGAGAGTTTTCTTATGGGAGTCTCATCAAGAGGCCTCCTAAACTCTCTCTCCTCTTGGAGAAGAAAGGAAATCCCATAAGCACAAAGTTGTTGGGTAACTTCGGTTTGCAAAGCAGGTTTTCCCATAGCTTGTTGCAACCTAGTATGCAGATAATTAAAAAACTTGGGGGTATCATCATTAGCACCTTCATGTGCAAAATCAAGGTTGTCAATATTCATTCTACTCTCTTGGTTATTGTCAGCCATGCTAATTAAAATTATGTATAAAATTACTTTGTGTTTTCGTACCCTCAAAAGCCTTAGTTGCTACTCTTCTTTACCCTCAAAAGTAGTCACACCCGTCGTCTAGACATTGTTGATTACAAAGATGAGTAGGGAGAGTCTAACATTGCTCGGTTGATTATGGTTCCTATTGAGCTTTCTAGTAGCTCAATAATGGGTAGAGATTCCATTATTTAGACTATAGTTCTAAGTCCTTTTCAACCAAGATAATAGATCCCTGTCCCACTTACCCTATTGCAATGAATAGGTCCAACCTTTCATGGACAACTTAAGGACCTCTCTTCTTAAGTAAGAAAAGAGAAACCAATAGCTCTAATACCAAGGTAATGGAAATGTCCTATGAACATTGAGAATAGTGCAATTAAGAGAATTAGAGTGAGCATTTTCATGAGACTACTTTGAGAACATAGAGGGTGAACTTAATTAGTGGTATCAACATACCATATACTTAATTAACTTGGCATGAAAAATACTTTTGAAAGAGAGAGAGAGAGTTGGGGAACTTGACAACAATTGAGGACTGGATTTATGTGGTGTCGGTCCCCCCTCCAATAGGCTTTTGTATAATAGATTCTACCATCAAGAGAGACTCGGTAAAATACAGTCTTTGTGTTCCTTGTGACCTAGGTGATGCAATGAAGATGGAAAGCTTCATGCATCACAAGCATAACATAAACTTTGTAAAAGCATTAACCATCCCCGGCCTCAATCTCAAGGCCTCAAACACCTTTGAAGGTGGAGAGAGCTAGCGGGGAATGAGCGTAGGGAAGAGAAAGAAAAAACATTCAGAAATAGTTCCTCACTTATCATCACTCTTCTTGCTTAGCATAGCATAATAGCATAGTAATGAAGATGAAGAGGATGACAAGCTTAAGCATTGAAGCATGGCTCTTGGTTGGATCTGCATTCTACAGCCAAGAGTGTTGGTGTAGGCTCTCAACTTCTTAGCAAGCTTGAAGAAGGAGGTGGAGCTCTTGTACTTTGCACTTCACACAATGAGAGTGTGTGGGAGAGAGTATACCTTGCAAGCAAGTCCCCTCCTTGCTTGGGTTGACCCCCTCTTTTAGCTCATGCATGAAGCTCATTGGCTCTCTCAAGCCTATGTCAAGTCAAGCAGTAGAGGTAGTCTTTGGACAAGTGTCCTCCTTTCCCCTTTGAGAGAGAGGGATTGATAAATGCCTAATCAATTAATTTAATTAGCTAAATCCTTATTGGGCCTCTCTAAGGGTCAACCAATAAGCTTTGGGAACATATTGACGGCAACCTAGCTAGGGGATTGACATGTGTCCCTTTTGCCTCTTGAGCAAGGGGTGAGAGAGAGAAGTCATTCAACCTCATTCCCTATTTGTGTGGCTCGCCCCCTCCTTTGTAGGCATGCATGTTGACTTTCAAGACCCAAGAAACTTGGGCCCCTATAAGCTTAAGCACCTCAAGCACCTTAGTCATCAAGCATAGGGTTAGTAAGTGCATGGCCTCTCTCTCTCTCTCTCTCTCTCTCTCTCTCTCTCTCTCTCTCTCTCTCTCTCTCTCTCTCTCTCACTCATGCCTCTAGCCTCAAGGGACTCGCCCCCTCCTTGTAGGCATTGAGTTTGACTTCAAGCACATGCCTACCTTCATGCATGCACCTTAGTTTCCAAGCATCTCATGCACTTTTAATTATCAAGCACCTCAAGCACCTTAGTCAACAATCATGAGAATCACTTCAAGCACCTGAAGCTTGGGCCGGGTTCCCACCTCAAGCATTGTCCTAGATTGCCCAAGGTCTAAGGACTTTTAAAACTAACCTTTGGAGGTCTTTAATGAACCTAACCCTAAGGTATTTAAGCTCCATTAGCTAGCCTTGCTCTTTGACAGACCATCTCTCATTTGGACCCCTTTAACTTTGGCCCCGTGTTGAGATATATCCATAAGCACATGTCTATATTCTAACCCTTGTTCCCGTTTATTCTCCCACATTAAACACTCAGTTTAATATGAGAAAATCATTTGGGTTGGTTAGATATTATATTTTATGGCAAATCATGCTCTAATCTTGTGTGATTTCCCTCTATTCTTTGTGTGATGTAGGTTTGATTGGAGTGCAGATGCTCCATGGATCTGTGTGTATGCTTGTGATTAGTTGTTGCATGATGGGATTAGTGATGTGTGCGTCATTGCAATCATTAGTGTGTGTGATTGGTTTGATTTGAGGTGAAGAGAAGTGGATGAGGAGATTGCCAATCTTTGTGGCTTAGCTCCTCCATAGACCAAGAAGCTCACCTTATAGAGTGTTGTTCATGTTGCCATGATTAGCTCACTAATTGGGTGAGTGTGTCCATGCCCTAGCCAGGTAGCTCATTACTTGAGATTGAAAATTATTGTTGGCCATTGGAGCGATGCTAAGATAGAAACCCCAACATTTGGCGCCATTGCTGGGGAATGATGGCCTACGCTAGTGTAATTATGCATAATCGAATATGTTTTCTCACTAATTTCACTTGTGTGTTTGTTGTTTTGTGGATTTTGGATGTGTGTGCATAGGGTAATGTGTTCAATTTTCCTATTAATTTGATACCATATCTTGCTAATTGTGTGCCTACACACTCTAATTTCACACTAACCCCTTGCTAATTTCAGTAATATTTGCTAACTTGCATACTAATTGTACTAACTTTTTGTGCTTACGCTTTTATATTTGCCTAAATAGAAGCTTGGATTGCATTCTAAAATTGTCAGTTTGTGCTAATCACTTGCCGATTTGTTGATTTTGGAATGCAAGATTAGGTCTTGGGACATCGACGAAATCTGCCTCTGCATCGAGCAATCAACAATTAGATGGTGCCATTGGATTCAAATCTTGTGCGGTATGCATAGTCGTTATCAATTTTGTGATTTTGGACTTCAGATTTGTGCATTTGCATGCTGTTGTAATGCCAATTTTTTTCTAGAATCAAATGTGCATAAACTAATAATTTCATGTGGTAATGTGTATTGTTGATTTGCTAGTTGCATGCTTGAATAGTCAATTTTGATAGTGTGCACTAAAATAAAGTGGGTGCCCTCTAATTGAGTGTGTGTACACCTGATTTTAGGTGTGTGTGCAATAATTTTCCCTTGTGTGTCCCCCTAAAAGTCAATTTTTGCTTAGTGATTTTGCAATTGTGATGATTGATTAGTGTTATGGTCATGCCCAATTAGACATTTGTGCATTTAGTTTGCCAAATTGACATGACTAATGCTTGTGTGTGTGCTCAGAGAAATTGATAAGACCTTCCATTTATTAGCATGTGCGCGCCTAAAAAGCCATTAATGTGCATGATTAATTTGATGCTTGATTGCAAATTTGATGTGTGTAATGGTTAAATGATGTGTTTTTGAGCTCAAAACAGGGATTTGCATACTCCAATTGTGTCGATTTTTGACCTAATTTTGCCGGTTTATATTGCTTAGTTTTGTTCTGATTGGTGAAATTAATTGGCAATTGAATCAATGTGTCAATTGACATTTGATTTGGTTGCACCATTCACCTATGTGTGGAGAGTTTTCAAAAAGAATATCGGTACTTTTTGGATAGTTTTTACTAAATTTTTCATTAATTTTATATTAATTCCATTAAAAAATGATAAAATTGTGATCTTGATGAGCTATTTTGGATGCCTATTTACAATATGATTTGGAGCGCTTTGCGCTCTCATTGGTCGAGTTTTGTGCAATTTGCTATTTTCAAGGGTTGATTTATTGATTTTGTTGTAATTAGCATTTTCGGCAGAAACGGCCATTTTTGGCTTGCTTGTACGCGTCGAAAGGGTTTGAATGTGATTGTCCATGATTTTATGAGGTTTATTAATTATTTTTGGATTTTTAAAGAAATTTTTTGGGATTTTTGAGTAAATTTTGAGTTTTCAGCTAATTTTTGGGCTAATTTTGGCATTTTTAGTGATTTTAAAAATTAAAAGTGAAAATTTTTGCCGCGACGACAGGCACCAAAAAGTCTCATGATTTGGTGCGCTCTGGCAAAACTTTGACGCTTGTTGCGGACTTGACGGTGAAACTTTGGACTTCGGGCATAAATTTGTTTTCGACGAGTCGTCTTTTGGTGAGAACTCTCTCTTGCTATGACTAAGGTTTAAAAAATCAATAAAAAAACTCTCTCTCCCAACAACAAATAAGCATGCTTATTATGTGCCCCATTCTCTCTCTTCCACTCTCTCTCTTTCCCTTGGAAAAGGAGCACTTAGAATCTCTCTTTCTTCAAGGCTTTGCAAAAGATTCCCGCTTATAAAATGGAGCCCACTCATCTCTCTCTCTCTCTCTCTCTCTCTCTCTCTCTCTCTCTCTCTCTCTCTCTCTCTCTCTCTCTCTCTCTCTCTCTCTCTCTCTCTCTCTCTCTCTCTCTCTCTCTCTCTCTCTCTCTCTCTCTCACGCACACACACTCCTCCGTTTGACTAGAGTTTCAACGCTTTATTAATCTCTTTCCATTTGAGTCGTAACCTCTCTCTCTCTCTCTGAATCCATCGCTGCTTGCACGACAACAAGGCAATACCAGCAACACGTCGCCCATTAATATCTCTCTCTCTCTCTCTCTCTCTCTCTCTCTCTCTCTCTCTCTCTCTCTCTCTCTCTCTCTCTCTCTCTCTCTCTCTCTCTCTCTCTCTCTCTCTCTCTCTCTCTCTCTCTCTCTCTCTCTCTCTCTCTCGCCTGCTCCACGCGTTGGCCACCCACCCCCCATGTCATCTTCTCTTCTTTTTGCCTTGCAGGTCAATGCCTTGGCAGGTAAGTGCATATGATTTTGTTTTCTATTCCTTTGTTTTCGTTTAATTTGAGTTTAATGTTTAGTTTTAGTTGTTTAGTTTTTTTAAATATTTACTTAATTGAAAAATCCACCAAAAAGAAAGAGACAAGAAATAATTACAAAAAATCAAAAACCCTTTTAAAGAAAAATTACATAAAATAAAAATTAAAAAATAATTTAGCAATTCAAAAAAATCTCATTAAAAATAAGAAACAGGAAAAAAATTTAGAAAATAAAAAATATATCTTAAATTTCAAAACAAAATAAAAAACAAGGATATATATATAAAGAGAAGAAAATAAAAAATAAGCCCTTGAAAAAAATTACCAAAAAATTAATTTAAATTTTTCAAAAAGATTGAAAACACATAAAAAAACATAAAATGCTATAAACATTCATTAAAAATAACAACAAATCATTTTTAAAAAATAAAAGAAAGTCTCAAAAAATTCATAAAAATAAAAAAATTTCCAAATACTTTATCAAACTTATAAAAATTACCAAAAAATTTATTAAATTTAAAAATGAGACAAAAAGAGAAAAAAAAGAGGGAGGTGCAAAAGAAATCCACGAAGAAACTCACACACCACAGGCAAAGCGACCGAGAAGCCATAAAAAATCAAGAGAAAGCGAGAAGAAACCGAGATGATCCATCACCTGAGTCTTGAGCACAAAAAATTATGTCGAGCAATCGCAAACACGTTGAAAGCCAATGGGCCAAAACTACCCTCAAAAATTGATTTTCATTAAGATCCAACCATTAAGGCAGTGTTCATGAGCAAAAACCAGAAATCGGGGTCAAGATTTTGACCTTGTCTTGGAAAAAATCGGCAAAATCCGAGCTGTAAAACGCGATAGAGCTCAAAATTTGATCTAGGAAACTGGGAAAACCTCCCAATTGGGTTGTCTTAACCCTTTCAGATAGGAAGCATCATTGTTCTAGCCAGAATTGAAAAATTGTATCACACTTTAGTGAAAGAACACATGTAAGCTAGAAGCGATTATGCCAGCCACAAATTAGCGAGTGCAAGCATTGAATTGGTGATTGGGCCTAGCATTGGAAGACCAAGCGCACATTTGATTGCAGATTCAATCCATTTAAAAGCCTAGTTTTTCATTGTTTTAAAGGATTGCAATCAAATTTGGCGCATTCAAGCTAGAGTTACCTAACTCTTGTGAGTTTGAAGAGCATTCAACTGCCAAAATTGCTTTGGCAAAAGTAGTTTTATCAACCTGAAACAAGAAAATCCCATTGGGCGACAACAAAATCTGCTAAGAGATAGTTTATACATATCAAGAACAGCATGGACTCAATTTGAGTCGCGAATTAAAATGTAGCAGAGCTAGTTAGTAGCAGTAGAACATATACAAGTACAATAGAGAGAATATTACATTTCTATGGCTACAATGGAGACAAAGTTTTTTTGATGATTTGGGAGGCCATAGGTATCTTATGAGCAGCAAAAGCAGCACAAGAACCAAGATCTTATTGATTAGAGTAAAGCCGGATCCAGAGAACTCCTAGATGTGTACAGATTTTAGCGGAGCTAGGTATTGCAATCTCAAAGATGAGGTGCAGATTGAAGTGACCCAAGTAACTATCCACCAGAAATCTACACAAGCTAGAAAACCATACAATTGGTGCATATGCAATTAGGATACTTGTACATTGACTATAGTGGTCGAGTCTATATCCGAGAGCCAAAAATAGAAAATCCAACAGATCAGCCACACCAATAGAAGAAAGTCTAATGGGACAACCTGGTCAAAGGTAGTATAAAGATCAAGATGGAGGAGTCTATAACTTGATGCTAAGTGTTCTAAAAGAAGATATCAACAACTTGACCAAAATAGAATCAGAAACTTCTTGGAAAGATCTCAAGATGGATGAACCAATTGAAATACCATTTGTAATGGTGTAATGTTTTAATTGTGAAAGAAAAGGTGGACATTTTCTAGAGGATTGTCCCAAAAACCCTTTAAATGTAAATATCAGTGTAAGTGAAATTGGAAATATGTAAGTATAGATGCTAGTTGTGTATGTCGACAGTTAGATAGATCTACAAATATTGAAATTGAATTTGAATGTATATGCCTTGAATTTCTAAAAGAGGTATTGTTTATCACAACTTTTTGATCTACTTAGAAACAATGCTTTTTCTCGATCTAGTACTGATTGATATGCATTCTTTTATATGTCTAGTAGGATTAAGAGACAAGAAAAGGAAGAGGAGAAAAATAGATCTTGAGTGTATGTTTGGATAACAACATGAAGAAGATGATCCTCTTAAATTGTCAAAAGGTTCCATCAAGAGAAATATTGACTTCACCCAGCCTATGGATATTATTGATGGAGAGGACCTTGAATTTGAGTTTAAGGGTACTATAGATAGTACGAGGATAGAGGACCTTTCCAGGAGTTTAGATGTGATTGCCGCAAAGGTGGATTCAAAACCTTGTGCCAACGGCCAAAAGTATGATAGAAAGCAAGGGGGAAAAGAGGTAGTTCTTTTAGAGGATCCTGCAATCATTGATGAAAGTTTTTCTTGACTTTGTAGTGTCTTTGAGAGATACTAATAAATTTCACAAGGTATCCTCTATCTTTAATGCGCCTTTCAATCTAAATGATTTTCTAGCTCAGCATTACAATCTTATGAAGCTTGAAAGAGAGGAGTTTGAAGTGGAGGTTCAAAAGGGGCAAGTCATCATTGATGACATGGTTGTTGTTCATTTAAAACAATCTTGTGATGGTAAAGGATGGTCATAAAGACAAGGACTACAAAGAAGTGGCCAAGATTGAGGAGGTTAGTAACCTTGAGGAAGAAGCAAAAGAGGTGGAACAAAGTAAAATTTTGTCAATCAAAACATCAAAAATCAAGCTACATTTAGATGTATTTAGATCCAATGAAAGACAAGATATGGTGATGCTTCCTTGTGTGCCAAATTTTAAAATTGGTGATAGATCATACGTTTTACTCCATGACATTCAGACTATTCTCTATCTATGTGAAGACTTGCCACCATCTCAAAATTCCAAGAGGAGACAAGTGTATTTGTTTCTAAAGGTGATAATCACAAAGAGGCAATAGAAACCTCCAATAACCTATTGGAGTGCCTCAAACTCTTCTTTGAGAAGGCAAAAAAGTATAACAAGATGCTCCCCAATGAATCCACCTTCCAAGCAATCCGAAATAACCTCACACCCTCAAGCAACAATCAAGAAGTAGATGATTGGTTTAGGCATCCGCCAATGGGGTCAAGTAGGTCGATGGATGTCATAAAATATGATATCTAACCAACCCAAATGATTTTCTCATATTAACTGATCATTTAAAGTGGGAGAATAAACGGGAACAAGGGTTAGAATATAGACATGTGCTTACTGGTCTATCTCAACACGGGCCAATGGTAAAGGGGTCCAAATGAGAGATGGTATGTCAAAGAGAAAGGCTAGATAATGGAGCTTGAAGACCTTAGGGTTAGATTCATTAAAGACTTCCAAAGGTTTGTGTAAAAGTCTTTAGGCCTTAGGTTAAAGAAAGGCCTATGCTTGAGGTGCTTGATAAATTAAAAGTGCATGAGATGCTTGATAGCTAAGGTGTAACTTAAGCTAGGCAACTGCTTGAAGGTCCAAGTCAATCCCTACAAGGAGGGGGCGAGCCCTTGAAGCTAGGGGGATGGTAGAGAGAGAGGCCATACTCTTACTAACCCTATGTTTGATGACTAGGTGCTTAAGCAAGTAGGGGGCCAAGTAGCTTAGGGATTGAAAGTCAACATGAAAGCCTACAAAGGAGGGGGAAATCCATACAAGTAGGGGGGATGGTTGGATGACTTCTCTCTCTCCCAAAGGGCACCCCTTGCTCAAGAGGCAAGAAGGACACATGTCAAGCCCCTCTTGCTCAAGAGGCAAGAAGGACACATGTCAAGCCCCTAGCTAGGTTGCCCTCAAGGAGTGTCCAAAGCCTATTGGTTGATCCTTAGAGAGGTCCAATGAGGATTTATCTAATTAAATATTTTTTTTTAATCATTTATCAAGCCCTTTCTCTCTAAGAGGAAAGGAGGACACTTGTCCAAGGACTACTGCTATTGCTAAAGTTTGTGATTGGCTAGGCTTGGGAAGGCCAATGAGCTTTCACCTTGAGCTAGAAGAGGGGGTCGACCCAAGCAAGGAGGGGGGCTGCTTGCAGGATATACTCTCCCAAACACACTCTCATTGTGTGAGTTACAAAGTGCAAGAGCTCCATTTCCTTCTCCAAGCTTGTAGAGAAGTTGAGAGCCTACACCAACACTCTTGGCTATGGAATGCAAATCCAACCAAGAGCCATGCTTCAATGCTTAAGCTTGCCATCTTCATTACTATCCTATTATGTATTCTAAGCAAGAAGAGTGATCATAAGTGAGGATATATTTCTTTTTCCTTTGAATGTTTCTTCTTCTTCTTCCCTACCCTCATTACCCTCTAGCTCTCTCCACCTTTGAAGGTGTTTGAGGCCTTGGGACTTAGGCTGGGGATGGTTAATACTTTTTACAAAGTCTATGTTATGCTCGTGATACATGAAGCTTTCCATGTTTATTGCATCACCTAGGTCACAAGGAACACAAAGATTGTATTGTACCAAGTCTATCTTGATGGGAGAATCTATAATACAAAATCCTGTTGGAGGGGGGACCGGGCTCCACATAAATATGGTCCTCAACTGTTGTCAAGTTCTCTAAACTCTCTCTCTTGCAAAATTATTGTTCATGCCAATTTAATTCAGTACTATGGTTAAGTTTCTACAACTAGATAAGTTCACCCTCTATGTTCTCAAAGTAGTGTCACAAAAATGCTCTCTCTAATTCTCCTAATTCCGTTATTCTCAAAGTTCATAGGCCATTCCCATTACATTGGTATCAGAGCTATTGGTTTCTCTTTTCTTGCGTTAAAAGAGAGGTCCTTAAGTTGAACATGAAAGGTTGGGCCTGTTTATTGCAATAGGGTAAGTGGGACATGGATCTATTATCTTGGTTGAGAAGGACTTAGTTTGAGGTACACCGTTGGGAACTATTGTCTTAATAATGGAGCCTCTCGGGGCTTGCCTTTGGCTTATCCATTACTGAGCTACGAGCAAGCTCAACAGGAAACATACTCAACCGAGCAATGTTAGACCCTCTCCACTAGTCTTTGCAATCAACAAGTCTAAACCACGGGTGTGGCTGCTTGAGAACTTATTTTCAAAGGTAAAGAAGAGTAGCAACTAATGTTTTTGAGGGTACCAAAGCACAAAGTAATATATACATAAGTTTACTTAACATGGCTAACAATAACTAAGAGAGTAGATTGAACATTGATAACTTTGGTTTTGCACATGAAGGTGCTAATGATGACACCCCCATGTTTGTCAATTATCTCGTTACTAGGTTGCAGCAAGCTGTGGGCAACGTTGCTTTGCAAGTCGGAGTGAGGTTCACTTCCAAGTTTAGAAGGACTTATTTGAATCCCTAAGAACCCAATCTTGTTTCAATCTGGCTTATCATCCCCAAACTGAACAAATAAATCTGGTAATCAAAGAAATTCTCAGAGCGTTTTGTAGTAGAGAGCCTCGTAAGGGATACATTCTTTTTTGTAGCGTAATTTGCTTATAACTATTCCTTTCATAGAAGCATTGGAATGTCACCTTTCAATGCGCTCTATGGACATAAATGTGTATCTCCTTTAAACACTAAAATTGGTAACATAACACTTGTATGTTCTAAGACACTTTCATGTCTTGTTAACCAAATAGCTTTCTAACATTATTGGGAGAGATGAAAATTGATGTTTGGAGTATTCTATGTCCACAAAATTATGCTATGAGCTGAACTTGGTATTTTTGGGCATATCCATTAACCATGTGCTTGCAACTAATCTTTTGACCTACATTGCGCTAAAAAAAATGTGTTGTTTTTGGAATTATTTTAATAATTTTCTAATATGGCTACATTATTTAAAGTCATTTTTGTAAAGTGCTACATAGTTAGTTATTTTCATTTTCAACATATGTGGATGCTAAAAGGAATAATAAATGCCTCCATATCAGCTTATAAAGTATATATTAGAATTTGACCATATTGATTCGTTTATAAAACTTGAGTCTTTTGGATTTTTTGAGCAAGTTGAATGTGACTTGATTGCAAATTTGATTGTGCAATGGATTCTATATCACACATGACCATTATTCCTTGTGTTTTATGGCATCTAATACCCCATACAACTGAAGATGCATAGATGGAATATTTTTGGCTTATACCAAGATCATAGTCATGTTTAGATGAGAATGTATCCTCCTATATATAAGTGATTTGGTGAGGCAAGCATAATAATTTTGTAGCTTATATAAAGATTCCCTTATACATGTACAATTTGAATAATGGTTGATATTTTCTCAATGGGATATAAAAAACATACTATTGAAGCCGGTTTTCTCATGCATGCAATTGTACTACTCTATACGTGTCTCCAAATTGTCCTAATTTGTTACTTTTCAATGCTTTTGAGAGTTTCTATGGCAATATATGCAAGTCATAGACAAAACCATATCATGAAAACATCTTCATGGTGGTAATTATTATGAGCGTAAGTGTCAAAACATTGATAATGGATCAACATATTGAGGATTTTGTGATATTTTTCTATCTAATTCTATTTCCAAAATGAAATTTTTTTGCCTCAAAAAACATGGTTATAATAAAAAGCCCATTGAAGCTACTGGGGAAAATTCTTTGATGACCTATAAAATTTTCTAAAGTCATTAGGATTGGATAAGCCTTCACCATCATCATGATCAGCGCTCAAATTTGGTAGCTTAGGGTAATCATCAAATTTTTTCTTCCCTTTTCTTGATATATTTGACAAGCTAGCAAGATTGGGTGACCCTTGAGGCACACTCAAAACCTGTGACTATGAACCTACATTTTTTGCTACCACATTTTCTCTTACATTAACCCCTGAGTCATCCTTCACATTAGCATACAAGATATTTAGGCTGCTAAGGACCACCAAAAAATGCTACGCTGACCAGACACGACCCAACCAAACCTTTAAGCAAGGGGATAAAGTATTTCTATAGATCCAATTGAAAAGGAACAATCTATCTGTAGGAAGATTAAAAAATCTTGGTCCCAGACATTGTGGTTCTTAGTAATCAATGTACTTAATGCTCAAGCCTATAGGCTGAAACTGCCTAAACACCTCAAAGTGAATTTGTGAGAGTCGGTGGCTTCTTATAGGCTTTTGTTGGCAAGCTATGGCTAAGTTTAAGCAACCCCCTAGCTCTACAAGCACCCCTACTACTACTAAATCTATCTTGGGCATGGCCTAATATAATTTCAAAGTACTTGCCCAGCTTGAAAATGAAGTTATGATAACTTAGTTGCATTCCCTACTCTAACTAGAAATATCTTTCCATGTGGGCAGGCCACGTGACACCTTGTCCAAGCCATGCGATATCATATCTCCTAGAGTCTCCAGTTAATTTAAATAGCCATATAAACTTACGGGGGTGATTCAAATTTCAAATTTCATTCAATTTCAATTCAAATCTTATTTAGCTAAAGTAATGTTGTGCTTAGGAATCTAGAAATACCAAGAACGAATTCCTTTATGTTAAGGGTTTACCAATTTTTGAACCCAATATTATTAAATAGAATCAAGACAAATTATTCCGTAAAGAGGGAAACCTTACTTTCACCCCATTTTAGTAGTTTGAGATGTCCTCATTTCAACCAAAGTTAGCGAAGTCTTTCAAAAGAGAGATTTCATCCTTCCATGTAGTATCTATAGTGAGATTATCTTTCCATTTGACAAGATGCTCTCTGCTCTGGCCTCTGTATTTCTAAGGGGTCTTTCTTTGGCATTGAGGATACAATCTAGTTGAATTTCAACACTCTTCACTTTTGCATTACAACCTTCTCATCATCTAGAGCATGATTGGGATTTGGAATATAAGGCTTTAGAAGAGTGAAAGTGATTAACCCTAAACCATTTAGATTGATGAAGAACAATCAATTTAAGACTACTTGTATACATGTATATTATGAATTATGAAAAACTAAAATATTATATATCATAAAGAAAGTTATTTTTATATTTAAATTACTAAGATATTAATTCTTTGGTTGTGAAAAATAACTACATGATTATTAGATTATATTAGAGATAAAATTATTTGATCTTAGCTTAAATTAGAGGAGAATCATATTAAATTAATGTGAAAACTTATGACATAATTTTTAAAGTTTCCATATACTTATTAACAATTAATGGTAATTATATCAAAGTTATATTGACAATTTTGATAATTATTAGAGTTAAAATTATCTAATTTTAGTCATAAATTAAAGAAAATATATACTAATTTAATTGTAAGACTCATGACATACTTTTAGAGTTATTACACACTATTAATAAGAAGTATTGATTAGTGCTAATTTTTAGAGTGGCCACATACTATTAACAAGGAATGTTATTTATATCAAAATTATATTTATTCTTTTGGTAATTATTAAAGTTGAAACTATAAAATATAAATGGTAAATATACTATATTGAATTTGAAACTCATGAGATATTTTTAGAGTTTTCAAGCACCGTCAATAAGCCATGGTACTTAAATGCAGATTATATTTATAATCTTGATAACTATTAGAGCTAAGACTATCTGATTTTATCCATAAATTAAAGATAAAATATACTAAATCAACTCAAAAAGTTGGCTGATATGAAAAAAAAACAAAGCTCAATGGAAGCTACCAAATTTTTAGTTTAAATAATTATCAGGTCCAATGTTTATTTATTTTGATTGTAAATTTAGAAAATTTATAAAATTAAATTATTGTGATAAACTCTAGCTGAAATAATTATTAGGTTTATTTTTTTTAGTTTTGATAGTGAATTAAAAGGACAAATTATCAAAATATCTTAAAAACATATGAGATAACTTTTAAAACTCAAACATGCTATTAAAAAGCTAAAATAAACATAACATGATCAAATTTTTAATTTAAATTTTACTGAGTTTAAAATTATTTTATTTTGATAGTAAATTTAAAGAAGCAATCACTTATAATAGCCAAAATGTTTTGATTTTGCCAGCAAATTAAAATAGAAAATTATCAAAATAACTTAAAAGTTATGATATAATTTTGAGAGTTGAAACACATTGCTAGAAAGTTAAGATAAAAAATATCATAATCATATTTTTAGTTTAAATATTTATTACGCCCAAAATCTTTCAATTTTGATAGTAAATCAAAAGGAGAAAGTGTCAAAATAACTTTAAAAATATAGGATAATTCTCAAAGTTCAAGCATATGGTTAGAAACCAAGATAGAAATATTAAAATCAATTTTTTAGTGTAAATATTTATTAGGGTCAAAATGGCCTGATTTTGGGACCAAATCCAAGAGAAAATTTTATAAAATAGATTAAGATTTTTTATGATAAATACCATACTCAAAATAGAGTATTAAAAAAAAAATGTAATAAGACTTACTATATATGTATACATAATGGCTTCAAAAGAAATAAATTATGTACATGGTGCATAGTGCAAAGAAGCTATGAAGGAAAGAAAACATTAGAGGAAAGGTAAACAAGAAGAGGAAAGGTATGAATGCACACTTTAAGTTTGAACACATGTTTATATGGACATGAAAAGTCTTTGGACTTTCCAAATCAGTGATGCATTTCATTTCCTAAACTCACCCTTCACTTTGAAAGACTTTTTACTTTTCTGAGAATGCATTTATAATGTTTTGAAAGAATTTTTATTTTTTCAAGATTGGGGAGCCCTACTTTATTTTATTCATTACTTTACCAGATTTTGATCTTTCTTCCTAATGCTAATAGCCTTAGCGTTTATCATGCCTTTTAAAAGATCTACAATCAAATTCAAACTTAAGGCATTGCACAACCAAAGTCTTGAGATAAGTCTTGAGATAGTTGTTGCAGCCACTTTGCTCACACATGGCCCTCCTTACATTTGCGGACCACCCTTGCTTGCATGGCTCTTGCACAACACTCAAGCAGTGGCCCAACCCCTATGCATGACTCTCAACAAAGGCATGATGCCTGCATGCAAGGCAGAAGAGAAAGGAGAAAGTGGTTCCATGCACAAGCTGCTTGGTGAAGGCAATAGACGAGCCACGAACAGTTGTGAGATGAGAGTGAGGAGCGAGAGAGGACATTCTTGAAGTGATTTTTTCGTTGCACAGCACTCTAGCAGTGGCCCACCCCGTATGCATGACCCTCAACAGAGGCATGATGCCTACATGCAAGGCAGAAGAGAAAGGAGAAAGTGGTTCCACGCACAACAAGCTACTTGGTGAAGGCCACAAACAGTTGTGAGATGAGAGTGAGGAGCGAGAGGACATTCTTGAAGTAATTTTTTTGTTGCCTGATGCCCTACTCTTTGTGTCTAATACAAGAGAAATCAAGAATCGTCATAAGATTCCTTTTAATAGGAATTTCCCAAATCGGTATCACCTACTAGAACTTAATCAAATTAAAAACTTAACTCTACTGGTACTACTGGGTCAACTTTGTGAAGTTCAATTAATTAAGCCTCCAGATTCTCATGGAATCTAACAATTCTAAAGGAAAGTAGCAACTATTGTTGCCATCATTCGGCCTGTGCAAACCTGCCACCCCCGCCCCCCTCGCTTCCCTTCCTGCCACAGCTAACTCCTTATCCCATCTCTCTGTCTCCCTCTGCATGCGTCTGAGACATGGCATCTCTTTCTCCCTCACCTTCTCTGCTGCACAACCCTAAGACATGCCAAGTGTGCTTGGTCTCTCTTGATGTTCTCCCTTATCTCCGCTTCTCACTCTTTGACACCATCCCTAGTATGGCAAGATTACCATTAGCTCTCATAGACAGCAACTCTATTAGTATGATGCACTCACAATCTGCTCCTCGATTCAGCATTGCTTGTATGGAATTGGGCAAGGCTACTGTTCACCATGTCATCACAAACGACTTCTCTTCACCACGTTGATAGCATGCCTTCAAAGGCGAGGAGAAAGTCTCTCCTTCTCTGCCTTGGTGCTCAAAGACGGTATTTGTCTTTCTCTCTCTGGCTAGTGGAGAGTAGCGATGTATGCAATCGCTACAACAATGCAGACAAGAAGAGTAGTAACAGAACCAAATTCGTGGAAAAAGGAAAGGATGGATAGTGGATGAGAGAGAGAGAGAGAGACGGTGTGTGAGCTCAAAGGCACAGGTCAGCATGGCTTATGATCCCCTTGTTTGCACCTCGAAGGACACGATGCCTGCCGTGGCCAATAGATCCATGCGACACCACTGTTGATCTGCAAGACGACATGAATGCCTCTCCTACATGTAGTTCCCCTACACACATGGCAAGTTGCAACTCCCTCTCTCTCTCTCTCTATCCGCCCATCCAGGCATTGCAACCATATCTCTCTCTCTAGCCTGCCATATCCTTGGCCTTCTCTCCGCCCATGCACCATTGAAAGCATCGGGCCGTGTCTCTCTGTGCCTCCCTCCAAGTGCTCTCTACCTCTGCCTTCACCCTCTTCTCTATAGTCCTTGCAACTTCCATGTCCTTCACCATCATCCCCACCATTGGCAAGCTGCTCGTTGCATGCTCAGATGAATCTCTCTCTCTCTCTCTCTCTCTCTCTCTCTCTCTCTCTCTCTCTCTCTCTCTCTCTCTCTATCTGTGCCTACAAACTAAACTAGAGAAAAAAATATCTACCTCTCTCTCCCCGCTCATGTTGACGCATCAAATTAATCTTTTTCCCTCCCTCGTTCTCTCTCCACCACGTGCCCCTCCACCCCTCTTTTCCCTCAAAGCTTCAAGAGCATCTATTGAGATTCCTATTAATCACCCCAAAACCAAAATTGGCATGGCCTATTTAGAACTTAATTAAATTAAAAACTTAGATTCTTAAAAAGTAGAAAGAGTAAAAGGAGATTTTAATTTGGAAACTTAGTTGCTTGATCCAATAGTAATTTGTAGAAGATATCATACTTTACCTAAAGTTTTTTTTATAAAAGGATAGTAGATATGGCTTTGAAAAAGACGCGTCCAAGCTTCTATTTGGAGAAGGAAATCATTTCAAAGAGGTCCAAGGCCACACATTATCACAAATCCCGTTTGAGTAATATCCCTACTACATGAGAGCATTTTTTTCACCAACACCACAACAAATTCTCACTTCAAATCTCCCCCAAGTGGATCATTAGTCTTCATAAATTTTGCATTTATTGTAATTGTTGAAGTTGAAACATTGTTCCGCTATATAGTAGATAAATACCTTAGAAATGATAAAAGTGACAAAAAAGGAAGGTTGAATTCCAAGAACCACCTCTCACTATCAAAAAATTAGGAAAGAAATGCTTTGGACGGTTTGAATAAGAATGAATTGTTTGATCATCTTTAAAACAACTTGTGTCAAAGTCACCTCTGATTCTTTGATATTTGTTTTTGGTTATGTAAAGAGTGATGGCTAGAGGCCACTGCTAAGTTGGCCACACCGATGGATGAGGAGTCTCTACTCCGTTCATATCTATGTTTCTACATATATTAAGATACCAAATTTCTTTTATCTTAGGAGATCCAACTGGTTGTATGGGCAATTGGTTAGGGTGTATGGACACCCAAACTTTTTGGGTGATATCTTCCTCCACTGAATAAAGGAATGGGTTTCCTTTTACCTCCGTATATGTGATTTTAAGACAGGTTAATTATTGGTCATGATTACTTTTATTGGAAGTACCTTGTCTTAAGTTTGAAGATGTTGGTTTCATAAAAAATGTTTACAATGTTGTTTTCAAGGTTTGCTTTAAAGAAACTTTGTGATGAAAATAAGAAATAAACAATTATTGTAAGTATCAAACTAATGCAATAGTAATTAAAAATAAAAAATCATGTTTGAGTGCAGGGGGAAAAAGAGAAGATCGACTCAGGTTGTCAATCATGGATGGGTGGACCCCATCAATCAAATAACTATCCATTCTCGTTGCATAAATGTTTACTATAATCCCCATTGGAAGGGGAGTCTGTTAGTGGTTCTATCTTACATATGTAGAGAGAAAAAAGTGTTGGAAGAAGGCCAAAAAGTGAAGGTCATAGGGCTAGAAAAGTTTTAAAGGTTTTTGTCCCGTTTTCACTAGCGAGATAGAACTAGGCCTTTTTTTAGAGTTATGGACTCAAACTATTGTTATTGATTTGGTGAGAGTATGTTCTCTGGATTTTCTTTTTAGGGACTTCATTTTTCACTAGGCCTAGAGATCTATGAAGGGCGCGATCACACTTTTGAGTCAATGATTTGGGGACCTCATAGTTTGTGAGTGTTGAATCCCTTGTTTATTTGACTTAATTTGAATCATGCGCCCTCATGGCAAGAAAAAATATGCACCAAAGAAATTTGAAGGGTGAATTATTTACATTAGGAAAAGTTTGGACTCAACTTTCGGCCTTGTAAGGATTACCATGCCAACATAGAGAGAGAGAGAGAGAGAGAGAGAGAGAGAGAGAGAGAGAATAGAAAGTCCCCATTTTCATTTTTCTTTTTTTTTTTCCAAATATCCTAAAACCACCCATACTGCAGGGTACATTAAATAAAAAACTCAAAATGTGTTCAGGCAATGATAACCTACAATGGCTCAAAATTGAATGCTGAATATCTCAATGTTTTGCATTTTTCAAAACTAAGACATGCCATTGATGTCCTGCATCGGATGTCTTTTCTCCACCCCTTTCAAGTTTCCCTCGTTTGCGCTCTCGCCTACTTTGGCCTCTCCTCATTCTGTTAGTTGTTTTGATGCTGCCATCATCTCCTCATAGAAGTTCTGCTAGGAATCAAAGAGATGTGTATCATTTGCATATAGAGCTCTCACAAGAATATGAGCCCCTGAGTAAGAAAAACAAGCAACACACCATTTTTTAATTTTCGAGGCAGAATTTTAGGACACAGGGTAAGAAAAGTGTGGACCTTTGCATCAAATCAACTCCATCTTTCAAGGACATAACTTCATTGGTGAAATATGTGGGAGATGGCCATAACGGTCTATGTGGCTAAACTAGGCACTTAGTTGCATGGAATGATATTTTGCAGCTTGATAGAGACATTGCATACAAAGAAAATCTACGTTTGAACAAAATTGTAGAGCATTGTGTTCAACGACTCAAAGGCAACAATGACATCATCACAAAGCTTACGCAAAAGCTTATATCAAAAGAAACTGCGTTGGGTCCAAGATAAAAAGAAAGAAGACCATGGAGCATCAAGCAGCTAAAGCTCTGGGGAAATTAACAGAAGAGTCCAGGACATCAAGTAAGTTCATCTAACTCCATATGCTCTTTGTTTTGCATCGTACTCTTGACTTGCTTGCCTAGATCATTGCTTCACCCCGAGCAGGATGTCAAGCGCAACACACCCACTTCCTCTGCTCCATACAACCCCCGGGGCGGTCACTTATCAAAAGCTTCCTATATCACGTGCGTTCAAGAGGTTATTAATAATACCTCAATATACATACTATATTTACACTACGTGTCTATTTAAAAAAAACCCCACCCCCCTTTGTATGTATACATTTTGATACATTTTGATCTTTTAATAATCCTCTCCTGTTAACTCACGTGATAGCATACACATTCTAAAAAGTGACCGCCCCGGGATACAACCTCATATTAAATTGGAAAAATGTTGGTGGGTTGTTGGGTGACAAGCGCTATGGAAAGATTGTTGCCAAATAGCTTGACAATATTCTGAAAGAGAATCAGCTTCCTGCACGAGATGTTTAGACTATTTTGGATGAAGTTGGTATTTCACATAAAGGATATTTTTTAATCTTCAGGTATGTAATATTATGTGCATGTCTCACACTATAAGGGGACTCGGGTTACTGAACTCTACCCTTTTCAGGTCCATGCAAAAACAAACCTTTCTCCATATAGAAAGACAAGACAACAGGTCAACGAGGAGATGCTGCAAACACTAGGGAGCCCTTTCCACATTCAATCAACATATAGATCGTCATCAAGGGAGGAAGTGGTTTATGACAAGTACAACAATATTTTTTACAATTTGATCGCTCTGCAAACATACATTGTACATTTGTTTGAAGTTACTCCCCAAGAATGCAATGGTGTTCTTAAGTTTGTGATTAAATTAGATGAGTGTGAGCTTGTGAAGGAGACTAAGGTTGAGTGAGTCACAATAACAATAATGAACAGAGCACTGGATGGAAGCATTGCAGTTGACGATCCTAGAAACTTTGGCGTGCAATCTAAAAATATTATATTCCTCCTTGACACATTCAAGGTGTTATGACAGAATGATTAGCTTGGATAGCTCACTTCTGCATGTGCAGTTGTACTCACTAAATATCTCTATTGCACGTTTGTGGAGAACTTCAATATACTAAATTGGGTTTTTTTGTTAAACAAGCATCCCTGAAGTAATAAGCTTGCAGAGAAATGGAAAGACACAGTGGAGTGGCATATGGCTCGAGATCTGAAGACCTTGAAGTGTATGTACAACGTCTCCAAAGGAGCAACAAGCAAAAGTCCTTGTCTATACTGCATGGGAGGAAGTCATAGCATGGGATCCTACATAGTGGAGTGGCATATGGCTCGATATATGAAGACTTTGAAGTGTATGTACAACGTCTCCAAAGGAGCAACAAGCAAAATTCCTTGCCTATACTGCATGGGAGGAATTCATAGCCTTGAAAAATGGTATTGGAGGAGAGCACAAGAGGGGCACCTACAAGACCCTAACTTCTTGCCAGTGTTAGACATCCCACTAGCTAGGGTTCACATATGCACGATGCATGAACTTTGTAGGATCATTGAGAAACTCATGTTCCTCTACATTTGTTTTCTTGGACCACTTGGCCCGCACATACATAGCGGAGAGCTATCTTGTCTCTAGAAACAATTTTCTCAAATATGGGCTTGCATGGAGGGCATGTAAAGATACAGAAGGATGAGAAGAGGTCTATGAATGGTCGGGACGTTCCAAAGAATCTCTCTATTGGCGTTTTGAAAGCTCGGGTCTTCTTGTCAATGCCAACAAGTGGTAGACATCACAAAAGCCAAAGTATATGAGAAAGGCAAGCGTTGAGATAGAAAAGGTGAAAAAATATCCACAATGCAGTGGTTGACCATGCAAACTACGGTGTAGCAAGGACTCTCAAGGCAAATGTGTGGGAAATCTTGGATACAGTATTCAAGTTCTATGAGCTCAATACATGGAGCGATGCTGACTATACACTTTTTGAAGAGACCTTCCACAAGTCTTTCATATCTTCATGGACAAATCAACATGTCATTCATTACATGGTATAGTTAGTAATTTGTTGATATTATGGAAACCTATTTTCGTATGAAGTTTTTGTTGTTCTTGTATGCAACACATTATATGCAACCACATGCCCTAGTTCGCTAGGCAGTATGGAAGCTTGGCTATCTGGTCTACACAAGGCATGGAGAAAACTCACTATCAAGCTCATACTGGTTATGTGAGCCACACCTGATGGAGGTGGTGCAGGAATTATATCAATGGACTTATCACCAAATTATGCACATGTCACACCGCAAGGAACAAGTCAGAGACAATCAGATTGGCCTGGCAGTGAGATTGGCAAGCAAACAATGATGGAAGGAAATATAGGAGGCATTGTCTACCACAATACGACATGTAGAGTGACGGCTACAAAAAGAACGCATGGCAAGATTTGGACAACTCCGTCACAAGTTGTTTAAGAGCACTTAAAGATAGTATAAGAACTCGTTGCATCATCCAACAACGATGTAATCTCACTTTTTAGCATTGTTATTAATTCCCTATTTATCTTGGCTAGCCTTCTAAAAATTCCAATGGTCGTGTTAGGTAGGCTTTAAGTCACAGATGTCTACCTAGTGCAAAGTCCCTCCTCTACAACTAACCGTAACTCAATTTTGCAGGTGGAAAAGGATGGTAATAGAAAATTGTCTCTTGCTCCAAAGCAAAAGCAGAATGATTGAATCTTCATCAGTGTTAATTACTGTAATCCCCTCATGGATTTTTCTTGTCTCAAATCCTATTTTGGGTTGTTCTTTTTTGGCATGAATTTGTGTTGACACCTTTATGGGAAGTATGTATGTTCACCTGGAACTTTAAGTTATCCCTAAAACTTATACTATGTAATCAAAAGGATGTTTTTACTGCTTCCCCCTATTCTTCTACTTGTTATTGTCTCCATTCGGACCGTTGCTTTGTGCCTGAATTGGGAGATGTACTTACATTCCCTCTTGTGCTCCTAACATGGAGGATGCTTGTCTAGGATTGTTTGATGTGGTAGAAAAGCTTTTGTCTAAAAAGATTGTCCTGCCTCCCCCATTTCTTGGTAACTACAACACTAGGGCAGATTTCCTTAAAAAGTTTGGCTACACCCATGACATTGATATGAATGTAATTTTTCATTCTCTTAGAAGTAGGTTCTTGATCACTAGCTTTGATAAGGCCCCTAACAACCCGCTTTTTATTTGTAAGGCCTTTACTTAGACAAAAATATTAAAAAGTGAAGGAGTACGAGCGGAAGTGCGACGCGAGAGAGAGTGCGAGAAGAAGAGCATGACGATATGGTGAACTCGCTCTACTATAATGTGTAGAGCATAGTGAGTTCTTATTAGGTTTTTACAAAATAATATGTGTACATACCTGGCGGCCCGCCCACTTACCTGGACGACCACATTGGGCTTTATACCCCAACAACCTCCCACTTAAAGTCCAATGTGGTACTTTAAGTGTGAGAGAAGCTACTATACAAGCTAATATACAAGAGATGTAGAGAAGTGATGTACTACCCTACACCTAACTGCTTGCGAAAATGCGCAAAGCTCTCTGAGGGAAGTCCTTTTGTAAGTAGATCAGCAAGATTGTCTGTGGTGTGAACTTTGACAAGCTGAAGTTGCTTATCCTCGAGCATTTCCCTGATGAAATGATACTTCACATCCACATGCTTTGTCTTTGAGTGATAAACTGGATTGCGAGCCAATTGTATAGCACTTTGACTATCACAATATAACACAGGCATCTCTTCTTTGATTCCCAAATCTGTTACTAGTCAATTAAGCCAAATTGATTCTTTGCATGCCTCTGATGTTGCAACATATTCAGCCTCTGTAGTAGAGTGAGTAACACAATCTTGTAATCTAGAACGCCATGATACTGCTCCACCAGCCAATGTAAAGACATACCCTGATGTAGACCTTCGGTTGTCTAAGTCACCTGCATAATCTGAGTCTGTAAAACCCTTTACACTTAGCTCCTGACTCCCATAGCATATATGCATACTCTTTGTAGCTTTCAGGTATCTCAATATTCCTTTCACTGCCTCCCAATGTTTCTTGCTTGGGTTTGACATGTATCGACTTACTACTCCCACTGCAAATGCAATGTCTGGGCGAGTAGCAATCATTGCATACATCAAACTACCCACTGCAGACGCATATGGAATCTTATCCATTTCAGCCTGTTCTTCCTCAGACACAGGACAATCTTGTTTGCTAAGTTTCACATATGGTGGCAATGGAACACTCAATGCCTTTCCCTTCTCCATATTGAAACGTTGCAAAACCTTGTCAATATACTCTGTTTGAGATAACCAAATCAACTTCTTTGATCTGTCTCTCTCAATGCGCATACCAAGTATATGACTTGCCTCACCCATGTCTTTCATGTCAAACGATTTTCCCATCTTTGACTTCAAAGCTGAAATTTCTTCCAAGTGCTTGCCAGCAATCAACATGTCATCCACATACAAAATAAGGATCAGCCAACTACCATCCTTAGCCTTCTTTGTATATAGACAGTGATCGAACTCACTACGTTTGTAGCCTTGAGAAAGCATAAACTTGTGGAATTTATGGTACCATGCCCTCGGTGATTGTTTTAAGCCATAAAGACTCTTTAACAACTGGCATACCCAATCTTCCTTGCCTTTCTCAACAAACCCTTCTGGATGCTGCATGTAAATTTCCACATCTAAATCACCATGCAAGAACGCTGTCTTGACATCCATTTGGTGCAACACCAAATCTAATATGGCAACCAATGCAAGAAAGCATCTCAATGTAGTCATCTTGACCACCGGAGAGAAGACTTCACCAAAGTCAATGCCTTGTTCTTGCTTAAAGCCCTTGGCAACAAGCCTTGCTTTGTACTTTGGCTGACTATCATGAGCGGTGATCTTATACCTGTAAACCCATTTACAGGGTAGAGCCTTTTTGCCCCGTGGTAATTTAACTAGCTTCCATGTCTGGTTTTAATGCATAGCTGTCATCTCTGGCTGCATGGCCAATTGACAATTCCCGGAGTCCTTCATTTGCACTGCTTCCTTGTAACATGAAGGCTCATTGCAATCAGTCAACATGACATAGTTCATAGATGGAACAAACCTATCAGGAGGTCGCGTGACACGTCCAGATCTACGCACAATAGGTGGCTCAGGCTCAGCCACAACCTTTGGTTCCACTCTATCCTGTCCTTGCTCCTCTTGAGCCCTGACATTTTGTCTTGCACGTGCAGGTCCATCTTCTTGGAAGACAACGCTTCTAATCTCCTCAACCCTCTCTGGTTTAGAATGATATTTGGATTCATTAAAGTGAACATCATTGCTGCGGACAACCTTTCTGGATTCGGGATCCCAAAGTCTATACCCCATCTCACCAGAATTACCATAGCCTAGAAAGATGCACTTTCTACTCTTTGGCTCAAGTTTGTTCCTAAATTCCTTTGGAACGTGAGTATATGCCTCACAGCCAAAGACTCTGAGATGCTTGTATGAGGGCATTTTGCCTGACCATACCATCTCTGGCACTGAATCCTTCTGCAAAACCTTGCTAGGAGATCTATTTACAAGATGAACAGCTGTTGATACAGCTTCAACTCAAAACCCATTTGGCAGCTGTGCATTAGACAATATACTTCTGACCTTCTCTTGTATGGTCCTATTCATCCTCTCAGCAACACCATTTTGAGGAGGATTGTAAGGAGCAGTATGTTCACGTTTTATACCTTTTGACTCACAAAAGTCCTGAAAGGCCTTTGAAACATACTCTCCACCATTGTCAGTGCGTAAGCATTTAAGCTTCTTGCCACTCTGATTCTCCACAAGTGTCACAAACGTTTTGAAAACACTAAACGCTTGATCCTTGTGCTTGAGAAAGTAAACCCATACTTTCCTCGAGTAATCATCTATAAATGTCATAAAGTAAGAAGCTCCCCCTAGAGATAGGTTAGGCATAGGTCCACACAAATCACTATGAAAAGGTGCCAACTGTGTATCTCTTCTACTGCTTCTATGCTTATGTGGTTGCTGTGTTTGCTTACCATACAGACAATGTTCACAGAATTCAAAATCATTAAATGAAAATCCAGGCAAATAACCAGAACGAGACAAGATTTCCATTCCCTTCTTGGACATATGTCCTAACCGGCTATGCCACAAAGAAACGTTCGGCTGCTCGGTTACATTGATTACATTTTTAGAGACATTTGATACATAAATCATGTAAAGTCCTCCAGACTTTACTCCATGTGCTACTGTCATAGAACCCTTGGCTATCTTCCACATGTTCTGCCAAAAATGGTGACGTAGCCAGCATCATCAAGTAAACCTGTGCTGATCAAGCTCTTTGTAATTGCGGGAACATGTCTCACATTCTTCAGCGTGAAAGAAGAGCCATTCTGAAACTTCAATTGAACATCTCCAACACCTAAGATCTCACATGTCTGCCCATTGCCTAGCCGAACATGATCTTTAGTGGTCACATAAGAAGTAAACCACTCCTTGTTTGGAGACACATGAAGTGATGCCCCTGAGTCTATAATCCAGTCACTCAGTGCATTTCCATCAAATGCTATAAGAAGAGATGAGTCCATTGTATTCTACAAGAAGTAGATGTCTCCTGACACTAGACTGTCATCCTCTGCAACAGTGTTTGTCACATTTATTTCTTGAATCTTCACTGAGGACTTGTTCTTCTCACCATGGTCTTCAGCTTTCTCTTTGCTTTTTTCTGCTTTCCATTCTCTGCAGTCTCTTTTCATGTGACCCTTCTTGCCACAATGGTAGCATTCTATGTCACTCTTGCCTTTAGCACTGCGGGACTTGCTACGAGACTGATTCCTCTTTCCACCTTTGTACTTTTCTTTGGTCCTTCCCCTGACAACTAAGGCTGTTCCTTTGCCTTTGTCCATTGTCTTTCTATTGGTTTCTTTCCATTGTCTTTCTATTGGTTTCTTCAGTAAGAAGACTTCCTTCTACACCTGCTATGTTCAAACCATCTGGAGGTGCAGAATTACTCAAAGCTGTGCGAAAAGTGTCCCAACTTTCCGGCAATGTGATCAACAGGAACATAGCTCTAACAGGTTCATCAAACTTGACACCTTGAGCTGACAACTGACTATAGATTGTGTTGAATTCATTCAGATGATTGGACATAGGTGTCCCTTCTTTCATCTTCAAGTCAACAAGCTTCTTAAGCCAGTATACCTGTGAAGCTGCGCTCTGCTTCTCATAAAGATCACTCAGCTTTAACCATGCTTGATAAGCCGAAATCTCATCTGCTACATTGAAGTAAACGCTTTCTGCCAAAGTCAGCATGATGGTAGAAAGTGTCAATTCATCCATTTCGCTCCATTCATTTTCGTCCATATCTTCTGGTTTTATCCCCTTGAGCTTTATAGGTTTTATCTGCTTCTTTTGTACCAACACGTGCCAAATCTGCTTCTTCCACAATGGGAAATTGGTTCCATCCAGCTTCTTGATATTGTAAAGAGCAGTGTCCTGTGATCTAGCCATAGCGACACTTCACAGTAGTTTACTTTCCTGGGAAAAATTCGGTAGAGTTTCCCCTGTAAACTGACCTCTGAACCAATATCAACCTATCAAATGAACCAAGAAAGCTTCAGATTCTGCAGAAATTTTGGCAGAGTCTCCTTTGTAAAATGGCTCTGGTGTACTAAAAACAGACCAAAAAACAGCTCAAAAAACCGTTGTCTCTCTAACACTGTAAGCTGTGGGTAAACCTGTCCTACACCTGTACTGTCTCTGATTGTCCTGTCACTGTCCTGTAAGCATAGACTGTGACAATGCCTCAACGGCAGTAAAGCAAAGATGCAATCCCAACTGTCTAACTCACAATAAATACATCCTAGGCACCTATCTAAGGGTGCTCGAGGGATCGCTCCAAGACCTGTATCACCGAAAGGATCTCAACATTCGAGAATCCCCCAGCTCAATAAAACCTCACTCGATCCTCAACAAAGGCTGCAATAAATCTGACAATACATAGACTTCCCACAAAGTCATACATCCACAAATTTCCCACTGTATGCTGTAACCGCTGCGGCGGTTGTTTGCTGTGTGACTCACAGCCAGCAAACCCTCAACAGACATACATCATCTCTGACAATACATCCCATGTGGAAGTACCTGCAATGTCAGGATGAAATCTAGAATATCAAGCAGCAAACACAAGCTACCTGATGAACTAGTGGATGTCGCCTACAGTCTGTCTGTAGATGCGCCCGTGTCGTATGTGACACGCCTCCAAGAACTGTGAGCCGTCCTTCGATGTGTAGACAGCCACAAATCAACACTCTGGGAGTGTCAATATCCTCAGCACCTGCAGTCGTAGGCCGAAAACCCCAAATTTGCAGAGTCGGATCTGCACCTGCTGAGACCACGTAGTCGAAAATGGCCTGTGCAAAAATGTCGAAGCCAAACGGTGACCGAGATGACCTCAGAATGAAATTCTGATGTTTCAGAGGCACATACACTTGAGACTTCGCCGCTCTAGGGGCAATGAGTATTACTAATATCGAAGTAAGCACTATGGGGATAGAGAGTTCCCGACCAATCGGGACCACCCATCTCATAGGCATTGCCAACCTGAGCCAAGCCCCCACTTTCCACCCCCACACTCACACTTCCTTGTGTGACCTAATTACTACCACAAAGGTTGTTCAACATAAACATTCCTTGTTTTAATTCTGAAGCACATTGTTCGTTAAAACAGCCCTTCAACCAGTATTGCAAACAACACCAAGACAGTATTTTAATAAAAATTATACTCAAACTTATTCATTAAAATTCCAATGTTCTGGAGGTACAACATCCCCCCTCCAGCGAGAGTTTACTCCTCCCGTTGTCGCCTAGCTGCCCATACAACTAGGTATGTCCACCGCATAGAAAGCACGACATGGACATTCCCACCGCTTAACCAGCAGACGTGGATTCCCACCGCTTAACGAGCAGTCGTGGGTATCCACCGCTTAACCAACAGTTGTGGATTCAAGAGCCCTTAACCAGGAACTCTGCCCCCTGTGATCAGGAGGGGGTTCATGACTAATTCAACATTGGAAATAGAATGAACATGCCAAGCTAAATTTTCCCTAGCAGACATTCTTTCCTATTGCAAACAGTATATCCGTCAATCATTTCTTCCCTACTTTAGACTTTAATATACAAATGAATTCAATTGCCGAGGTTTCCGTCGGATTTCTCCAACATGTTTGGGGATATGTTCATTCCTAGCTAAACGTATGCAATGTTAAATTAAACAACTTGAATAAAACTGTGATCTACCTCTCCCATTTCTTCGTCATTGGCTCGTGAGATGGCCGGTGCTTATTCGACCATGGGAGCTTTTCCTTTTCCATTTGTATTGCTCGTTCCCGTCTCGTGGTCGTGGGCACCACAGAAGCGAGTTCTCTTAACCGTAGCCATTTTACTCACTACTTTAAATGATAAACTTGAAGAAAAGAGCTAAAGTCCGAGAGCATCATAACAACCAAATGGCAAATTAGAATTATTAAAGAATCCTCTTTAGGCAAGAGATTAGATTTTTCCCTCGAGACCTAGCAATTTTATGGGTAATTCCTTACTTACCCTATGGGAAATGGCTCTAAGGTTAATTACTTGGCTTAGATGATTAAGAAATTCAGAATTTTACTAATTGATTCATGAAAGAGATGAAGTAAGCAAGCTCATCCATTTTCCTAGAGCAATATGAATATGCAGAATTGCTGCAAGCATGTGTGACATAAAATTCTCTTCTTAATGGCCTAATGACGGATTAATTTTCAGCCTTAATCACATATTAATGTGGGATAAGATTGAGTCTAATTTAATTACAACACTATTGAGTGGTAAAAGAATGAATTTCATCAAATCTACACTATTACTGGCTGACTATGCTGCCTAGAGAGAGAATCTTTCCTAATCATGCATTAATCCTTGGTTAAGGATGATGAATGGCTGCATAATTTAGCTAATTGAATGATGATTATGTAATGGAGTATAGCTATGGAGATTTAGAGAGCAGCTATAGGGAATTATAGCCAGGATTAAGCATAGTAGCTAAGGAATTTGGAGAATAAAGATGAGAATTAAGAAGAGCAGTAATTAAACCATGATTATCGTGATTAGGGGCTGAGAATCCTCTGATTTTTTTAGATCCAATGAATCCTCAAGATGAGAAGTTCGGCAGCACCTCCCTCCTTGCTTCTCCTTCAAAAACTGTGTGTGTACCGACAGCACCTCCCCAAGGTGTGTGTAGGTGTGTGTGTGTGTGTGTGTGTGTGTGTGTGTGTGTGTGTGAGCATATGTCCGTGTGTGTGTGTGTGTGCATGCCTTTAAATAGGATCCTACAAGCTGAAAATCGACCAGCCTTTCTATTTGCATCTGGGGAGCACTGAGTCTCTGCATTGGCAAGTCCAGTTCCCCTACCCACCAAGTGTCCAGTTGGCTTGGTTAACTGGTTCTGACACTTAGTTACTGGCTTGGAAACTCTCCCAAGACTCCCACAAAGAGAGAAGGCGCCCCCTAGCTGCTAAAGCTGAGCTGGAGTGGGCTGGAACCTGTTCCCACACAGCCTCGGGCCCCCGGTGCCTTCCCGACCAATTTTGGGAAAAATTGATTTTAGGCTAAAACGGGTCATACGAGTCGGAATTTGATGCCAAAAATTGCTATAGAAAGCTCTAACTAAGGCGTACTGGCCCGAGTACCTGCCATATTTAGCAGCCTCCGGGGTCCGAAAATGTATTTTTCTCAAATTTGGAGTACAGGTGCAGTTTTTCGAGACGGTCAAAACTGGACGGGTCGGGCGACCAAAAACTTTCTATTTTTGGAATTTTTTTACAAAAATTATTTTTAATTCACATTTTGAAGCTTTAAAACATTCTAAACATCATGGCACTGACAGAATTTGAAAAACGGCTAAAAATAGTAACTTTTTCCATTATGATCATTTCAAGGTACAATGGTGCTCTTTTTTATCGGGGTCAGAGACCTTACATCTTTATATACCTGTCTCTTGGTGTTGGAAACTAGGACCCCTGAGAGGGGCCTAGTGCCCCCTCTCAGGGCCCTACTGTGGGCTTGGATGGAGGGATATACACACTCAGGCATTTTTGCACCCAATGACTTACTTGGTCATAAAAACAACCCCCTAGCCTCTTTCTCTTTTGTGATTCTCACCCATGCCTTAGAAAAATAAATCCAATATTGGCCTCTTGTGGAAGCTATGATTAATTAAAAACCCCCCACCACCGTTTGCACGAATTACACTCCACCACCATGGGCTTATTGCTCCCACTACCCTGCATTTCTTGTTAAGGGAGGGATCCACCATACCTTTACTTTGTACATGAGGGTCCATTGCCTTAAAAGAAGTGAATTTTTTTATTTGGTGCATAATGAGATATACTACATGAGAGTGGTAGTGCATGATATCAAGACTTTAGAATTCTTTGAATAGCTGCTTGGTCCCTACTCCTACATACACACCAAGTCGTCTATGGAGGGCTCTGCTTAGGTGTTCTTTTCAAACTCTCTTGAAGGCCCTTGATGCTATGTGCTTAAGGTGGGATTCTAGGAGGAACCCTTGCTAGATAAGTTCTCATGCATTCACCTTCTAGTCTGTTTGTACTCGGAACACCCCCTGCTTTATCTTGTGTACCTCAAAACCTTTTAAATTATAATGGTATTGGGTCCTATTTTGTCTTTATCACTTATTGCATCTCTATTGTTGGCACCTTTGAGCGAAGCTTTGAGATTTCAATTTGCAACCTACACACACACACACACACACACACACACACACACATGCTATTTACATTTAAGAAAAGAATAACTTTATGCACGCATACTCTAAAAAAAAAGAGAACAACCTAGCTCTAAGACCATGTTAAAACATGGATCAACTTCCCAATATGATTCGTGCATCATGGTGGGTGATACCTATGTGTATCCATGTGCAGGAGTGACTCTACAAATATATGAAAGGTGTAGCTCAAGAAAATTATGTTCTAAGATAGATTAACTTAGACTTTTAAAAAAAAGGATCTCAAGACTTCTGTGTGTGATCACAAGTTCAAAAGAAACATCGCATTCATGTAGAAGAACTTGGATGATATTCAATTGAGAATAAGGACCCCTATATAGGCCAAGTCATTAGGAAAATTTTGAACTCATTTTTGGGTCTTTTAAGAGTGCCACATCATCAAAGTTGTACAAAAGAAAGCAACCTGGTAGACCCCTCTAAATATTGCTTAGAACCCCATGATATGACCTATCATTGGAAAGTTCTTGAAAAATGGATTCTAAAGAGCAAAGGTCCAAAAAGTTTGGATGACTTCTATGAAAGTTATGCCATTTTTTTTCAATTAGCCAAGTTTTGTTACTGTTATGATAATCTAAAATCACCTTTTTCTAGATCTACATGAAAGCAATGTCCGATACATGCATGCTATATATCAATAGATAGCATTTGAAGAGTAGATTCTAAATATCCAACCTTCGACAAGTTTGGATCTTATTTGCAAAAAATTTACCGATCCCCACTTTTTGAAAGCTATGCCACATCAACAATTCTTACAAGGCCCAATTTTTAGTCCAAACTTTTCATAATGTCTTGGATGCTTTGCAGGTGGGATAAATGCCCTATGCTTTGTCCTCGTCAAGAGGTTTTCCCGGGGGAGAAAATTTCCTACAAAGAAAAGGGATAGAGCAACTTAATGAGGCAAGGAACCATGGTTTGGAAACACCATCATGAAGTGTTTCAAGGTTGTTTTGCCTTATGTATCAATATCCTCTATTGTGGTTAGTGTCGAGAGATGAGCTGGTTGTTTTCTTTTTTGTGTGAGTGAGAAGGAGAGAGAGAGTATCCCGCTTTCCAATTATCACACATATATGCTTGATGTTGCTTGTGTATGGTTTATAGTGTAGATTGAGCTACAGAGAGACCAATTTTGTGATGTACTAAATTTCTCACAACACATATATACTCTAAATCATCAACCCTACTAGATTTTAGCATCATAATTTGTGTTTGCCAACTATGATACCTACGCTAATACCAACAAATGTATCGTCATGTGCAAAAGAAATTTTAAAGCCCTTGTGAGCTCATTTTGAGTTCACGAATGGAAAGAAACTTAGAGACAAGATTGAAGATTGAGAAAGATAACCCCCCCCCCCCCCCCCCCATGGTCGTGTTTCCCTCCCTCCCCCAACACACACACACACGCACGTGTGCGTGCGTGCGTGCACAAGCCACACACATAGGTATGGAGGACATTACACACAATGACAAGCTTACGCACGCATATACAAAAACTTATGTCACACACTAATTTAATTTCCTAATTTAATTCTATTTTCTAATTAGATTTTGTTGATTAAGTTTTGATGTTTAGCTCATTCATTAATCTACATATTGTTAATTAGCTTTAGTTTTTTATTTACATTGATAATTAGCTTATTATTATGTTTTTTTATTAAGTTTAGATTGTTGTTTGGCTTGTTTTGCTAGTAATCCGTTAAACAAAAGGTTTTACCTACAATATGCTACATGGTAAGCCGCTTGTTAGTAGAGTTGAGAGATGTGATAAAGATTATTGCACAATGGTACTCATGTGTTCAATCTCCCTGTGCTTGTTGCCTCCCGAGGTGCCTCATCATCCCTCATGCTTCTCTTCTTCGATTCCTCTCTCATCATCCCCTATAGTTTGTAGTGCATCCCTTATAGAGCAACTCCCAATCCCAACACAAGTAATCCCCGTCTCACCCAATGCATGTGAGGGCTCCTTACTCTACAAGTCCTAAGAATTGCCATCCCACATAGTGGTTGTGGCACTCAGGGGGTCACGATCCTTCCACTGTACGCGTTGCAAAGAGGGAGCTTTGAACCAAACTTTGTAGCGCATAGAGTCAGCAACCAACCATCACAGTACAAAGTGATTGCGTGCTGATTTTCATGCACTATAAAGGGAGAGTAGAATATAGCTCACCATTAATAAACCGGTAAAACCTTTGAAGGTTGAAATTAGTGAGACGAGGATCCAGCTCTTATGGCGCATGATAGAGCCATCCCCTCTAGCCCCTACAAGTGTTGGGCGGGACGGGGCTTGCACATCTCCTCCTCTCTTCTCAATTGTGTTAATAGCCTCATTATATAGGAGTGGCGGGGGAAAATCATTTCTGCATCCACATACATTTCTTGGAATTTCCAAGGAAAAATTAAGCTAGTTTTAATTAATTTTGCACTAATTTTAGGAGGGATTGCTTTGAAAAATATTGCCTATGTGTATCCACTAATGCCTCTAATGGCTCTAAAATAAACAAGTGAAAGGGTCATGATGGCTTTCTAAAACAATAAAAAAGTGATAAAATCATTAAGTTGAGTTTAACTAGAATTATAAAAGGTGACGCATTGTTTGGGAATGTCTCTTTCTACTCGCACAAAGAAGAAAACAAAAAATACTAACAATTTTTTTGAAATTTGTAAGACTTTCGAACTAAGTTCACATATTTCATCAATTTTTCTTCCATTTAGCATAGTTTGCTTATATATATATATATATATATATATTATATACACACACACACACATATATATATATATATATATATATATATATATATATATATATATATATATATATATATATATATATGTGTGTGTGTGTGTGTGTGTATGTGTATACATGTGTGTGTTTGTGTGTGTGTTGTATTAATTAGAATTACTTTAGCATTCTAAAAGAATAGAATGCAAAGGAAGTCAAGCCATGTGAGTGTGTGAAATGAAAGGTGAAATAAAAAGATCAATTTAATATTTTAAAACCGAAATAATATAAGGTAAGTCTCAATCTTCACTGAAAAACATTGAAAGTATACATAACTCAACTCTCCTCTAAGGCTTCTTTTAGAAAGCCAATAAAAAGCTTTCCTATTGGCTCTAATGACTTGAAAACTCAACAGAAAAGAACCGAGATTGGGAAGACCTACACACTCAAGATGTTTTGAAAAGATTTATAATTTTTCGAGATTGAGAAGGCCTATGCACTCAATATGTTTTGAAAAGATTTTAAAGATTTTTAGTTTTCAGAGATTGGGAAGACCAAATTTTATTCATTCAATACTAGACGCTTCCACTCCCACCACAATTATTGGTGCCAACCTTAATTGAAAGCTTTGACTTCTAAAAATCATTTGGATGAGAGTCGAACCTAATCACAATATAGCGTTCCGACCTCAGTTTAGTTGTCATACACCATTGCGACGCTCCTAACTCGGTGGTCGAGATGGCTTCTCTCTAATTTAAAAAAACAGGACCGAAGCATTCCAATGACCCCTCCCCTTCGCTTGCTACCAACTCCTACCACCTACTCGCGATCGCGCCTGCCTCCTCGATGTGTACTTAGCCCACCTGCTCCATTCCTCTCGTCCGCCTCCTCCATGCGTGCTACAAAGCCCGCCATCACCATTCGCCTTTAGCTTGCCATCACAATTACCCTTCCACTTTTCCAACTCACTTAATGACACCAATTTTCGATTTTCTCCAGCCGGGTACCCCCTACTACTGCATCTATTGCAATACATACATAGGTACATACAGATATATCTTCAAAGGTAAGAGCATTCAGTATACTAAGGTCCTGAATAGATACAACCTGAAAGGAAAGATTAGGCGAAGTTCAGATGGAAATGCTGTTGGCAATACCGCGTGCTGTAAGGCCCGCGGGTGAGAACGGAAGCAGAAGAGTGAAGGGCATTTCAGAGGGTCCTGCACGGTGCGGAGTCGGGTGGGCGGTACGCTCATGTATAACATCATGTAGCGCAGCTATAGAAGCTCGGAAACGCTCATGGGCAGCTACGACTCGGGGATCGTGCGAGGGAGGCACATCCCCCTCACCCCCCAGGTACACCTCCTCACTCATATGCTGAGAAGTTATTTCAAAGGTCCCCATAGCTGTTGTTGCCTCTCTTTGAGATGAAAATGAGGCAAGAAAGAAGGCTCTCGGATCGCCCAACAGCTCCTTGTGCTCCTTGGAGCCCTCCTCCGGTATTAGTCTCCTCCCCATTGTTGGACTGTTGGGCATAAATCCTGCAAATGGGTATTGCCCAAACCCCGCCACTGCGTGTAGGCCAGTGGCCATCCATAGGAGTGTAGAAATTGCCTCTACTAGAGCAGTTTTTGAAACCATTTTTTCCCACCACTGTGCGCCCTTGTGGTCTCCATGTCCAACTTCCCGCACTTCCGTCCACCATGCCTGAAGCTCATCATCCATCTCCACATCTGTATCATTCTCATAGTAGATAGAAATGTACTCCTTGACCCATGTGTGGATAGCGGCCCATAAGTCCAGCCCATCTTTGGCATATGGGTAGTCCTCAATGTGCAGTCGAAGCCCATGCTCGGCATCCTCATCTGGCTCAGCCATTCCCCTGTATGCAAAACACTTCTCTCTCTCTCTCTCTCTCTCTCTCTCTCTCTCTCTCTCAACAGGTAAACTTCTCATTCAATCACAATATACATTACCTTCGTATCAAGTCTTTCGATATTGCTTGCTCATCAAACTGCCATCGCCCATAGTCAATAGAAGACACCTCATTGGAGTGTTTGCCGGTGACAAAACATCTTTCTATGCGGCCATCACTGTTAAGGAAGGTCTGTCTTGCTCCTTGATTGGTGCCCATTGTGTCTTTGAAATGAGGTGACAAAAGCATATTGATTGGATGTATGCCACTCAAATGTCTCCTTGTCGCAATGATGAATGGCTCCATGCATGCATGAGTTTTTAGCCTAAAACAAAGTGATGAAAGTGAGTACGTTTATATTTATTTAGAACAGGGAGTGCATTTCTCGTCAATGCAAGAAAATATACAACGATGACTCTTGTTTAGGAGGGCATGAATGGTATTGTTCACTAATTTGGCTCTTATTAGAAATGAGAAATTGAGAATTCGCGTCCCGAATGATGGAATTACAATTATGTGCACTAGAAAACCATTTATTATATTTTTCAAAGGGACCCAAAAATCAAGGATCTAAGACAGATGTAGAAAGGCTTGTCATGATGCAGGTTACATTACCAATGAGAGCATAGATGTTGATGGCAAGTGTCGACGAGGGCCACATGTCCCTTGGCAAGCTGCCATAGCCAATCAATTTTTCCAGAAGGTGGAGGAGTAAAGACTCTATTCGTCCAAGTTTCACCACTCGAGGGAAGCTTGGGAGGTAAAAGCAGCTCGATAACAACCGGTAAGAGCACCCCTGCTTTTGTGAGGAAGAAAAGTGTCCTGGATGTGTAAACTTTGCCTTCTCCTTCATTTATCTTGGCAACGAGAGGGGTGAAGGCTGAATTGTGGTAGTCCAAGATGTACAGTCTCTTCTCATGCAATGCCTGGTTTCATGCTTCTCAAAGCACTTATTTTAGTGACTGACAAACCAGGCATTGCATGCTATGTTTCTTACAATTTTCCTAAGCTTTTGCAGAAAAATTGGTGACATTCTATGCTCTCACAGACTGAAAAGGGGTTTTACCTGTTCAACAGTTAGCCCTTCTAGTTGCCCTTCAAGGTGATCCTCCGTAATGTTGCATTTCTCCGGTCCATAGACATCTGCATCCAAAGTGCTTTCTGGTGGAAATGTCTGCTTAAACATATCACGGTAGCCTAGGTAAATGCTTTTCATGGCACTAAGGTTTTTTTAGCAATATATGAAGTAAACCTTTAGTCTCTGGATCATCGCAGGATTCATTCCAGCGAGCCTTTGGCGTGCAAACTCTTCATCAGTCATCCATCCTTGCTTGTTTGCTGCCAAGATTCAGATTTTCACAACACTATTTTGAGTATCTGAACGGCTAACTTCTGTTTACTACTACTGCTATGCATTTAACACATTTTACAACTTCGATTGAGCATAAACCTGAGCTTATACGAGTTTCTACTTTTCATTCAAAATCGAACACCAATATTCCCCACCCGCCCCCCCCCCCCCCCCCCCAAAAAAAAATTTTAAAAATTAAAAATTACCGACACACGCATGCACCCCCAGCAGGTGGTTACACACACTCACACAAATGTTGAATTTGAATACTAAAATTTTTACCTTGAACAACTGTTGGTGGAGGGAACTTGAGTAGGCTTCCATCATCTTGAGCGTACTTGGAGGACAAGGACGGGTCGAGATTTCCAGCGTAGATACCCTGCAGATCTTCAAATGATTTAAAAGGCTTTTCTCCACTCAGTAGAGTTTGGGCTTCATGTCCTGCAGCCCTTATCCCTTTGTTTGAAATATCGCTGCTTTTCTGAGAGCTGAAAACCTCATCTCTTGGTAGGTAAGTTGACGCTGTGGGCGACTCTGATGCGGGGTCTGGTTAACAGAATGAAAGAGCTGAGTGACATCAGACTATTAGAGCCCTTGCCATCAATTGAAACAAGCAGTCTTTCTTGGATAGATTCGTCGTTCTGGTTGTTTATACACAGATACGTGTGTGTACACACACACACACACATTTCCTACAGTTGTGCATGGGCTGTTGGTATATGCATTTCTTTGACTGACATTGCAATTATTGACATTCACTAGCAATCACTTTTGAAGTTCCAGATAATTACCAGCCTTTGTATGCTTGCCTCCTGTCCGGCACCTTCTTGGATAAGGCAAACTTTTCGAGCCTCCAAGCACTGGCCTTGTTAAGTCTGCATTCAAATCTGGATTTCCCAGGTTGTCATAAAGGGCGTAGTCATAGATTCGCTCTCCCGATTTTCTTTCGCCTGTGCCATCACCTTGTAAGTTCACCAGCTCTTCTTTTCTCAGTTTTTCAAGCCCTTTTGGCGTGTCGCATGGAAGATAAGCCTGAAAACATTTTGTTCATCACGCAGTTAGTTGTCCTTCAAGTAGCTTCACTAATGACAATAAATCTCACTGAGTAAAAGCATGATCACATTCAAATCACTGCATGAGCTCATATTTCTCCCAATGAACTTAGCAGTATATTTGCTTAGCTGCATCATCACCTGACACCACTTAAGGATAGACTTGCATGCTTTGAGTTATTTGTGTAAGAACTTAACCTCTGAAGATGAGCTCTGCCTATGCAAAGGCACGTACATCCTCAGCTTGATACTTCTTGTGACTTGACACAATATACGCATGTTATGCTTGGGATTTCGTCGCTCATTGGCTTTTCAAGAAAATAAACGAGTAAGGACTGCGACATGTCTGTGTCATGCTTGGGATTCTGGTGCACTAATTTAGCAAGAATTTACGGAGTTGCTTGCAGATCTAAGTGAGAAACTCTTATTTAATAGTAAAAATCTTTGATTTGGGGTGTCTCATCAATGATGCAACTAAACTTATATTCATCTTTAAGCTCTTGTTTACCACATTGCAGGTTGCGACGTGTGTCATTGTGGAGATGGGAGACCTCTTTCTAAACATTACACTTATGCAAATGAGCTCCTTTGTCTATGGTACATATTGCAATGGAATTCCAATATGCTGTGGGGCAGACTTCATCTGATGAACATGATGCGCACACCTGCATGTGTTACCTCTGAAAGCTTCACCAAGCGTAACCATGGACACAAGCAGACTTATGAACAACCTATAACAAGCCGTAGTCCCTACACACTTGGGCTCTATCATAATTCAAAGCATGAAGCAAGATGGATGTGCAGAATCAGTCGGTCTAAGCTTTGTAGACTGGATCTGAGAAACAGCGAATTCTAAAAATAAACATGAGAGCAATGAGTTTGGGAGGTCATAGTGATTGTGGTGGTGAGGGACTTTAGTATATACCGAATTCCCATCTAGCATGGCACTGTGAGCACATTCGATATAATTAGCTTCCTTTGAAACTTCTGCTGGTCTTGCACTTCGATTATATTGAGGCGAGTGGCCCAATTGCTCTCGTTTCAATAATCTGGCAAACGACTTCTCTCATACTTTATTAATGGTGTAAAAGATCACCTCTATGTGAAGATTGAGATGTATGCTAGTCACATTCCATCCCTCAATCCTCTCATTTCCCTATAAGTGTGGTTCAAGTCTGCTCTTGTCTACTGCTTCCAAGCGCTAAAACTATACTCTGCATTGTTCTTTAAAATGTTGTACTGGAATGGGCTTTTGAGACTACAGTCATTGCAGCAATTGTGTGGCGTACTTGGCTGTGTTGAATCTTTCACGCCACCTAAAAATATATGCATAGTTTTGTGACATCTTTCTGATAAACCTTGCATCCACATTGTGGCACTCATTTATTGTTACTCTCCCAGAAGATTTTCATTTGAGATGATGCTGAACAGATAATATTTGTATTAGTAGTGAGTGCACCGTTATTAATATGCTCACTATCCGTTGGTAATGTTGCCATTGTTATTTACTAATCTTCTAGAAGATTTAATAATAAGGATCGATGATTGACAAATAAAAGTGGACCAGTAATGGACAATAATCTAGATGCCATTTGGTAATGTGGCCCTTGTTATTTACTAATCTTCTAGAAGATTTAATTATAAGGATCGATGATTGACAAATAAAAGTGGACCAGTAATGGACAATAATCTAGATGACTTGATAACCATTGAAATTAAAAGAAGATTTGCCAAAGAGACTGAGAAAGGCATGGCATGAGCTCTTCACACTAGTCTAACCACAGAATTTAATACACAATGAAACACAGGCAATACCCTCTCAAGAAGCTTCAACAAAGTTACCTTGTCAGCAAAAAGAATGCGCGGTCCATTGTACAACTTGGACTCATTGATCCAGGTCTTTGCTAGAAATTGAACTTCCTCACTTGAACCTGGCAGCTGAAGGGTGATGGACTCGACGAAGAACTCGCGGGCAACCTCACTATCTAATACAATGGCTCCCGGTGGGCCAAAATCTTGAGCCACATCAAACTTGCAAGGGAAGAGGTAAGAATCCTTCTTCACCTTCTCACTTGATGTACTTAGAAAGCTTGGCAAGTATGTTCCGATTTTCAATTTGTGAACCGCGCTGAGTTTTCCCCTTTGGGTTGCTACACCATCAGATCATACATCAAACCTCTCTCTCTCTCTCTCTCTCTCTCTCTCTCTCTCTCTCTCTCTCTGCCAATTTGCTGTGTGCAGTCATCTCAAGGCTACATGGAAACACACAATGAGCACGAGGACGCTGTGTGCGCGTTGACGTGTGGCCGTTGATCTCGTGAACTTGGTTCAAATGTTTTTCCAACTGTTTCAAAAGGAAGAGTGTGTGTGTGTGTGTGTGTGTGTGTGTGTGTGTGTGTGTGTGTAAATCAGAATTTGGGGCACATACCTGGGTCAAGAGCAAGGCTGACAAGCTGCAAGTTGATTTTGGATCCAAGCAAAGCGCTGATGGAGTGGGCAACACTATCAAGCAGACCCTCCTTTGAGATCTCGACTTTGCCCTGTATCAAGCTCAAGCTCTCCATTGGACCTCAATGGCGACAGGGCGAACAGGGTTGTTGCAGTACATTCGACTATATACAACGTGAGATAGTGTAGAACAGGACTTACGTGCATCTTTATCTTATCTTTATCTTCTTCGTAGACTATAGTGACCGATTGGAAAGGCATCAAAACCATCATCAATCACTACGTCTACATGCACAAAATCATCTTTGGATCAACACGCGTTTCTTGCCTTGCTTGACCAATTCAACCCTGTTTTCACTATGAAATAAATCCCTTGAGTTCATGGACTTAAGATGGCCTTCACTTAACCCACTCTCGATGCCCTTCACATTGAACGGCATCGCTTTAACACCTTCATCATGTACCAGTCTAGAAGCACCTCCCATTGTAGAGGGTCTTTATTCCACTCACTAGATTTTTTGAAGGCTCGCTAACTGAGGAGTGACTTGCTTGAACGGCCTTAGGCCAAATGCTATCTCCCATATAGGGGACAAAATTGACTATGTTAAGATGCAAATACAGAAAGGGTCCAATTATGGTGTCAACAACCCCTAATAAGGAAACCCACATGTTTTTCCCATGTGGCTTAGGTGATGGGGAAGCTACCATGGGATGCCCATAACTATAGGCATGAAGACTGGGTGGAGCATAGGGCTCCCTGGCCCAAAGCCTCTCATTGGTATCAAAGCATGGGGGATGCCTATAAGTATAGGCATGAAGATTGGGTAGATCATAGGGTTCCCTAGCCTAGAGCCTCTCATTGGTATCAGAGCTTAGGTTAGAAATTTTGGGAGAAATTGCATGCATGCATGGCTTGGTGAAGGAAGCAACTCGTGAAGAAGACGAAGGCTTTTCGAGGCTCCCAGCCACATGCACATGTAGCACAAGCTTCGACCTTGGAGTTGGAGCAACAATCACTAAAGACAAAAACTCTTTCCATCATCAATGCAATAAATTTCGCAGTTTCATATTTAAAGATTACTTCGACGAGCAATCACCAAGGCTCGATTTGTTGCAACACTTGAAGCTCCAAGGGTACTTGGCAAGGCTTTGCCATTTCTCCGAGCCATCAATTTGACACCCAAGAAATTTCGCAACATTCTTGAAGCCAACATTCGAAAAGTCATCTTGGCTTCAGGATTGAATTTTGCGAGGCCAATCAATCTTTATGTTTGCGGTGGATGTCGTGCTTTCGGTCAAAGATTCACATAGAGAATTTATACAAGGTGTTAAATATTCTTTTTAGTCACGCACTACACCACCATGGTGACATAGACATGCATCATCATTTCGACTTGAACATCTTGCACCCTTTGCACCTGCTGTTGCACCGTTGTCGACTACTCTCATGGAGGGCGGCCCGCATGACAGCAAGCATGGATGATGGCATCAAGGCTTGATTTACGAGACTTCAAGGCATTACAATTACGCGTGTCTTATCATTGAAACAAATTTTGCACACTTGAATGAGAATGCCACTAATTTGATTGATTAAGTACTACCATATATGCATCAGTAGGCCAAGGGCATTGCAAGTGAGCAATAGGGTGTTTTGTCAGGCACTGTGTTAGCAAAATCTTACCCCCCCCCCCCCTTCGGCGTGCCGGAGCAAGGCTCCATTCCTGGTTCATTGCCCATCCTCACTCAGAAAGAGGTGGACGAGTTATTGAAAAACACGAAACCATCGATCTTTCGTGTGGGGAGGACAAGGAAAGCAACAAGGATACAATAAATATCTTCCCAAGTAAATGGGATGGTATTCATAATCTGTGTCAGACTCGAGATGTAGTCAAGGCACTACAAACTAGGTTAACATTAGAAGATAAAACTAAATGGTGGATGTCACTCAAAGAGAAGGGCATCATGCCGCATTCATGGGCTACCTTCGAGGATGTTTTTAGAAAGAAATTGTTGCCCACTAATGAGAAGGACATAAATTGAACTGCATGGGATAAGTGTTTTATGCATCAGCATAAGACACTGCTTGAGTATATTTCGCATTATAGAGATGTCATCCTCAAGCTGGAAAGTCTAGACGCCTTTTAGCAAGTGTTGTGAGTGCACATGTGCGCAGATGCGTGCGTGCACGGTGCGGTGCGTGCGAGAAAGGGGAGAAGCAGGAGAGTGTGGGGAGCAACCTCAAGAAGTATATCAGTGAGGAGCTCATTATTCATATGTATATAATAAATAAGGGTACGTACACACGGTGGACGGGCGATCGAACATTGGACGTCCGACCCCGGACAAAGGCATAGCGCCTTTACCACAACAAGCTCTCACTTAAAGGCGATGCGTTGATAGTGAGACCTACTAGCTAAACTACTAGCATATACAAGAAACTAGGTGAGAGACTCTCTCAACCTATGCCCACTGGCTCACTCTGTTGATCTACACGCAGCCGTATCAGCTCTAGTGGTAGGCGAGCATGTGTACCCACGCTATAGCCTGCATGTAAATCCCGCAAACAACTCTGTATGGTCTGCAAAGCTCCACAAAGTGTCATGCTAGTGTCTGTCATCGTATGATTGACTATCCCTGTTAAAAATGCTCCCAGTGCAGCTACTAGGTTGGGCCTCGACACTAGGAGGTCGTACATGAGATGCCCGATCGCTGACGAAATGTACGAAAACATGGTTGTACTCGCCTCCCCTGCACTATCTACATGTACTGCATCATCAAGACTACTCATCACGTATGGATGTGTCAACGTCGACACTAGGATGGCTACGTCGCTCTCACCCATAGGTGGAGCCGTGTGCCCTGGTATCAACTCATCAGCCTCTAGCATGAGCCTATCTAAGAACTCCATGTCTATCATCTCTTTCTATGTCTCTAGGGAGCAAACATGCTCTACCTCTACCTGCACAAACTCTAACAACACCTGTTGTGTCTCACTAGAGCACTGCCACTCTACCTCTGTCTCTATAGAGTTTACTGGCACATCTTGCACAGCTAAATGCTCTGTCTCGTGAGCATGGTGGAGCTCACCTGTGAAGGAGACACGTCTCGTCTCTCGCTCAAATAATGCCAACAACAAAACCGAGACTATGTCGTTTCGAACCACAGACATATACATAGGATATACCAAGCCGCATAGGATATACCAAGCCGTTGTGGGCTCCTCTGGCAATCACTAATGAGCCGCAATGCGTTTGAAAAGACTCCTCTCTAATAAGTGTATGACAACCAAAATCTATTGACTGTTTCATTGAGATCAAACTCTATTTCAGCTGAGGAACGTAACGCACATGCCGTAGCGTGTATGACACACCACTAGGCAAAGACAAACAAACATCTCTTGCACCCTCTATGTCACATGCTGAACCAACAGCAAGTTGCACGCAACCAAGTCTCCCACTAGAAAATGTGTTGAATCACTCACGACATGGAGTGACGTGGAAAGCAACATCGCTATCTAGTAACCACTGCGAAGAAAGTGTGTTATCCATAGACATAAGTGTGCTATCCATAGACATACGTGCAAGAGGTACACTCGAGGTAAGCATGACATCACCGTCACTGGCATAGACTGCCACTGTAACCGCCTCTCTAACATGTGTCAAAGTTGTATCTACATCATGCATACATCTTCACTGATGTCTCATACGTCTGAAACAATGATGCCTAATGTGTCCTGTGTGACCACAATGCCAACATCGTACGTATCGGCAAGAACGAGATCGCCGTCTCTCACTGTCATACATGTTTGCTACCATAAGTGAACACCAAAATGGCAACAAAGTGGGAAATCACTCGACCACAACACAATCATGAAAACCATGACCAATAGTATCAAAATTGATGCTTGCATATGCATAAAACAACTCCACAATTTTCTATCCGCAAGCATAAAATGGGACAAACTTCTCAACCGAGCGTAAAGTGCATAACCAGAGTGAACTAGCTCAAAACACATTCCAGAAGAGAAATTGCCTGAAAAAATCTGCAAAAACCTGTGAAACGTGTGACTGGCTGTCATAAAATCTAATATCTAACCATCCCAAACGATTTTCTCATATTAAAATGATCATTTAATGTGGAAGAATAAACGGGAACAAGGGTTAAGATATAGACATGTGCTTATAGATCTATATCAACACGAGGCCAATGGTAAAGGGGCCCAAATGAGAGATTGTCTATCAAAGAGCAAGGCTAACCAATGGAGCATAAGACCTTAGGGTTAGCTTCATTGAAGACCTCCAATAATTAGTGTAAAATTTCTTTGACCTTAGGTAAGCTAGGGCTGATCTTGAGGTGGGAACCCGGGCCAAGCTTAAGGTGCTTGTCATGCTTGATGACTAAGGTGCTTGAGGTGCCCGATGACTGAGATGCTTGAGATACTTGAGGTGCTTGATGATTGAGATGCTTGAGGTGCTTGTCATGCTGAGATGCTATGGTTGTACTTGAGGTGAGAACCCAACCCAAGCTTGAGGGTCTTAAGGGCCAAGCTTGTGGTGAGAACTAGGCCCAAGGTTGAGGGGCTTGAGGTGGCACAAAAGTCAAAGCTAATCCCTACAAGGAGGGGGCGATCCCTACAAGAGGGGGGATGAGAGAGAACACAATCACACTCACACAAGGTATGCTTGGTACAAAGAAAGAAAAAGGGACACTTGTCAAGTTCCTCCTCATGTTGCCCTCATGGTGTGTCCGAAGCCTATTGGTTGACCACCCAAGGGGTCCAATGATAAAGTAGAAGGTCTAATTAATTGTTTTTACATTTATCAAGTACTCTCTCTCAAAGGGGAAAGGGGGACACTTGTCCCAAGGCTACCCTTGTTACTACTTGATTTACCTCCTGCTTGTGATTGGCTAGGCCTGGAGGGTTGCAATGAACTTCAAGCATGAGCTACAAGGGGGGGTCAACCAAGGAAACTAGGGGCTTGCTTAGGGGGTATACTCTCCCACACACACTCACAGAAACTCTCATTGTGTGAAGTGCAAAGTGCAAGAGCTCCCTCTCCTTCTGCAAGCAAGTAGAGAGGTTGAGAGCCTACACCAACACTCTTGGCTATGGAGTGCAAATCCAACCAAGAGCCATGCTTCAATGCTTAAGCTTTCCATCTTCTGCATCTTCATTACTATGCTATTATGTATGCTAGCAAGAAGAGTGATGATAAGTGAGGAGCTAATTCTTTCTCCTATGAAATGTTTCCTCTTCCTCTTCCCTACCCTCATTCCCTGCTGGCTCTCTCCACCTTCGAAGGTGTTTGAGGTCTTGGAGCGAAGGCTTGGGATAGTTAATGCTTTCCTCAAAGTTTATGCTATGCTCGTGATGCATGAAGCTTTTCATCTTCATTGCATCACCTAGGTCACAAGGAACACAAAGATTGTATTGTAACAAGTCTCTCTTGATGGGAGAAATCATAATACAAGTTCCTATAGGAGGGGGGACCGTCTCCACGTAAATCCAGTCCTCAACCGTTGTCATGTTCTCTAAATTTTCTCTCTTGCAAAAGTATTTTTCATGCCAAGTTAACTAAATGCTATGTTTATGTTGCTACCATCAATTATGTTCACCCGCTATGCTCACAAAGTAATTTCACAAAAGTACTCTATTTAATTTCCTCTACTCTCAAGTTAATAGGCCAATTCCATTACATTGGTATGGAGCATTTGGTTTCTCTTTTCTTGCTTAAGAAAAGAGGTCCTTAAGTAGCCATAAATGGTTGATTTTGTTAATTATATTAGGGTAAGTGGAACATGGATCTATTATTGGTTTTCTTGAGCCCAATATGTGGGATATGGTGCATACCTCGGGAGCTTTGGACTTAATAATGGAGTCTTTTTAGACTTTCCTACGGCTTTACCATTATTGAGCCATAAGAAGTCCGAAAGGAGCTAGCCCTCAGCAACTCTGGTATGCTAGAACTACTCCACTACTCTCTATAATTAATCACTTCGAGCCGTGGGTGTAGATACTTAAGAGCCAATTTTCAAAGGCTAAGAGGAGTGGCAACTTAGGTTTTGAATGCCAAAGCATACACTAAGTACATACATAAATTTTGTTAACATAGCTGACAATAACCAAGAGAGTAGAATGAACATTGATAGTTTTGATTTTGCACATGAAGGTGCTAATGATGATGCTCCCATGTTTGTTAATTATCTTGTTACTAGGTTGCAGCAAGCTATGGGCAACCCTGCTTTGCAAGCCGAAGTTACTCAACAACTTCGTGCTTATGGGATTTCCCTTCCTCTCCAAGAGGAGAGAGAGCTTAGGAGGCCTCTTGAAGAGACCCCTAAGAGAAGACTCTCTCCCATACAAGAGGAGGAATCCAAAGATCAAGAAAGCAATGAAACTTTAAGTTCCTCTGAAGATGTGGCTCCATGAAGACGGCGGTCTAGACGATCGCCCACTCCTTCCAAGAGGAAAGGATCAACACATAGTCCTTCACCTCGTCATTCTGAAAGGGAAGAGAGGAAACAAAGGAAGAAAAGGGCAAGAAAGAGGTCACCCTCTTCTCCTTATTCTTCACCTTCCTCCTCTTCCAACGAAAGCTATGGCTATTCTCCTAGAGAATACATGAGAGGAGGACATCGTAAATCATACCCTGCATGATGAAGGTCACAAAATCTAAAGAAGTTCAAGGAGGGAGGAAAGAGTATCTCTTTTCTCAGCTATGATGGCACCTTTGGTGCTACCGACAAAGTGTTGGCCTTCATCCAACAATTTGATGCGGCCTTTGGAGACGAGGGCTTCACGGAGTCCTCCAAGCTATGCCATGTAGCTATGCATTTCAAGGGACATCAACCCTCCATTACTCCCTTGATTGGGACGTTGAGGCTTCATGTCCAAAGCTATGTCAGCAAAGAATCCAACATGAGGATGCTAACCTAGGGACGCCATGTTTTGATCGCATGGCTGCCGATATGAATTTTCATGAAAGGAGAATCGAGTTCACCTATAGGGGAAAGAACATGTATATAGATGCTAGTGAGCGTGGTCGCACTGTTCCACTTGTAAATCCTCCTACTTTTGATAAATCAATGAAGAGCTTAGTTTCTGCGTACATTACTTTTTCAAAGAGTCTCTAAAAGATCCTAATGTTTCATCAAATGTAAATGGTAGGAATTAAGAAGAGTTAGAATTGTCTAACTTTCTAAAAGGATTCCAAGGTGTGTTCATCGATGATATCCCTATGGACTTACCTCCAAAAAGAGGGGATGATGACCATCGAATTGAGCTCCTTCCAAGAAGCTCACTACCTAACAAGCCTCCTTATTGAGTTTCTCAAGCTCAACAAGAGGAGATCGTGAGGCAAGTACATGAATTGATAGATAATGGAATGGTGAGGCCTAGTTCCTCTCCGTTTTGCTCTCCAGTCCTTTTAGTGCAAAAGAAAGATGGTACATACCGTATGTGTGTGGACTATCGAGCACTAAACCATATCACTATCAAAAACAAATTTCCCGTGCCTCGAGTAGAAGGTCTATTTGATAAGCTACAAGGCTCTACCTACTTCAGTAGGATTGACCTTAAAAGTGACTATCATCAAATAAGGATAGTGGATGAAGATATCTTAAAGACCGCGTTTTGCACAATGTTTGGTCTTTATGAATATCTAGTCATGCCTTTTGGCTTGATTAATGCACCAGCTACGTTCAATCGTCTAATGGAGAAATTTTTTAGACCTTATCGCAAACTCAATGGAGTGTTCTTTGATGATATCATCATCTACCACAAGTCTTTGGAGGAACATAAGCAACATCTCCAAGTGATTTTTCAAGCATTGAGGGAGAACAAGCTTTTTCTCAACCAAAAGAAAAGCGATTTTTTCCTTCAAGAGATTCAATACCTAGGTCATATTATCTCTCAAGGTGGTATCTATATGGATCCATCGAAGTTAGAGACCTGTAATAAAAGCAATATGGCCTAATCCAAGGAATCTACATGAGATAAGAAGCTTTATTGGTATGTGCGCATACTATAGACGCTTCATACCAAAATTCTCTCAAATAGCAGGACCACTACATGACTTAACTAAGAAGAACGTTAAGTATGTATGGACTGCTAAGGAGCAAAATGCTTTTGACAAGCTCAAGGAGAAGCTTACCTCCCAACTAGTCCTCATGCTTTCAGGTCTCTCAGAGCTATTTGAGGTCCAATGTGATGCTTGTGGTGATTGCCTTGGAGCAGTTTTTCTTCGAGAAGGTCATGCCATAGCATATGAGAGCCAAGGCTCAATACTAATGAACGAGTCTTGGGCATTTATGAGAAAGAGCTTTTAGCTGTCTACATGCCCTAGACACATGGAAGCACTATTTATTGGGGACTCCATTTATTCTACAAACCGATCACCAAAGTCTCAAGTATTTCATGAGGCAAATCAATCTTTTCGACAAACAAATGAGGTGGGCAATTTTTCTTTCTCAATTTAATTTCCATATTGCTCACAATGTTGGTAAGCATAATCAAGTGGCCAATGCACTTTCACGATGACCAAAAGTTAATGCGGTGTCTATAGCTACTCACAATGATCAATCCTCTATGATAGATGAGTATGCTACTGACCCTGACTTTAGAGACATAATGTCAGCCCTTGCTTTAGGGAAGAAAGAGGAACCATTCACCTTGCAGGATGGTTATGTTCTCCATGGTAATAGGCTATGTGTTACCCATTCCCAAGTTATGTATGAATCCCATGCTGCTCCCTATGCGGGGCATAGAGGTATTCAACCTAATCTTCAGGGAGGAGAGACGTATTTCTATTGGGATACCATGAAAGTGGACATACAACAGTATGTTTCAAAATGCGTAGTATGCCAAAAGACTAAGTATGATAGAGGGAAGCAACCTAGATTACTCAAGCCTCTGCCTATCCCAAATTAACCATGGGAGAGTATATCCATGGATTTCATCTTTGGATTACCCAAGTCTATCCACGATAATACAAGAGACAATAGTCGACATGTTTAGCAAGCAAGCACACTGTATTCCTGTCAAAAAGACTATTAAGGCACACCAAATGGCAAGTCTCTTCATATCTTAGATTTTCAAACACCATGGATTACCCACATCCATCGTGTCATAGAGATCCTAGAATGACCAGTAATTTTTGGAAAGATCTCTTTGAAAATCTAGGAACAAGATTGAATTTCTCTTCAGCTTATCACCCACAAATGAATGGCCAAAGTGAGATAGCCAATCTTACGATACTCGATCTACTCAAGACTTATGTTACGGAGTAGATCAACACTCACAATGGGAAAATTACTTACCTCTTGTAGAGTATGCCTACAATAATATTGTACATACTTCTATGGGAAAAGCACATTTTGAGATCATTGAGGAAAGACCTAAAAGTCGCTTGCTACTCAAATTACATGGGAAGATCTTTGCTGTCGATGAGTATAGCCGTGACCTACAAGAATCTTTTCAAAAGATTAAGGAGGTTATATCCATCTCTCAACAAAGGCAAAAAGCTGGTGCTGACAAGCACAGAAGGGCCTTAACATTCAAAGAAAATGATTGGGTCTTGCTTAAGTTTCCTAAGGCTCGATTGAGGCAAACCACGCATAAAAATCCTACGGGCCATCAAAAGTATTAGGCTAAGCTAGCAGAAAGATACTAGCTATGGTGATACTATAGTCCTTTCAAATTTTGAAGCCTATCAATGAGATGGCCTACCAACTCAAGTTGCCCAACCATTGGCTCATACACTTTGATTTTCATGTTAGCCTACTCAAGCCCTACAAAGGAGAGTCACCAAGTGAACCAATTATTGAAGATCCTCCCAAGTTGAAGACCAAGAAGAGGTTCTACAATTGGAAGCTATCCTTCGGCATGAAGACAAGGTACTACGACATGGTGAGATTATCCGATGGTATCTTATTAATTCAAAAATTATCCTTTTGAAGATGCTAGATGGATGCAAGGAATACAACTTAAGGATAGTATGAACCTTTTCAATGCTACATTAGAGTAAGCAAATGTACAAATATCTTTTAAATGACCCATGTTTTTGTCTTATAAGACTAGTTCTCTTTTTAATTGTGCACAAATTTAAATAGTATGCATGCTTAGAATCATGTTTGTGATGACGACGTCTCTCAAACACCAAGTAGAATTTGTCACTCTACTTTGGGAGAATGAAATGGACTAAAGAGCAGACATGCTTGCGGCAGCTATATCGCCCAAGCACCAAATGGATTAGTCATCCATCTTAGAAAGATGTCGTAGGATAAAAAGGGATCCTCTACCCGCGAAGTAAGATTGGCTAAAGACTAAGGCTTTATCTCTTCTACCTCATAGTCGAGGACGACTATGGTTCAAGAGAGAGGTAATGACATAAAATCTAATATCTAACCAACCCAAATGATTTTCTCATATTAAACTGATCACTTAATGTGGGAGAATAAATGGGAACAAGGGTTAAGATATAGACATGTGCTCATAGATCTATCTCAACACAGGGCCAATGGTAAAGGGGCCCAAATGAGAGATGGCCTATCAAAGAGCAAGGCTAAACAATGGAGCATAAGACCTTAGGTTTAGCTTCATTGAAGACCTTCAATAATTAGTGTAAACATCCTTTGACCTTAGGTAAGCTAGGCCTGAGCTTGAGGTGGGAACCTGACCCAAGCTTAAGGTGCTTGTCGTGCTTGATGACTAAGGTGCTTGAGGTGCTTGTCGTGCTTGATGACTAAGGTGCTTGTCGTGCTTGATGACTAAGGTGCTTGAGGTGCCTCATGATTGAGATTCTTGAGATGCTTGAGGTGCTTGATGATTGAGATGCTTGAGGTGCTTGTCATGCTTGAGATGCTAGGGTTGTACTTGAGGTGAGAACCCAACCCAAGCTTGAGGGGCTTAAGGGCCAAGCTTGTGGTGAGAACTAGGTCCAAGGTTGAGGGGCTTGAGGTGGCACAAAAGTCAAAGATAATCCCTACAAGGAGGGGGCGAACCCTACAAGAGGGGGAATGAGAGAGAACACACACACTCACACTAGGCATGCTTGGTACAAAGAAAGAAAAAGAGACACTTGTCAAGTTCCTCCTTATGTTGCCCTCATGGTGTGCTTGAAGCCTATTGGTTGGCCACCGAAGGGGTCCAATGATAAATTAGAAGATTTAATTAATTGTTTTTACATTTATCAATATCTCTTTCCCAAAGGAGAAAGGGGGACACTTGTCCCAAGGCTACCCTTGTTACTTGATTTACCTCCTGCTTGTGATTGGCTAGGCCTGGAGGGGTCCAATGAGCTTCAAGCATGAGCTAAAAGGGGGGATCGACCAAGGAAGCTAGGGGCTTTCTTAGGGGGTATACTCTCCCACAACACTCACACACACACTCTCATTGTGTGAAGTGCAAAGTGCAAGATCTCCCTCTCCTTCTTGGCAAGCAAGTAGAGAGGTTGAGAGCCTACACAAACACTCTTGGCTATGGAGTGCAAATCCAACCAATAGCCATGCTTCAATGCTTAAGCTTGGCATCTTCTGCATCTTCATTACTATGCTATTATGTATGCTAGCAAGAAGAGTGATGATAAGTGAGGAACTAATTCTTTCTCCTATGAAATGTTTCTTCTTCCTCTTCCCTACCCTCATTCTCTGCTAGCCCTCTCCACCTTCGAAGGTGTTTGAGGTCTTGGGACTGAGGTTTGGGATAGTTACTGCTTTCCTCAAAGTTTATGCTATGCTCATGATGCATGAAGCTTTCCATCTTCATTGCATCACTTAGGTCACTAGAAACACAAAGATTGTATTGTAAAAGTCTCTCTTGATGGGAGAAATCATAATACAAATGCCTATTGGAGGGGGGACCGGCTCCACATAAATTCGGTACTCAACTATTATCATGTTCTCTAAATTCTCTCTCTTGCAAAAGTATTGTTCGTGCCAAGTTAACTAATTGCTATGTTTACGTTGCTACCATCAATTATGTTCACCAGCTATGCTCACAAAGTAATTTCACAAAAGTACTCTCTCTAATGTTCGCTACTCTCAAGTTAATAGGCCAATTCCATTACATTGTCTATCTGTTGCCACACAAGCATACACTAATCCTCACTTCTGTGAGAGTGGGTACAAGAACACCAAAACTGTGTCCAAGCTGACAAAACCTGTCACAGTGAGAGTAAACACCCGATCACTATTAAAGTTGGAATATATCGACCAGTGTACAATGGCATAACACTGAACCTTTTATGGCGAGAAGATGGTGAAAAACGGACAGAGTTTCCTTTGCAAAATGAGCCAAAACTCAACACAAACTGCAAGCCAAAAAACTACAGATAACTGTTGGAGTGGGAGTAAACTCGACCTCTAAACCATCAGAGAGGAAACTGCGAATACGTGCAAAACATGGCGAGAATCTAGGGACAAACGGACATAATTTTCCCTATATTTTGAGATAAATCTCAAAAAATCTCACCAAAAAACTGTACCAAAATACACACTCAGTGTCTCAGTAAACAAATCCACAAATGGCATACATAGCACTACCAAAAGCCTGGCAAAACAACTCACTCTTGACTGAGTGGCTTTATGGATGGAGTATCCATGGGACAACCGGGTAGCGGTGGTGGATCATTTAGAGGCATTGATGTGAGAATTAGAGGACTTGCTTGCTGCAAAAAGAGAACATGCGTGAGCCTGTGTGTAACAAGGCATCAAAGATTCTGAGCTTCAAGAAACACAACGACGGGCTATGTGAAAGAGGATGTGGATCGAGTCTATGATGATGTTCGGATCTCAAAAAGTGTTGTTGACAAGATGAAATCTTTGCTTTGACCCTGCTTTGACGATGAATTTTGATGCACGTCATCCTTGAGCCAAATGTTGACATGCTCCATGTACAAGATGATTGAACCCTTGGCTTATTACAAGAAGTTTTGGATAGATTCTCAAAATAATTCTCACAATATACTTACCTCAACATCATGAGATTCTCTGAGGGAGGCACCGCATACTAGGTAGGAATGATTGGGGGCAGGGGACCTCCGGCCCGGTGGTGCGGGGGGGGGGGGGGGGCAGTGGTCCCCTGCCCCCAATCTTACCTAGCTAGGTATGTGGTGCCTCTCGAGCAGAAGCTCATGATGTTATGCATTCTATGAAAAACACCGAAAAAGACTCCATTTTCCTACATGAGAAAAATTCTAAATCTTCTTGTGTATGGGAAACAAAGGATCAATTGGCTTCTTTGTTCACACTTCGAGGATCACAATACTTCAATGGTTGCTTGATAGGAGTTCCATCTGGCTTGGGAATAATTTTTCATCCTATCTTCCTTGTGTTGCCAATGCAGACAGGTATGAGGGGGCGATTCTTCATAACTATAAAGTATAATCCCTCTCATGAAAACTAAGTATAAAGTATTTTACTCGTAGACATATGGATTTTTCCTCCACAATCATTTTTGAGCCTCGTGGATTTTCCTTGTTTCATGTCGTTGATTCCGAATCTTGCCAAGAAAGAAGCTCACAAATGTTGTGTCCACGTAGTAAAAAAAGACATAAGTATGGTATTGGGTTGATTTTCTATCTCACGGAATTTGGTTCAATATAGCATAGTACTACTGGAAGAAGCTACATTTGTTGTGAGCATCCTTGAGTTAAATTTAGAAGAATAAAGCTAGAGGGAATTATTGTTAAATCCATAAACATGCTAACAATAGTAGTTCCTATGCTCTGATTCTTGCACTTAGAATAGAAGATGCCAACACTATCTTTGCCTTGCTTGTGGTTGCTATATTGGGAAAAACATGTCCATACTCTACTAAGAGAAATAGAGGTCCCCTCTATTTTGACAAACAATGCCACACACACAGAGAGAACAAGAGCAATACCCTACCCCCCCCCCCCCCCCCCCCCCCCCCCCCCTCTCTTCCTCTCTCTCTCTCTCTCTCTCTCTCTCTCACACACACACACACACACACACACACACACACACACACACAATTGGCTCTTAAAAAACATGACCTCCATTGATGTGTTCAACAATATCAATACACATGGATATCCTTTGGCTTTGTACTCTATGACCCTAAGGCTACCTCATGTCATATATGCACTCACATGCAATGTGCGCGCACGCACACACATGCACACACACACACACACACTAACCATAGGTAACCATGTCTTTCCTTGCAAATTCTCTCAAGAACTCCATGCTACTTTATCTAAAATGAGTTGCCTTGAAAAGGAAAGAGGCTATGTGGGATTTATATATCCATCTCATTTAGAAGGAGTGGCCCTACATCAAGCATTTTGTAGCCTTTTACATTAGGTTGGTAATGGAAGACTTTCATGTAGTACTGCAACACTTTTGTGTCTTCTCAATTGAGCAACGTTCTAGAACTATCACAAGAGGTGTTATGTCGACAAATTTGTGTTATAGCTGAACAAGATGAGGAGACACAAAGACCTGCTAAGTTAAGGGGGGATGAGAGAGAGAGAGAGAGTTTAAATTAGTGCCTACAATCACATGGATTCTTTTTGTGTTTTAATACAAAGTTGTATTATCTAATCTACATACAAAATCACAAATGATTTATATACTACGGAAGGGTCCCACTTAAATAATAAGGTAAAAGGTGCACATTGCACATCAACATTCTAAAACAAGATAAAACGAAAAGGAAGTAAAATAAAAAAATAAAATAAAAAGACACAATTAAAACAATTTTTTTTTAATGCTTTCTTATAAGAAAAGATAGATTTAATAAGTATAAGTAAGAATTGTTTGACCGAACAGACGTCCACTTGGACGGACACGTAGCCGGACACCACATTTGTAGTCTATTATTTTGCCAAGCTAGTGTGGTGATACTCTATGTAAATCCTGATTCTAGAGTACCAGATCAATTCCCTGAGTTGTAATTATGTCATGACAATTGTAAAGGTCCATGTGAATCGGCCACTGGCCATTTAGAATTCCCTAGGTATAGATGTCAATAACCTTAATGTGAAAGGAAGCTTATCTTTTGAGAAGAAAGGAGCTCTGAAACCGTACGCTCAAGCTACGAAGCTCCTCCAACTTATAATCAGCTTTTCTAACGATTGGATAACTAGTTTTCAATTCCAAAACTTGCATTGTGTCCCTCTCTCTTTGCTCTTTCAATTAAGTGTAAGCATTGTCATTTTTGTTGAGGTTCGCGACTACGTGTTAGTGATCTTCATATTTGAGTGCTTAAATCACTATTTTTAGTCGTTTTGACCATAGGAGAGTGTTCTTAGACCATAGGAGACCTTCCTAGATTGATCTGTTGCAATTTTCAGGACCTTTTTATGATGGATTGTGGTTTTGGTACCTTGTCGGATTGCGGCCAGAGTTGGTAGGATACTGTCCCTAGGTGCCCTATAACTCCTCCTAAAGTTTCGTTGCATTTTGAGTCCGTTCGAGTGCCGAAAACGGTGTGAGCGGGATGAAAACACACACAGCGCCTCTATAACGACCCGACACACACTCTTGGGAAGATACACACACACACTATGGGGCACCACTCGGCTTACACAACACACCTGGCCGAGACAGGGAACACACCTCTGGAGTGAGAGGAGAGAGACTATCCACTTGCCCACTCCACACAGACACACACACACACACACACACCCAAAAAACTCAGCTCAAAAGAAGAGAATTTCTGATGTTTAGATACAATTGAGCTTGGGCCAACACCAATGGGGCAAATAGCTCACACAATATGGGTAAAATAAGCCAGATACAATCACAAACTAGAGAAGAAACTTCGCTCATAGAAGAAACTTACATAGCCAAAATAGTAGAAAAACCATGAGTAATTTGGAAAAATGGACAGCGCCATCGCGTCCGGAACGGCCCAAAACCCCAGTCTACAATGTCAAAATGCTCAAATCCGACCTTGGATGAGCAGTTTACGGCCAAAACAGGCTCCAAAAACCCCAAAAACACACCTGCGGCTGTTCCTCCTCTCTTCTCCACGTTTTTTCTGGTCTTCTCTCAGTTTTTTCAATTCCCGCACTTAGCTTTATTAGTTGGGCACCCTTGGCCTTTTAGATGACCTCAAACGGACCCCGAACAGGCCAAAAACTGACCTCGTAGTGCATAGTTGTCACCTTTTTGCATCATCCGCACACCTGGCACTCATTTCTTTTCAATAATGCGTCTCGCAACCACGTGAAGTGGCCCCAAAAAGTGGTCCTAATGATGACCTTTTTGTGTAACTCTCACAAGAAAACACCCACGTTGTGTCCGTCCTCATCCGCGTGCAAATATTGACCCCGTTCGCCCTCCTGACACCACTAGATGCCATCTGACGCACCTGCTTACCTCATGTCGTCGGCCCGCGGATAGATTCCTCGAGAAGTTTTCAGCACTACCAACTCCTCATTATTATAGAAAAAACACACTGGTACTAGTAATAGTGAAAATCGATGCACTATGTACACACTGTCCTACCTGTACACATGTGGGCCCCACGTAACCACCTGGCTCTGGAAAATAGGCAATACTTTATTTGATGCACCATGCATGTGTATGAACATATGCGCAATCCCTTGCTCAAAAAAACTCCTGACATAATTTGCCCATCCCCTAGCCTGCTAGATCATTCATGATCAGCAGTAGCAAAGAGAGATATGAGACTCGCCGCATCACAGGTCTCCTCATCCCCCACCAACACTGCTTTATCCACAGAGAGCTCATGTTGCTCCACCATCATCAATCTAGCATGATACAATTTAAGACGCAATCCATTTACCCTTGACTTATGTAGAACACCATCCAGGTTAGCCAGCTGATATGTGCCATTTGGAAAACACTCCACTACCTTGAAAGGGCCTTCCCACTTAATTTGAAACTTCTTTTGGAAGGTGTTGTCCAGCTTACTGTTGTAGCGCAAAACCAAGTCATGTTTCTTGATACCATTACTTTTGACCTTTTCATTTATCTTTGCCAAAGACTTATCCTGCATCTTCCCATAATGCTCCAATGCGCTCATCCTATCCAACTGGACCTCTTGTAACTGCAAGAGCCTCTCTTTGAATGCATCACTAGGCAGCCCAAGCAACTTCTCTAACATCTTGACCGCAGGCAACTCTACCTCCACCGGCAATAGTGCTTCCTTTCCATACACCAAATGAAATGGAGTAAACCTTGTACCTGTCTTCACCGAAGTACGGTAAGCCCATAATGCACTAGGCAATTCCAAATCCCAATTCTTTCCTTGGTGCTCTGTCACTTTAGAAAGAATTTGTACCAACTCACCATTGAATCTTTCATTTAAGCCATTACACTGCGGGTAATAAGGAGTGGTATGTTGGTGCCTAATCTTCATCTTTGTGCATAAGAAGTCTAGCAGTTTAGCTCTAAATCCTGGCCCTTTATCTGAAAGTAGCTCTAATGGCACCCCAAACTTGCAACATATTTCATCATACACAAATTTTGCCACATCCTTTGTAGTGATCTGTTTTACTGCTATAGCCTCTGCCCATCTAGAGAGATAGTCCAGTGCCGTCAAGATATAGCTTTTGCCCCTGCTTGTGATAGGTAACGGGCCATAATGGTTTTTCGTAGCTCTGGCTTCAACACTCTCTTCCCAAATGCTTGACACCTATTGCAAAACCTACACCAATGGTGAACATCCTTGTGCAAACTAGGCCATACATACCCCTCTTGCAAAATCTTATGCAAGGTGATCTTTAGAGGAAAATGGCCACCACATGCGCCTTCATGATTCTCTTCCAACACTCTGTAAAGCTCCTCCCGCCAAGGTACACGTCTCAACACGAGATCAGCCCCTTTCATGTATAAGACATCACCAATCAATTTGTACCTGTATGCTCTACGCACAAAGCCATACTTCTTAGACTTCTGAATCTCCTTTGGAATGATTCCTGTTAGCAAAAACTCCTCTTCTTGAGCCAAACTTTCCCGGCCATGATAAAGAGGTAAAGTGGTCCTCAACACAAATAGCTCCCAATCATGCCTTGAGCTGCTTCATGTGCCTCTCCATTTAGAGCACGTTCAATGTGTGTGATGCTCCATGCTTCGAACTTTTTTAACAGGCCTTTAATTCTGAAGCACATTTCCTTCAATGAGGTGTTCTTGCTCTTCCACACACCCAGCACTTGCTTCACCACTAACAAGGCATCACCTTTTATGCTCAACCTTCGAACCCCATGTTTCAAACAAATGTGTAATCCGGCTTCCAGAGTAGCATATTCAGCCTCATTGTTACTATGAGCATCCAATTTGAACCCTCTCTTGCATACTAGCTTCCCCTCTGGATCATAAAGTGCTATACCCCCTGAAGCTGCATCGTGGCTCTTTCTGTATGAACCATCAAAGAACAACACATGTGCATTGCTAATCTGTGGCACTTCTTCAACTACCTTTCTCACCACCTCTTCCTTAACAATAAGGGGATTCTCCTTGTAGGTCAACAAATCAGCTAGGGTAGCCCTTGTACTATCTTCCACTAGAAAAGAGAACTCAAACTCTTGCAGCTCAATTACCCATTTCTTCACCACATTTGACATGTTAGTACCATTAATTAACTGTGGCAAAAAGGCATAACTCGTCAAGAAAACAAAAGGCCGTGGTAGCAAGTAATGACGAAATCATCGACAAGCAAATATTACACTGGCCATCACTAGCTCTACTTCCGATAACTTTCTCTCCGCTACCAACTTCACTCGGCTTGCACAATACATTGGCCTCATATAATGGCTGCCCTTCCCCTTTTGCAATAGCATGGCTCCAATGGAATCATCCCCTACTGAGGGATTTACATAAAAAACTTTCTCCCAATCAGGAGCCTGCATGGCTGACAAACCCCCTAACACCTCTTTCACCTCTTGAAACACTTCTTCACACTTGTCATCCCATTGCAATGGATCATGCTTTGCCACTTGTTGTAATGGATAAAGAATCTGAGAAGACAATGGAATAAACCTTGCCATGTACTTCACTTTGTGTATAAAGGTTGCCAATTGCTTCGTACTCGTAGGTGATGGAAGAAGAATAATAGACTTAACCTTGTCTGGATCAGCCTCAATGCCATTTTCTGACACCATGTGGCCCAATAACTTCACCCTTGGCTGTGCTAGATGACATTTCTTTGGATTTAGTTGTCCTCCACATTCATCATATCGAGCCAATACCATCTGCAGCTTCTCATGGTGTTCAGCCCTACTGCTATAAACACAGAAGTCATCCATAAAAGCTGTAACACAACTACCAATGAATGGTTCCAACACCCAATTCGCTCTCTCTTGATAGAAGGAAGGTCCATTTGACAGCCCAAATGGAAATACTGTGTAGCAATAGCAGCCCCATGGCGTAATAAAAGTGGTCTTTGTGCGGTCTTTAAGAGCAATCTTCAATTGAAAATAGCTTGAAAAACCATCACACACACTGTACCTCTCATAACCTGCCATTGAATCCAAGATCTGATCGATGAATGGAAGAGGATATGGGTTCTTCTTAGTGGCTGCGTTTAAGGGCTTAAAATCTACACAAGTCCTCCACTTCCCATCCTTCTTTGGACTGACTACTACCGGACTCACCCATTCTGTGGTCTCCACAGGGACTATGAACCCTGCCTTCAATAACTTGTCCACCTCTTCTCGCAAGGCTTCCATTTTCTCTTGACCCATCCTTCTTAGCCTTTGCCGCACTGGCTTAGCACCTTCTTTCAGCTCTATATGCATTTATTCGCCCTTGAACCCTATGATCTCTTCATATGAAGTAATGAACAAATCAGGAAAACTAGCCAGCATGTGCAAATATATATCCTTCTCCATAGTTGAGAGGTCTCCACTGATCATTTGTGTCATCAATTCCTGCTTCTTTGACAACTCAACCTTGGTTTGCATCATCCCTTCAATCACTTCATAAGGCCCTTCACTTTCATCTTCAACCTTATTCGCAAATGCAACTAAACCAAACTCCTGGATTTCTTTGTCCATCAAAAGAAATGCAACATCAACATCCTCATCACTGCTGGTAGTGCTATCACTGTCCTCATCTGTCACCGTGGAAGAGTCTTCATCACTAGACTCATCCTCATCTTCATAAAGCTCCTCTAATCGTTTCCTTGTGTCCATATTATAAAGCTTCTTGGTACCTGTCTTTCCATAGAGGCTAATCGTACCATGTCGCCAATCTTGAACAGCTCCCACTGCACGTAACCATGGTCTGCCCAGTATAATAGGATATGCTCCCAAACCTGCTGGCATCACATGAAAATCAACCACTGCCTTTGCATCATATGCCTCCACTTCTAAGCTCTTTACAACACCCAAGCATTTTACTTTTTGATGGTTTGCCAATCTGATCCGAAACCCTAACACCCCAGCCACTGTGAGACCCATCTTCTCAACGCATGAGTGTGTTATGACGCATATTTGGGCTCCGCCATCCACATAACCTTGTCCCAAATTTTTCCTTTTATGCCACACATCTACTATTGGACAAATGTCTGGTAGCTCATCCATTGCCAACACCTTGACTGAACCTCTCTCTAGCTCTTTCTCCATTGGGTTAACCATCCTCTTCCACTGTCGCTTTAGCTTAGGCACCATCTCTATAAGCTGCCCAAAAGTAACATCTGCCTTCCTGCTCGTCAGATCCTCCTTCAAGTCATAGCTTAATTGCCCATACCCTAGTGGAAAATCTGAAACATGAAACTTTCGACGAGCTCTCCTTTTCCTCTTGGCCTTGACATCCTCGCCTTCATGGCTCTTTCCTTTCTTCTTACTAGGACCTGGGACACTTCTTCGTTCCTTTTCCTCTGTCGTCCTCTTCCCAATAGGCATCACTAATGTATCCTCTAGCTTTGATGCCTTCTCCAAGGTGACTACACTTAGCACTTTTGTCTTTCCCATTTACTCCTGGGTTAATCCACTGGTTCCTTCATCTCCCTTAATTTCGATGCCATAATCATGCGACCTAGTTAGCACCTGTTTTGGCAATGGATACATATCTCCCCCCATCCTTGGTGGCTTATCACATTGCGGGCTGATGTGGCCCAACTCTCCGCAATTATAACATGTGGGCGTCTGCCTCCAAAACCTACCATTGCTTTGTCCAACACCATTCCTAGGCCTTTCTTCACCTCCTGGCTGATTTGCAAACCTCCATCGACCTCGATTATTTCCCACTTGACCTAGCATGTTTAGGCTGAGATTCTTCATCAAATCTACCATTTGCCTCATGTCTTGCCTTAGCCCATCATCTTGCACTGATGTAGTGACCACTGCTGGCATAACCTGAGTAGTAATAGGAACCACTGGTTCGTGATGAACCCCTGACATGCGACCTTGTAAAGACTCTATAGGCTGAAATTCAGACCTCATGGGCAAAGACTCCACCCCTAACTGGCTCATTTTCCTCAGCTTCCACTCTTTGTTCCTTGCTACCTCTAGTGCATCTTCATATGTCCTAGGCTTCTTTAGCTCCACTCTCCAACGTATATTCTCCCAAAGACCAGCCAAGAACCTGTCCTTCTTCATCATGTCAGGCGGGGGTACCTATGGTGCTAAGGCCTTGTGCATTCCCATGCCAATGAAAACTTACATATGTATGCATCGACTGGCTCACCTTCCTTTTGCACCAAAGCCTGTACTTCTTGCCACACTTTGTCAGGATCTTCTATCTTCACAAAATCCACTTCCAACCCATGTCGTAGATTGTCCCAACTCAACCTTACAGGTGGATCAGCCACACGCAACTCCTCTTCAAATGCTTTAGACCAAACTCGTGCATCATTCTTCAAACAAATTTGGAGAAGACGTAACATCTGCGCAGGGTCATGAATCTGGTTGCTAATGCAGGCAACCTCCATCTTTTCCAAAAATTCTTCCACATCTTCATCACTTCTTCCATGAAACTTCGGATAAGAGAAAGCCATGGCTACCCAAGTTTCAATGCTTTGAGAACCCCTTTGAACACATGTGCAAGAACCCAAAACTTTTGACTACCCAATCCCCAGAAACTTCAATGGAGATCAACTTTAGATAAGGACACACACATGCACATCAAATGAGTTTTCATAGTTGATCATCGGAATTACAACAGGCAAAGGACATTCCAAGATCTCTCGTAATCTTCTTGGCCCGAACATAAAGACTATGCGCTGCTGGAAAAAAATCTTCCTGGACACATGAACATTTATCTGGATTCTTTGAGTTAAATGAAAAGGAGTGAATTGAGGGCCATTTTGATCATCCATTAAAGCCAACCATGCAACTCCCAAGAAGACATACCTGACTTATCCTCTGATTTTGCCAAAATTTCAGCAGCATAACCGCATAAATGGCTTAAAAGACTAAAAAACCAGCCATCATAACTTGAAAAAATTTTGACAGAGTTTCCCCAGAAGTAGAGCAGTGAGAACCCAAAATATAGACTGTAGATGTATGCATAAACTGCCAACAATAGAACTCGAGCGTCAAATAGGAATCACTAGTACATAGCCTATGGCGAGGGCACGAAAAGGGTGCTCCAGCTACCTGTATCACCGAAAGGATCTCCACATTTGAGAATCCCCCAGCTCAATAAAACCTCATGCTATCGACCCTCACACGAAGGCTAATGCAAATCGCGTATAGTCAAATCTCAGAAATGACTATCTTCCAGACCAAGTCTCAGAAATGGCTGGGACTGCCAAATAAAACCAAGCATGGCTCCACAAAGGCGTACAATTGGCAGTTTCCACAAGTAACGTACAATACCAACAAACAATGCGCTCAAGCAAGCGCCCAATGATGCATACCCATGGCAACTGCAAGTGGCTTCACTGCTAGTATACCACTGTAGTCCAGCTACCTGTACCTGTGTGAATCACCTGTACCTGTCCCTATAACCTGTAACCTGTAACCTGTAGTCTGCAACCTGTAATCCTGAATCTCGACGCTTGAAGCTCGAAGCAGAAGGTACTCGAAGAAGATCCTCCGTGGGGGCGCCAAAAGAATGTGAGCAGGATGAAAACACACACACCGCCTCTATAACGGCCCGATACACATGCTTGGGAAGATACACACACACACACACACTATGGGGCACCACTCGGCTTACACAACACACCTGGCCGAGACAGGGAACACACCTCTGGAGTGAGAGGAGAGAGACTATCCACTTGCCCACTCCACACAGACACACACACACACACACACCCAAAAAACTCAGCTCAAAAGAAGAGAATTTCTGATGTTTAGATACAATTGAGCTTGGGCCAACACCAATGGGGCAAATAGCTCACACAATATGGGTAAAATAAGCCAGATACAATCACAAACTAGAGAAGAAACTTCGCTCATAGGAGAAACTTACATAGCCAAAATAGTAGAAAAACCATGAGTAATTTGGCAAAATGGACAACGCCATCGCGTCCGGAATGGCCCAAAACCCTAGTCTACAATGTCAAAGTGCTCAAATCCGACCTCGGATGAGCAGTTTACGACCAAAACAGGCTCCAAAAACCCCAAAAACACACCTGCGGCTGTTCCTCCTCTCTTCTCCACGTTTTTTCTGGTCTTCTCTCAGTTTTTTCAATTCCCACACTTAGCTTTATTAGTTGGGCACCCTTGGCCTTTTAGATGACCTCAAACGGACCCCGAACAGGCCAAAAACTGACCTCGTAGTGCATAGTTGTCACCTTTTTGCATCATCCGCACACCTGGTACTCATTTCTTTTCAATAATGCGTCTCGCAACCACGTGAAGTGGCCCCAAAAAGTGGTCCTAATGATGACCTTTCTGCATAAATCTCACAAGAAAACACCCACGTTGTGTCCGTCCTCATCCGCGTGCAAATATTGACCCCGTTCGCCCTCCTGACGCCACTAGATGCCATCTGACGCACCTGCTTACCTCATGTCGTCGGCCCGCGGATAGCTTCCTCGAGAAGTTTTACGCACTACCAACTCCTCATTATTATAGAAAAAACACACTGGTACTAGTAATAGTGAAAAATCGATGCACTATGTACACACTGTCCTACCTGTACACATGTGGGCCCCACGTAACCACCTGGCTCTGGAAAATGGGAAATACTTTATTTGATGCACCATGCATGTGTATGAACATATTCGCAATCCCTTGCTCAAAAAAACTCGTGACAACGGCATGATGACCTAGAGCTGTGAGAAAGGACACAGATGGATTTCCCTGATCATTGAGTGATTGGCTTGCTTGTTGAGTTGTTGTGTTTGCTTGTTAAGGTTCACATCTTGAGAATGAAAACCTCAAAGAGTCTTCGTGCCCTATCCGAGTCACTTCACTGAGTATTGACATTATGTTAGTGCCAGATCGCTATGCTACAACTATCCCTCGCGACCCTTTAACATTATGACCACTGCCAGGGATATGATCCTTAGATGGTGAGTGACCTAGTGCGTATTTAGAGCGTTCTTTTTTGAATATTTTCCTTTGATTCCATTTACACTTTAGCAATGAAGCAGCTAGACACGAGGTTTAGTGCCTGTTAGAGTATAGAAGTCGAGGACTTGCTAGATCTATTCTCGAGAGGTAAAGAGGGTTGTGAGTAAGATAGCCAAAAGCATTTCATTCTTCAATTTTCTCTATGCTTTTAGAGTGTTGTTCCGTTTTTTGTTTAAACTTTATTTTATACCGTTTTGTTTGTTTTTGTTTCATGTTTCATTTTAGTACTTAGGAATAGGGTAAGTAGAAACTACCACCATGAGTTCTGGGCTAAAAGATTGAGGAAAAAAAGGGCAAAATCCATATTTTGGCCGAAATGACCCGAACTCTGAAATTTTGAAAATTTGATGGCAGAGACCTGAGCGATCCAAAATTCAAAATTTTATGGATCAAGGGCATTGTCATACTCTCTAGAAGCAATCTGGAAAGTTTGGCCAGATTTTGTGGTGGAACATGGATCGCGATCCATGTACCCCAGAGATTGATTTTGCAGAAAAGTGACCAGTTATAGTGTGCATCAACGGGATATTGCTATGATCAAGTTTTCTTGAAAGAAAAACTCAAAAATCACATCAAAATTGGCAAGTAGGGTAAAAAACAGCAAAACAGGCATCTTAGACACAAAATATGGAAATTTTCAACTTTTTGGGATCCAAATTCAAAAAGGGGTGAGAGTTAGCTTTCTCAGGGAATACAGAACCTGTTATAAAAATGATATTTTATGATTTATTGCAGTTGACAGGTGGAAAAGACTAGACCCAGCTTGACCTATGCAAATGTATTTATATATCATGTACATTTTATTATTCAAGTGCTCTTTTATGAGCTTTGGCCAATTATAACCAGCTGGCCAGTTTGTAACCAATTTGACCATTCAAGAAATCTATATAACAAATACGTGCAAGAGGGAAATGGTCACTCTTGCACGGGGGGATATTGCACCCAGTGTCTGTGTACTTCTTCTCTCCTCTCCCCTCTTCTCTCTCGTCGTACCGGCATAGCACTCCGCTCTAGGAGGTGCGCCTACACGCATTCTCTTCACTCTCTCCCGCTCTCTATCTCTCTTTGTTCATGTACATCATTGATTATGTGCTAGTGGATGCGTCAGGTATGCAAATTTGTGTATTTCGTTGTATATAGCATAGTATTTGTATATTTTGCAGGGACGCCACGACTTCCGTTTGTAGCAGTGGTATCAGAGCTGATGTTATGTTCCAACGATTGCAGATTGGGATAACCAAAAGCTAAGTGCTCTTGTTTTCTTTTGGTTTTTAAAATTTATAATTCTATGTCCTTGTTTTATATTATCTTTTTCATGGAAATCTAGTGTTAATCTTTCATTAATTTGTAATTAGTGAGAGAAAGCTGACTAAGATAATAGAAATGACAATTTTATACTATGCGCAAAGTTTACATAGTATTAACGCATAGACTAGTTATGTTGAAATTAATACATTAATTAGCACTAGTTTCATCCATAATATCATCCACATGAATCATCACGCTAATCATTAGCACATGAAAAGTTTGGTATGCAATGGCGATAGATGTATCAGATTAAGGAGAGACCTGATAGAAAAAGTCAGAAGAAAAAGAATGCTCGGCCTTAGAATGGAGTGTAGATATGGAGCAAGCAAAGAAAAAGGGAATTGCATTGGGAGAAATCCTTGTAGATTTTCAAACAAGAAGGTACCGGCGAAGATGAAGAAGAAAGATTTTTGTTTGAAATACATGTGTTGTAGAACTCGATAGCTATCTGATAAGGACTCACTCCAAGGAGATGCTCGATAGTGGTTAGACGCGCACTTAGGTCAAAGATGACCTCTTGGCTTAGAGTCATTGTGAGAACCTACCCCATATTGATTTTATTTCAAAGTAAGTATATTATATATATATATATATATATATATATATATATATATATATATATATATATATATATATATATATATATATATATATATATATATATATATATATATATATATATATATATATATATATATATATATAAAACCGGAGCTCTCTGCATAGACTGACGCAACTGCCTCATGGCGCGATAGTTTTTGCTTACGATCCTAGAAAGACCTCCTCCCTTTGCGGCATGGCATTGATAGGCCACTCGCTTACCTCCTTGCCCCCCCCCCCACCCAAGCCAACAATCTCCATGCATGCTGCCAATTTGGGAGTGGATGCCCTTGCAACGTGCAGTAGCAACCGTCAGGGAGTGGATGAGTAATCCCCGCGTCAATAAACTCTCTCTTTCTCGTCAGCTGGCGGCCACCTTTACCTTGAACCTCTCCTCCCATGCATCAACCGTTCACACAGGTCTCCACCAATCGCGTCGCGATCAACCAGAATCACCAACCACTTACTACAAACGATGGGCTGCTATCATGGGCACATCCTGCATCCCATGGGTGACCACCCAGCTCACCTACAAAACTCTCTCTCATTTGCTGTCGGCATGCACACATCTGCAGCTTTGCCAACTCACAACAAACACATGCGAACTCTCACCCACCCACTGCAGTTTGCTTGAGCAGCCAAAAAAAATAAAAATAAAAATCCTTACTGGTCGACTTCCCTCTCGTTCTCACTCTCTCCTCCACTAGCCGCCATGCGGCATTTGCGGCTGTGGTCACTTAACGAGCTGCAGTCCGCCCGTCTCTCTCTTTTTCTCGCCATGCTTTCTCTGCACCCGAGTAGTTACCTCTCTCTTTCAGTGGCGCCCACCTTGCAGCTATCAACCACCTACGGTTTTCTTCTGTGGACACCACTCCACCAAAATCCTCTGGCTTCAACTCCTAGCTACACACACGCACGTTCAGTTGCATGCAGTTTCTCTCTCTGGTCTACTGGTGGCCACAAACAGAGTGCCTGTTTTACTCTCTCTCTCTCTCTCTCTCTCTCTCTCTCTCTCTCTCTCTCTCTCTCTCTCTCTCTCTCTCTCTCTCTCTCTCTCTCTCACTCGCATGCGGACCACACTTTCACTGTCGCTATCTGATCATATTCAACCACCCTTCTCATCGAGTGGACGACCAGAAAATCCTCCCATATCCCGCTCTCATCCAACCACTTCACTGCAAGCAATACCAACCATTGGATATCTACTCAAAGGAGCCGCTTGCAGACTCAATAGCAAAACCAATGAAGCACACACACTGCTCTCCTAATCCGGACAAGCCCTTTCTCTCTCTGTCTTTTGGTGGTGTTGGCTGCTTGAAAGAGCCATGCAAGATAACTGTCGCACACCATAAGCGACCACTAGTCGAGCCGCCACTGCAAGCACGTTCGGTCACCACTCCAGGCCTAGATTACCGTAAGCCCACACCATGAATAGGACATCAATCAGTATCTCTCTCTCTATCTCTTTCTTTTGCAGACGCAGGTACTCTTCTTGTTCTAGTATCGCTACAGCTTGTGGGGACAAGGCACTATTTGAGCACGTTAAGGAAACCACTTGCCTTGTTGATTGAGCACGCTCTTCAACACACGGTACAATTTGTGGAAGCTTTTGCGGCAGGTCTTGACTCACTACCGGACATTGACGAAGATCTTTTCGTGTTCACCACCCCAACTATCAGGTGGTGCTCCACACGCCAACTTCTTCAAAAGTGCTTTGATTACGCGTGTCGCATCATTTTTTTTTTCATGGCTCTCCATGACATTAGGATTTCTATTCTACAAGGTTACGCCGTCGGCAATGACATCTGCTGGGGTATTGAAGTCTGTCGCTACTTTCCCACTGGTCGCTCAATTACAGATTATTTGGTACCAACACTCTCCGCGCTTGGCATGAATATGTTGAAGGGCAAACAGAATTTCGTGGCCTTCCAGACCTCGGCACACCTTGCCCTGGAAACATCGAGTGGGCTAAGGCAAAACTTCGCACAGGAGAAATCCGCATCACCAATAAAATTCTTTACATTAACGCCTTTGACTTACTGCACTCGCCAATGGTGGAGACCACTCGAGCTCGTAAAGCACTCATCCTCAACCAACAGTGGGGTTGTTTTCCTATTGTTATGTTTAAAGTTTGGGACAGGTCTGTCAAGCATAATGTCTATCAGTCTTTTCATTGTGTACCACCTGACAATGTCTTTGGTAAAATTCTATGTAATAACCCCCACAATATCCTCATCATGTATGATACTTATCACAAACGACGTATGTCTACGGATTTTCGTGACGTTTGCATTCGTAATCAATGGGATGTTCATTCACCCTATCTTTCTGACCATCTATCAGAACACAGAGCCGAAATCCACACACGTGAACACATTCCCACTACCAATCTTACCCTTTTCGATGTTTGGTACGATGACCATAAACCTTATTTTTCTCGCCTTGAATATGGCCCATGGCAGTCTCAAGAACCACAACACAACCGTTCTGACTGGAAAGAAATGACCCCAATTGCTACAAGTTACAACTAGGAAGCAGAAGTTCATCGTATCTACGGTGATAAAAAACCCCTCTAATTTCTTTATTGATTCATTACTTGTCATTTTTTCTAGATTTTCTAGTCTATGCCTACACTAGTCCCGACATAAAACTGCAATTTTCATCACAACGTCCCCTGCGCAACATAAAATCATCATCTCTTCTCCGACCGCCAAAGAGTACCAAAAATCTATATTCTCATCCCCAGTTCTAGCTCTACTTAACACATATTTTTTCATAATAAAGCCTTCTAGGCAAAGGCAGCTCAAGATCAAATTACTTTAAGGTTGTTTGTCCAATCAGTCACGATTAATCATCGTAGACGTCTGTCAGTCCTCAATGTAATTTTGTCTCCCACATTGCACTATAAAATCCAATTAGATCTCCTGATTTACATTTTTTCATGGTTTTTGTCTATCTGTGCTATTTCGTTAGGACTGCAACATTTTCTCACATTTCCATTTTCGCAGGACTATGGCTAACTTTTAATTTGTGTTCCAGCTTCAGTTAATTTATTTTCCGATGGTTGAATCAAAGTGCTAACACTGTATGTTCTAAATATGTGATCTCACATTAATCTTGAATCAAAATTCTCAACAGACCACATAGTCTTTTATTTTATTTCAAATTACTAACACAAAATTAACATATTTTGGAATTTTTTAATTATACTATGGTGCAAGTTTGATAGTCGCAGTTCTCCTTAGCTTCTACAAATCTGTTTGACACGCCTCAGATGCAAGTTACGGTCATATCTCTCTCCACAAACACACTGGCTCATATAATTTTGATGCAGTGTACCCTCAAGGTATGTACATTAACCTCACTCCCCTTTTCATAATTGCTTTACCGACAATGGCAACCCAACATCTCTCATGTCATCACTAATAATTATAAAATGGAATCTCAGATACATCACTTTTATTTTTAAATTTCATTTCGCTACATTATCTGCTCACTGAATACTCCATCAAATGCTTCGATCATGGCCTCTAATTGTACTACAAGTACTTTTTGATGATTTGTCAATAAGCCCTCCAGCTACTCATGTGAGCCACGGTGTTTTGGGATAGTGCACAAAATTTGTAGGTGCCTTGATATACTGCACTGCGATATCAATATAGTAACTATTTTTATTTTCTCCTTTATGCATTGTCTACTCCATTGGTCACAAGCACACAGATCCGCCGATTTAGGCAGTGTGTCAATGCTCATCCAGTGCAGATTCGCCGATTTAGGTAGCACATTGATAAATAACAAATTCATGATTTTTAAGCAATATCAAATGCAGATACGCCGATTTAGGCAGCATTAGTGCAGATTCGCCGATTTAGGCAGCACTTCTTATTGGTGTAGATTCGCCGATTTAGGCAACACCAATCACAAAATCATGCTGCAGTGGTTGGCCACCACTGCAACTGGTATGATTTTGTCACCCGGGTACATAATGAAAGTGATTTGGATTTAGACTTATGCTGTGGAATTGGAATTGGATTGGGATTTGGTATCTGGTGATTATTATGACAGTGTTCATGTGATGAGACTTGACATTATGAGCTCAATGATGAGTGTGACCAATGATATCTTGATTCATTAGGGTATGACATATACTACTTATTCTAGTGGTATGGGACACTAGAATAGGTAGTATGTGGATGACAATAGGCATAAGATAATGTTGTTTAGTTTCATAAATTTTTCTTTTACTATGTGATGTTTTTCACACAACATACTAATCACTGTTTTTGACAAGTATTGTTTGCAGATTTTTATCTTCGCAACTGAGGACAGTTGCTTTCCAACGGAGAGGTATGTTATAAAAATGATATTTTATGATTTATTGCAGCTGACAGGTGGAAAAGACTAGACCCAGCTTGACCTATGCAAATGTATTTGTATATCATGTACATTTTATTATTCAAGTGCTCTTTTATGAGCTTTGGCCAATTATAACCGACCGGCGAGTTTGTAACCAATTTGACCATTCAAGAAATCTATATAACAAATACGTGCAAGAGGGAAATGGTCACTCTTGCACGGGGGGAGATTGCACCCAGTGTCTGTGTACTTCTTCTCTCCTCTCCCCTCTTCTCTCTCGTCGTACCGGCATAGCACTCCGCTCTAGGAGGTGCGCCTACACGCATTCTCTTCACTCTCTCCCGCTCTCTATCTCTCTTTGTTCGTGTACATCATTGATTATGTGCTAGTGGATGCCTCAGGTATGCAAATTCGTGTATTTCGTTGTATATAGCATAGTATTTTTATATTTTGCAGGGACGCCACGACTTCCGTTTGTAGCAGAACCAACAAAACAAAATTCATGAAAAAATGCTGCCAAATATGGATCGCGGTACATGTACCTTATGACATTTGGGACTGATTTTTGACAGGTACATCCCTAATAACTAGTGGAACAGCTTTGCCAAATGGTCCATTGCAAAAAATTGATCAAAAAACCAAAATTTTCTAGATAGCCAAAACCACAAAGCAAACACATAATTTCAAAAAGATTTTGGGAAGAGTATCACCATAACATAGACTATAAGTTGACCAAGTTTCATGTCAAAATGATGTCAAACATGGATCGCGATCCATGTACCTCATCAAAAATTTTGGGTTGACACTTGAGCAATAGGTAGGTGAGACATAGACAAACACTTTTCTCAAAAGCACTATTTGCAAATAAGTTGAGAAAAGTGGTCAAAAAGAGCCAAAAACAGTTCATTGGTCAAAATTATCACAACAGACTGTAGAAGTTAGTTTTGGTTGGGCAAAACTGATCCAAATTCAAAAATATTTTGTGGAGTAAGCTACAAAGATCATAAGCTATCAGCACACCAAAGATCAAGTCCAAAAGTGGTGGAACATGGATTGCGATCCATGTACCCCTGATAAATTTTTGGACATAAACTTTATCAGCCTGTAGGAGAGACCATTCTGAATAAAAGTCCCCCAAGAATTTTTGACAAAAAGTTCAAAAAGTGGGTGAAAAGAGCCAAAACCGGTTCAAGGTGAAAACCCTAAACCAGACCTATGGATTAACTTTTTCCTGACCTAAACAAGTATCCCCAAATCACACAAAACCATATAGCAGGGATCAACAGACCAAGGAAAAGTTGTGTGCCAAGTTTCATTACCATCTAACACAAAGGTACATGGACCGTGATCCATGTTCCCTTGTCGCAGATTGATACCAAACCATAGCTAGAGGATACGGTGGTCTTTTCAAAAAAGAAGTAGGATATCAAAAACCAAACCAAAAGCCCAGAACTGCCAAGCACTTTGAAAGTGCCAAAATTGACCTAATTTATAATTCAGAGGTCCATTTTCAAAAAAATTAATTCCATAGGACCTACTAATCATATTGATCCTCATGGTAGCAAGAAAAGTTAGTTTGGCCTCCAAACATGGATCGCGATCTCATGTATCCAGAGTAAACCTAGAATTTTCTAAATCACTAGTGCATACACAAGGATACATATCCGCAAGTCCAATTTTGAAAAAAAAATCAAATTGGAGGAAAACAGGTCTATAGTATCTTTTTGCTAGCTTAGCATAATACTTTTGATAGCCCGTACGATTTTTTCCCGTGGTTTGCCTCAATCAAGCCTTAGGAAACTTGAGCAAGACCCAATCATTTTCTTTGAACGTTAAGGCCCTTCTATGCTTGTCAAAACAACTTTTTGCCTTTGTTGAGAGATGGATATAGCCTCCTTAATCTTTTGAAAAGATTCTTGTAGGTCATGGCTATACTCATCGGCATCGAAGACATTTCCATATACTTTGAGTAGCAAGGGACTTTTAGGTCTTCCCTCAATGATCTCAAAAGGTTCTTTTCCTGTAGAAGTATGTACAGTATTATTGTAGGCATACTCTACAAGAGTTAAGTACTTTTTCCATTGTGAGCATTGATCTACTTCGGTAACATAAGTCTTGAGTAGATCGAGTATCGTAAGATTGGCTATCTCACTTTGGCCATCCGTTTGTGGGTGACTCGGCCGAAGAGAAATTCAATCTTGTTCCAAGATTTTCAAAGAGACCTTTCCAAAAATTATTGATCATTTTAGGATCTCTATCTAACACGATGGATGTTGGTAATCCATGGTGTTTGAAAATCTGAGATATGAAGAGAGTTGCCATTTGGTGTGCCTTAATAGTCTTTTGATAGGAATAAAGTGTGCTTGCTTGCTAAACCTGTCAACTATTGTCCATATTCTGGTATTCCCATAGACAGACTTGGGCAATCGAAAGATGAAATCCATGGATATACTCTTCCATGGTGAATTTGGGATAGGCAATGGCTAGAATAATCTAGGTTGCTTCCCTCTATCAAACTTGGTCTTTTGGCATACTACGCATTTTGAAACATACTCTTGTATGTCCACTTTCATGGTAGGCCAATAGAAATACGTCTCTATTCCTCGGAGAGTAGGTTGAATGCCTCTATAGCCTGCATAAGGAGGAGCATGGGCTTCATACATAACTTTCTCACAAAGAGAATGAGTAACACATAGCCTATTGCCATGGAGAAGATAACCATCCTGCAAGGTGAATGGTTCCTCTTTCTTCCCCAAAGCAAGGACTCACATTATGTCTCTAAAGTCAGGGTTAGTAGCATACTCATCTATCATAGAGGATAGATCATTGTGAGTAGCTATAGATGCCACATTAACTTTTGGTCTTTGTGAAAGTGCATTATCCACTTGATTGCGCTTATCGACAATGTGAGCAATATGGAAATTAAATTGCAAAAGAAAGTTTGCCTACCTCATTTGTTTGTTGGAAAGCTTGGTTTGCGTCATGAAATACTTGAGACTTTGGTGGTCGGTTCGTAGAATGAATGGAGTCCCCAATAAGTAGCGCTTCATGTGTCTAGGGCATGTAGAGTAGCTAAAAGCTCTTTTTTATAAATGTCCAAGACTCGTTCATCCGTATTGAGCCTTCAGCTCTCATATGCTATGGCATGCCCTTCTTGAAGTAAAACTGCTCCAATGCAATCACTACAAGCATCACATTGGACCTCAAATGGCTTTGAGACATCCGAAAGCATGGGGACTGGTTGGGAGGTAAGCTTTTCTTTGAGCTTATCAAAAGAATTTTGCTCCTTAGTAGTCCATACATACTTAATGTTATTCTTAGTTAAGTCATGTAGTGGTCCTTCTATTTGAGAGAATTTTTCTATGAAGCATCTATAGTATGCGCACATACCAATAATAAAGCTTCTTACCAATCTTACGGAGTTACTTGTGAAATTTATGAATTCACAGACGTCTCAAGGAGCCACAAGTGGCACGGTTCAAGGCAACCAAGCTCGCACGACTCAAAAAGTTCAAGAGACAAGTGTTTTAGAAGATGCAAAAGGTAGCAATGCATTACTTAAGAATATCACCATTCTTGAGTTTCATGGGGAAGAGCATGATCGCAACAAGGATGCGTTCAATACGTTCTTACACAAATGGAGTGATATTCATATAGATTCATCTCCTAAATATTGTTCTATAGAGGTTCTTCATATGGAAGAAAAGCACAAGTGTTGTGTGCCTGCTTCAATGTGGCAACCCACCTTTGGTCCCCATGATTTGATTTGCATGCATGGAACTATTAACGGACACCGTGTTTGTATATTAGTGGATGATGGTACAACTCATAACTTCTTGAACTATAAGCGAGTCAAGAAATTGAAGCTTACACAGACTCCTTGCTCTCACAAGTATGTGGTTGAACAGATGTCTGGCAACGATAAAGAAGTATGGGACATGGTAGTTCAAGGGATTGAGCTTATTGTTCAAGATCATACGATGACCCTTGACTTTCAAGGTATGAACATGGACCGTGCTGATGTAGTTTTAGGACAGGAGTGGCTACATGGTTTAGGAAACACATTTCACACTAGTTATGAACACAACTCCTTAACCTTTATGGGGCCAATGGTAAACATGTGCTTTTTCTATGAGAAAAATATACCATCTGCATCTCTTATATGTACAACCAAGCTTTCTATTTTGCAGAAAGCAGATTTAATAGATGAATTCTTTTTGTGTTACTGCTTGTCTCCAAGTCTTGTGAATTCTCAAGAGCAAAGTGTGGTGAATTCTAGTAATGGTATGCAAAGTGCAATGAATTCTAAGTGTAACAAAGTGTTAAAAAATCTAACAAGCAAAGTGCTCTCAATTTTAAATCTATAGAGAAACGTGCAACTGTTGTAAAACAAACATTACAAGAATTACAAGATTCTCCATCACAACATAAATCTAGTTTACTTTCTCCTTTTGCACGGCAAAAGCTAACTCACTTACTCACGGAGTATAGTGATGTATTCTCAAGTGATTTACCGCCGGGTTTACCCCCTACACGTGATGTGTAGCATGGCATAGATGTCTTGCCAGACACTAAACCGGTGAGTAAACCACCTTATCGTATGAGTGCTAAAGAAGCCAAGGAGGTTGAGAGTTAGTTGGATGACTACCTCACACGTGGTTTCATTAGACCGAGAACTTCGCCTTGGACATCACCAATTCTATTGGTTAAAAAAAAAAAATGGTACTATGTGCATGTGTGTAGATTATTACGGATTCAATGCCATAACCATCAGGAACAAGTATCCTCTACCTCGAGTGGATGAGTTGTTTGATCAACTCCATGGAGCAAGATACTATACAAAGATAGATCTTTGTTCAGGATACCACCAGGTGCGTATCCTTTTGCAAGATATCTCCAAAATTGCCTTTAGAACACGGTTGAGGTATTTTGAAATTTTGGTTATGCCTTTTGGTCTAACCAATGCTCAAGCTACATTTATGACACTCATGGATAGTGTCTTACGTTCCTATCTTGGAAAATTTGTTGTGGTTTTCCTTGATGACATTCTCATTTACAATAAGACTGAAGATGAACACATAGAAGACTTACGATTAGTGTTTGAACAGCTATGAGCTCACATGTTGTATGTTAAGCAAAGCAAGTGCGATTTCTTTAAAATAGAGATACATTACCTCGGTCATGTGATCTCTTATTCTGGCATCAAAATGGACACTGACAAGGTCGCTGCCATTCTTCGATGGCCACATCCCAACATGGTTGAGGAGCTTCAAATATTCTTAGGCATGGCTGGATTTTATCGATAGTATGTTTGTGATTATGCCAAAAACGTTGTTCCTATGATGGGTCAACTTAAACCAAAAGGTAAGACCTTTTCTTGGGAAGAAACCTAAAAACGCAGTTTTGAACAACTCAAGGCAACTATAGCCATTGCTCCCATCCTAGCAATCGTTGACCCACTTAAGCCATTTGTGGTAGAGATTGATGCTAGTGATAAAGCAATTGGTGCGGTACTTCTCCAGGGAGGGAAGACCTATAGCCTTTGAAAGTAAAAAGTTAGATAGAGCTCAACATAATTATTTTGTCTATGAGAGAGAGCTCTATGCCATAATTCACGCTTTATGAAAGTGGCAACACTATTTATATGGTGCCGAGTTTAAAGTAGTTTTTGACCATGAGAGTATCAAATGGTTTACTACTCAAACGAATTTGAAGGGCCATAAAGCTAGATGGGTAGAAATCCTTCAAGATTATGATTGTAAGCTACGATATCGCAAGGAGCAATATAATGTAGTAGTGGATACACTAAGTCGGATGCTTCATATTAATTCACTTGCTTTCACGGAAATAAAGAGTGGATTTTTGGAGTCATTACGTAGCAAGTGTGCACAAGATCAATCATATGCTAAAGTGTGGAGTGTAGTTTTAAAAAGGGATCCCTCACACTCACATGTCTCTGTACAGCCATATCAACATGTCTCTACATGTGTAGATAAAAACTCCAACACACAGAGCTCCATCCCTACTCAGGAAGAGCTTAAGCGATAAAATAATTTTTCCATTGATGATGGCTACTTACTCCACAAGGGTAGAGTATGTGTGCCAAAGGACTCAGACACTAGGCACCAAATTATTTGAGTGTCATGATAGTCCAAGTGCTGGTCATCCAGGTATTCGTAAGACGTATGCCTTAGTTCGACGGCAATTTTATAGGCCGAGCCTACATGATGATGTTCGAGAGTACGTACTTAACTTCCAACAGTGCCAAGTTAATAACGCAGAGTGCCTCAAGAAGGGTGGCCTTTTACATCCTTTAGAGATTCCACAAGGTAAGTGGTGGGAGAGTATCTCTATGGATTTTGTAGTAGTACTACCTACTACAAATCGTGGCCATTATGCCATATGGGTAATTGTAGACCGTCTCACAAAGATGGGTCGATTCATTACCACTAAGACTAAGATTAAGACACCGTAATTAGCACGGCTATTTGTAGAGCATATATATAAACTCTACGATCTTCCAGCTAGTATCATTAGTGACAGAAATCGAAAGTTCGATAATCACTTCTAGAGATCTGTGTTTCAAAAGTTGGAAACTAAACTTAATCTAAGTATGGCTGATCATCTAGAAATAGATGGTCAAACCAAAAGATTTAATCAAGTGCTAGAGGGTATGTTACAAGCATACTTTAGCAAGAAGCAAACCAATTGGGAAGACTACTTACCTATATTGGAATTTTCTTATAATAATTCAAAGCATGTGACTACAGGGTTTAGTCCATTTATGCTTTTATATGGATTTCAACCTAGATCATCCGTTACGGTGGGGTTGGCTAAGGAGAAGATACAACAAGCAAAGGATTTTATCCAAGACCATTTTGACATGCTTTGAGTTGCTCGACAGAATGTTAAGCAAGCTCAAGATCGATATAAGAAGTACGCAGATGAGCATCATCGTCTTGCTACTTTCGAAGAAGGAGACAAGGTTTTTCTCAAAGTTCTGGAGCATTCAGAAAGTCTGAAGACGGGAAAAGTTGCTAAACTTTCATCACGCTATTGTGGACCATTTACCATTCTCAAACACATAGGTCAAGTGGCCTATAAGTTAGCTCTTCGAGAGAACTCACGAGTTCATCCTATTTTGCATGTTAGCCGTTTACGAAAACAACTAGGAAAAAATGATAATGTTATTTACATAGGTGTGTTAGTTGACCTTATCAAACCGTCGAGCATTCCTCATTAGCCCAAAAAGATTTTGGATTCTCATCATGTTCGCACTAGAAATCATGTCAAATGACAGGTGTTGGTAAAATGGCTAGATAGACCTGAAGAAGGTTCTACATGGGAGAATGTCTTCGCACTTAAGATACATTTTTCTACGTTTGTTTTTGAGGACGAAAATGATTCTCCAAGGGGGGGTAATGTAAGTACATGGGTCTTACGGGCAAGGCCACCGGCATGGCCGGATAGTGTGTACGCTAGGGAGAGGCTATAAGATAGCACGGTTAACACCGCCTTTCAGGAATCTTTAGATACCCTCTAGCACTTGATTAAATCACACGCATTAACACCGCCTTTCAGGAATAGTGTGACCACACGCATTAACACCGCCTTTCAGGAGCCTTGAGATGTAAATCCCAAAACTTGTCTACACTTGTGGATAGACTCATGAGAGAGAAGCTTCAAGCTGTGCCATTTGGTAAGTACTTTGTCCTTTGCATCGCTTGCAAGGAATTTCTTCATGATGGAAACTCGTAGAGTTTTCCATGTCTTTGGGGATTCGCTGTTGCCACGAAGGCTAGCCCACCTTTGACGAGCTGAATTTTGGAAGTGCATAGCTACATGGCATATCTTGGAGGACTCTGTGAGGCCCTAGTCTCCAAAGGCTGCATCAAATTGCTGGATGAAGGCCAACACTTTTTCTGGATGAAGGCCAACACTTTGTGTGTAGCACCAAAGGTGCCATCATAGGTGAGAAAAGAGATGCTCTTTCCTCCCTCCTTGAACTTATTTAGCTTTTGTGATCTTCACCATCCAGGGTATGATTTGCAATGTCCTCCCCTCTTATATTCTCTAGGAGAATAGCCATAGCTTTCGTCGGAAGAAGAGGAAGGTGAAGAAGAAGGAGAAGAGGGTGACCTCTTTCTTGCCCTTTTCTTCCTTTGTTTCCTCTCTTCCCTTTGGGAGTGAAGAGGAGAAGGATTGTGTGTTAATCTTTTCCTCTTGGGAAGAGTGGGCGATTGTCCACACTGTCGTCTTCGTGGAGCCACATCTTCAGAGGAACTTGAAGTTTCATTGCTTTCTTGCTCTTTGGATTCCTCCTCTTGTATGGGAGAGAGTCTTCTTTTGGGGGTCTTCAAGAGGCCTCCTAAGCTCTCTCTCCTCTTGGAGAGGAAGGGAAATTCCATAAGTGCGCAGTTGTTAAGTCACTTTGGCTTGCAAAGCAGGGTTGCCCATAGCTTGATGCAATCTAGTTACAAAATAATTTAGAAACATGGGGGCATCATCATTAGCACCTTCATGTGCAAAATCAAAGTTATCAATATTCATTCTACTCTCTTGGTTATTGTCAGCCACGTTAACAAAATTTGTGTACGTACTTAGTGTATGCTTTGGTAATTCAAAACCTTAGTTGCCACTCCTCTTAGCCTTTGAAAATTGGCTCTTAAGTATCTACACCCACGGCTCTAAGTGGTTAGTTATTGTGAGTGGTCGAATAGGTCTAGCATAGCAGAGTTGCCGAGGGCTAGCTCCTTTTGGACTTCTTATGGCTCAATAACGGTAAAGCTGTAGGCAAGTCTAAAAATACTCCATTATTAAGTCCAAAGCTCCCTAAATGTGCACCATATCCCACATAGTGGGCTCAACAAAACTGATAATAAATCCCAGTTCCACTTACCCTAATATAATTAACAACATCAACCATTTATAGGCTACTTAAGGACCTCTCTTCTTAAGCAAGAAAAGAGAAACAAAATGCTTTGATACAAATGTAATGGAATTGGTCATTAACTTGAGAGTAGCAAAAATTATAGCTCAGGGAGTGTTGGGGTATAAAGCCCAATGTGGTCGCCCAGGTAAGTGGGCGGGCCGCCAGGTATGTATACATACTCTTTTGTTAAAACCTAATAAGAACTCACTATGCTCTACACATTACAGTAGAGCGAGTTCACCATATCATCGTGCTCTTCTTCTCGCACTCTCTCAGATCGCACTTCAGCTTGTACTCCTTCAACTGGTATCAGAGCTCAGATCGAGGCTCGAGGCAGCATTTGCAGGTAGCCAGAGTCACCTGCTCAGATTGGAGTGAGATTCGAGAGGCAAAGACACGGCCCCAAATCCTGTGGGATAGCTTGAAGGGCTTGGTGTTCTCAGAATTTCATTCTGAGGTCATCTCGGCCACCGTTCGGCTTCGACAAAGTTCTGCGCAGGCCATTTTCGACTACGTGGTCTCGGCAGGTGCAGATCCGACTCTGCAAATTTGGGGTTTCCGCCTACGACTGTAGGTGCGGAGGATATCTGCACTTCCAGAGTGCTAATTTGTGGCTGTCTACACAACGAAGGACGGCTCACAGTTCTTGGAGGCGTGTCCATACGACACGGACGCACCTACACACAGACTATAGGCGACATCCACTAGTTCATCAGGTAGCTTGTGTTTGCTGCTTGATATTCCAAATTTCATCCTAACATTGCAAGTACTTCCACATGGAATGTATTGTCAGAGATGATGTATGTCTGACGAGGGTTTGCTGGCTATGAGTCACGCAGCAAACAACCGCCACAGCGGTTACAACATACAGTGGGAAATATGTGGATGTATGACTTTGTGGGAAGTCTATGTACTGTCAGATTTAGTGCAGCCTTTGTTGAGGGTCGAGTGAGGTTTTATTGAGCTGGGGGATTCTCGAATGTTGAGATTCTTTCAGTGATACAGGTCTTGGAGCGATCCCTCGAGCACCCTTAGATAGGCAGCTAGGATGTATTGACTGTGAGTTAGACAGTTGGGATTGCATCTTTGCTTTACTGCCGTTGAGGCATTGTCGCAGTCTATGCTTACAGGACAGTGAGAGACAGTACAGGTGCAGGACAGGTTTACCCACAGCTTACAATGTTAGAGAGACAGTGGTTTTTTGAGCTGTTTTTGGTCTGTTTTTGAGTACACCAGAGCCATTTTACAAAGGAGACTCTGCCGAAATTTTTACAGAATCTGAAGCTTTCTTGGTTCATTTGACAGGTTGATATTGGTTCAGAGGACAGTTTACGGGGAAAACTCTGTCGAATTTTTCCCAGGAAAGTAAACTACTGTGAAGCGTAGTTATAGCAGGATCACAGGACACTGCTCTTTACAATATCAAGAAGCTGGATGGAACCAATTTCCCATTGTGGAAGAAGTAGATTTGGCACCTGTTGGTACAAAAGAAGCAGATAAAACCTATAAAGCTCAAGGGGATAAAACCAGAAGATATGGACGAAGATGAATGGAGCGAAATGGATGAATTGGCACTTTCTACCATTATGCTGACTTTGGCAGAAAGCGTTTACTTCAATGTAGCAGACGAGATGTCGGCTTATCAAGCATGGTTAAAGCTGAGTGATCTTTATGAGAAGCAGAGTGCAGCTTCACAGGTATACTGGCTTAAGAAACTTGTTGACTTGAAGATGAAAGAAGGGACCCCTATGTCCAATCATCTGAATGAATCAACACCATCTACAGTCAGTTGTCAGCTCAAGGTGTCAAGTTTGATGAACCTGTTAGAGCTATGTTCCTGTTGATCACATTGCTGGAAAGTTGGGACACTTTTCGCACAGCTTTGAGTAATTCTGCACCTCCAGATGGTTTGACCATAGCAGGTGTAGAAGGCAGTCTGCTTACTGAAGAAACCAACAGAAAGACAATGGACAAAGGCAAAGGAACAGCCTTAGTTGTCAGGGGAAGGACCAAAGAAAAGTACAAAGGTGGAAAGAGGAATCAGTCTCGTAGCAAGTCTTGCAGTGCTAAAGGCAAGAGTGACATAGAATGCTACCATTGTGGCAAGAAGGGTCACATGAAAAGAGACTGCAGAGAATGGAAAGCAGAAAAAGGCAAAGAGAAAGCTGAAGACCATGGTGAGAAGAACAAGTCCTCAGTGAAGATTCAAGAAATAAATGTGACAAACACTGTTGGAGAGGATGTCAGTCTAGTGTCAGGAGACATCTACTTCTTGAAGAATACAATGGACTCAGCTCTTCTTACAGCATCTGATGGAAATGCACTGAGTGGCTGGATTATAGACTCAGGGGAATCACTTCATGTGTCTCCAAACAAGGAGTGGTTTACCTCTTATGTGACCACTAAAGATCATGTTCGGCTAGGCAATGGGCAGACATGTGAGATCTTAGGTGTTGGAGATGTTCAATTGAAGTTTCAGAATGGCTCTTCTTTCACGCTGAAGAATGTGAGACATGTTCCCGCAATTACAAAGAGCTTGATCACCACAGGTTTACTTGATGATGCTGGCTACGTCACCACTTTTGGACAGAACATGTTGAAGATATCCAAGGGTTCTATGACAGTAGCACATGGAGTAAAGTCTGGAGGACTTTACATGATTTATGTATCAAATGTCTCTAAAAATGTAATCAATGTAACCGAGCAGCCGAACGTTTCTTTGTGGCATAGCCAGTTAGGACATATGTCCAAGAAGGGAATGGAAATCTTGTCTCGTTCTGGTTATTTGCCTGGCTTTTCATTTAATGATTTTGAATTCTGTGAACATTGTCTATATGGTAAGCAAACACAATAGCCACATAAGCATAGAAGCAGTAGAAGAGATACACAGTTGGCACTTGTTCATAGTGATTTGTGTGGACCTATGCCTAACCTATCTCTAGGGGAAGCTTCTTACTTTATGACATTTATAGATGATTACTCGAGGAAAGTATGGGTTTACTTTCTCCAGCACAAGGATGAAGCGTTTAGTGTTTTCAAAACGTTTGTGACACTTGTGGAGAATCCGAGTGGCAAGAAGCTTAAATTCTTACGCACTGACAATGGTGGAGAGTATGTTTCAAAGGCCTTTCAAGACTTTTGTGAGTCAAAAGGTATAAAACGTGAATTTACTGCTCCTTACAATCCTCCTCAAAATGGTGTTGCTGAGAGGATGAATAGGACCATACAAGAGAAGGTCAGAAGTATGTTGTCTAATGCACAACTGCCAAATGGGTTTTGGGCTGAAGCTGTATCAACAGTTGTTCATCTTATAAATAGATCTCCTAGCAAGGTTTTGCAGAAGGATTCAGTGGCAGAGATGGTATGGTCAGGCAAAATTCCCTCATACAAGCATCTTAGAGTTTTTGGCTGTGAGGAATATACCCATGTTCCAAAGGAATTTAGGAACAAACTTGAGCCAAAGAGTAGAAAGTGCATCTTTCTTGGCTATGGTAATTCTGGTGAGATGGGGTACAGACTTTGGGATCCCGAATCCAGAAAGGTTATCCGCAGCAATGATGTTCACTTTAATGAAGCCAAATATCATTCTAAACTAGAGAGGGTTGAGGAGATTAGAAGATTTGTCTTCCAAGAAGATGGACCTGCACGTGCAAGACAAAATGTCAGGGCTAAAGAGGAGCAAGGACAGGATACAGTGGAGCCACAGGTTGTGGTTGAGCCTGAGCCACCTATTTTGCGTAGATCTGGACGTATCACGCGACCTTCTGATAGGTTTGTTCCATCTATGAACTATGTCATGTTGACTGATTGCAATGAGCCTTCATGTTACAAGGAAGCAGTGCAAATGAAGGACTCCGAGAATTGGCAATTGGCCATGCAGTCAGAGATGACAGCTCTGCATAAAAACCAGACATGGAAGCTAGTTAAATTACCATAGGGCAAAAAGGCTCTACCTTGTAAATGGGTTTACAGGTATAAGATCACCGCTCATGATAGTCAGCCAAAGTACAAATCAAGGCTTGTTGCCAAGGGCTTTAAGCAAGAACAAGGCATTGACTTTGGTGAAGTCTTCTCTCCGGTGGTCAAGATGACTACATTGAGATGCTTTCTTGCATTGGTTACCATATTAGATTTGGTGTTGCATCAAATGGATGTCAAGACAGCGTTCTTGCATGGTGATTTAGATGTGGAAATTTACATGCAACAGCCAGAAGGGTTTGTTGAGAAAGGCAAGGAAGATTTGGTATGCCAGTTGTTAAAGAGTCTTTATGGCTTAAAACAATCACCGAGGGCATGGTACCATAAGTTCCACAAGTTTATGCTTTCTCAAGGCTACAAACGTAGTGAGTTCGATCACTGTCTATATACAAAGAAGGCTAAGGATGGCAGTTGGCTGATCCTTATTTTGTATGTGGATGACATGTTGATTGCTGGCAAGCACTTGGAAGAAATTTCAGCTTTGAAGTCAAAGATGGCAAAATCGTTTGACATGAAAGACATGGGTGAGGCAAGTCATATACTTGGTATGCGCATTGAGAGAGACAGATCAAAGAAGTTGATTTGGTTATCTCAAACAACGTATATTGAGAAGGTTTTGCAATGTTTCAATATGGAGAAGGGAAAGGCATTGAGTGTTCCATTGCCACCATATGTGAAACTTAGCAAACAAGATTGTCCTGTGTCTGAGGAGGAACAGGCTGAAATGGATAAGATTCCATATGCGTCTGCAGTGGGTAGTTTGATGTATGCAATGATTGCTACTCGCCCAGACATTGCATTTGCAGTGGGAGTAGTAAGTCGATACATGTCAAACCCAGGCAAGAAACATTGGGAGGCAGTGAAAGGAATATTGATATACCTGAAAGCTACAAAGAGTATGCGTATATGCTATGGGAGTCAGGAGCTAAGTGTAAAGGGTTTTACAGACTCAGATTATGCAGGTGACTTAGATAATCGAAGGTCTACGTCAGGGTATGTCTTTACATTGGATGGTGGAGCAGTATCATGGCGTTCTAGATTACAAGATTGTGTTACTCAGTCTACTACAGAGGCTGAATATGTTGCAGCATCAGAGGCATGCAAAGAATCAATTTGGCTGAATCGACTAGTAACAGATTTAGGAATCAAAGAAGAGATGCCTGTGTAATATTGTGATAGTCAAAGTGCTATACAATTGGCTCGCAATCCAGTTTATCACTCAAAGACAAAGCATGTGGATGTGAAGTGTCATTTCATCAGGGAAATGCTCAAGGATAAGCAGCTTCAGCTTGTCAAAGTTCACACCACATAAAATCCTGCTGATCTACTTACAAAAGGACTTCCCTCAGAGAGCTTTGCGCAACTTTAGCTTGTCAAAGTTCACACCACATAAAATCCTGCTGATCTACTTACAAAAGGACTTCCCTCAGAGAGCTTTGCGCATCACTTCTCTACATCTCTTGTATATTAGCTTGTATAGTAGCTTCTCTCACACTTAAAGTACCACATTGGACTTTAAGTGGGAGGTTGTTGGGGTAAAGCCCAATGTGGTCACCCATGTAAATGGGCGGGCCGCCAGGTATGTACACATATTATTTTGTTAAAACCTAATAAGAACTCACTATGCTCTACACATTACAGTAGAGCGCGTTCTCCATATCGTCGTGCTCTTCTTCTCGCACTCTCTCACGTCGCACGTCTGCTCGTACTCCTTCAGGGAGTACTTTTGTGAAATTACTTTGTGAGCATAGCGGGTGAACATAATTGATGGTAGAAACATAAACATAGCATTTAGTTAACTTGGTATGAACAATACTTTTGCAAGAGAGAGAATTTAGAGAACATGACAACAGTTGAGGATCGGATTCATGTGGAGCCAAGGTCCCCCTCCAATAGGCATTTGTATTATAATTTCTCCCATCAAGAGAGACTTGTTACAATACAATCTTTGTGTTCCTTGTGACCTAGGTGATGCAATGAAGATGGAAAGCTTCATGCATCATGAGCATAGCATAAACTTTGAGGAAAGCAGTAACTATCCCAAGCCTCAGTCCCAAGACCTCAAACACCTTCGAAGGTGGAGAGGGCTAGCAGGGAATGAGGGTAGGGAAGAGGAAGAAGAAACATTTCATAGGAGAAAGAATTAGTTCCTCACTTATCATCACTCTTCTTGCTAGCATACATAATAGCATAGTAATGAAGATGCAAAAGATGCCAAGCTTAAGCATTGAAGCATGGCTCTTGGTTGGATTTGCACTCCATAGCCAAGAGTGTTTGTGTAGGCTCTCAACCTCTCTACTTGATTGCCAATAAGGAGAGGGAGATCTTGCACTTTGCACTTCACACAATGAGAGTGTGTGTGTGAGTGTTGTGGGAGAGTATACCCCCTAAGAAAGCCCCTAGCTTCCTTGGTCGATCCCCCCTTTTAGATCATGCTTGAAGCTCATTGGACCCCTCCAGGCCTAGCCAATGACAAGCAGGAGGTAAATCAAGTAACAAGGGTAGCCTTGGGACAAGTGTCCCCCTTTCTCCTTTGGGAAAGAGATGTTGATAAATGTAAAAACAATTAATTAAATCTTCTAATTTATCATTGGACCCCTTCGGTGGCCAACCAATAAGCTTCAGGCACACCATGAGGGCAACATGAGGAGGAACTTGACAAGTGTCCCTTTTGCTTTTTTTTTACCAAGCATGCCTTGTGTGAGTGTGGGTGTGTGTTCTCTCTCATCCCCCCTCTTGTAGGTCTCGCCCCCTCCTTGTAGGGATTATCTTTGACTTTTGTGACACCTCAAGCCCCTCAACCTTGGGCCTAGTTCTCACCACAAGCTTGGCCCTTCAGCCCCTCAAGCTTGGGTTAGGTTCTCACCTCAAGTAGAACCCTAGCATCTCAAGCATGACAAGCACCTCTAGGATCTCAATCATCAAGCACCTCAAGAATCTCAGTCATCAGGCACCTCAAGCACCTTAGTCATCAAGAAGGACAAGCACCTCAAGCACCTTAAGCTCAACCCTAGCTTACCTAAGGTCAAAGGACTTTTACACTAATTATTAACAGTCTTCAATGAAGCTAACCCTAAGGTTTGATGCTCCATTGGTTAGCCTTGCTCTTTGATAGACCATCTTTCATTCGGGCCTCTTACCATTGGCCCCGTGTTGAGATAGATCTATAAGCACATGTCTATATATTAACCCTTGTTCCCATTTATTCTCCCACATTAAATGATCTTTTTAATATGAAAAAATCATTTGGGTTGGTTAGATATTAGATTTTATGACATCTACTTGAGACACAAAGAGATCACTACAAAATCAGTGTCAAGGGTCATAGTTATAGAGATGTAGAGCGAACCTTGGGAGAATAATTACACTCTAGAATTGAAGAGGAAAAGGAGTTACCTGCTTGGTTGCAAAGCAAAGCGCATATTTGGATGTGCGGAGATTCGGAGTGTGGAAGTCTTGGAAAGGAAGATTGCATCCTAGAGCGTTTAGTAGAAGATGAAGCTTATATTCTAGAACCATTTTTAGAGGATTTGGTAGAACCCTTTGGATGGGATTAAATACTTGCAACTTTTGATGTATGTGTAAATTAGGCAACCAAAACCAAATTTTGCGTTGAAGATGGCTATAATTTAACTCCATTATTTACAATAAGGTTGTTGAAGGAAGCTAATGAGGTTTGTGAGTGTGAAATCAGAAACTGTCAGACAGATGGCTATGTCTTGGAACATGATACCAAAGTGAAAATGAAGGAAGAAGAGCAAGAACGAGAGTATGTCATCATTGACATAATTGAAGAATCAACAAAAGTTGTTTCATAGAAGATGACTCCAAAAAGAGTGCAACTGAAAGCAGATGAAAGAGAAAAGTTTGCAAGTTCAACGTCAAATGTTCAACAAACGTAAGATCAAGACAAGAACAGGGATAAGGAAGAAGATCGATTGTCTCCTACGACGATCAAATTTAGCAAATGCAAAGAAACAAGACTCAAAGTCATATGCAGTTGTGATAGATCCAAAAGCGATAAAGAATCTAATGACTTATGAAACATTGAGAAATCCACCAATCAAAGAACTAGAGGAGATAGTGTACACAAGTTCAAAAATGCTGATTCCTAGCTTTGGCATTGACGGGAGCAAAGCGAACCCCGAACCCCCGACGGCCTCTAAAACACCGGGGACCGAATGGCGCGCCTCGAGCCTGTCATGGTAAAGCAAACAGGGGGCACCACCTAGCTTCAGCGGCTAGGACGCAAACAACACACCACCATAACAAAGTTTTCATCCAAGAGAGATGGATGATTGGGAGTAATGATGAAAAGGAAAGGGAATGAGATCAAGTGAGAGAGAGAGAGAGAGAGAGAGAGAGAGAGAGAGAGAGAGAGAGAGAGAGAGAGAGAGGGAGGGGGTATAGCGGCTTAGTACTTAGGCACCACAAAAGGATGGCGAATCCGCACACCCTTCACACATACACAAGCTCACTCCAAAACACAAGACTAGGTGGCGATTCCGCACACCTCACATGGGCAAAACATTGCAAGAAAACATACTCACAAAACCTCAAGCTTTATTTAGAGAATTAGGCGATGAAATGGGGAGCATAGGGTAGGGGAATGAGAAGGGAGAGAGTGGTAGAGCACATGGCGGATAGGTGGGAGTTGATGGCGAAGACTCGCATGAGGATTATGGACATCATCCTTCATTTAGTTGCCCTTCATCTTCCATAGCCAAGGGTGTAGAGGTCATGCTCAAGACAAGCATGGTGATTGCGGTGATGGTGATGGTGTGGGTGTGTGTGTGTGCACTAGGCACACACAGTGCATAGTGTGTTCTTTGGTGATGTTATGTCTCCTTAGTGTGATGGTGACCCCTCTTTATATAGGGGAGGAGGGGGGAGAAATTCTAGAATTTAGAGATGAAGAAATCATTATCTACATAGGCCATGTGACTGTGGGCCCCACTTGTCTGGCTGTGTGTATATGTGCCAGATTAGCAGTCTCATGAGAGAGAGACTAAGAGAGAGAGATGGGTTGATGAAAAAAAGTGAGAGGTGACATGGAGAATAAAGTAATTACAAGAGGGGAGAGAGGGGAGTGTGTTCAGAGGTGAATCTGTGTGCAGATGTGTGTGAACACAAGAAAAATCAGGTAACCACCGGGTGGGGATGGGTCTGTGGGCACCTTTTTCAGTGAAACTGAGTGTGTGTGAGTGTGGGGGAGGTTATTTAGCTACAAGACAAGAGACATGGCGCCCTTTAGAGAGAGAGGGGGGTATTTGGGTCATGGGATATGATAGGAGAGAGAAGGAGGGGGTGGGGTATACTATTTTGGAAGATAGGATAAGTTGCATGTGAGTTAGGGTGCATTATTGGTGAGTTATAATGCATTATTGGTGAGAGGTGGGGTAGCTTGAGGGGAGAGAGAAAGGAGAAAGGACAAGGGGAAGAGAGAGGGGGTTGACCTTTTGAGTGGAGGAGAGGAAAAGGGACACACGGCGGGGCAACAATGAAGAAAAAGGAGGCAAGGTGGGGATGGGCTACCCCGCAGGCATGAGGTGGCCTATTTTACCTTTCTCATATATTTACATAATCATACTTTATTTTTTCTTACTTTTTCCAATGTCTTTTATCACTCCCTCCCTAAGAGGGGGTTTTCATGGGGTGGGGACGAGAGAAGAGGGGTATGGGAGCTTGGCTTGTGAAAAGCCCCCATCATTAGCCCTCCCCTTTTGGCTAGAGGCATTCATGTCTCTAGCTCATCTGTTTGATCATTATCGTCAGAGGTGGCGGCTGATGGTGTGTCCTCATCTGGAATGTCAATTGGTGGAGCTTGGTCAAATCGAAGAAAATAAGGTTTAAGTCGCCAACCATTTACCCTGGTTTTATGAAGTTTTCCATCAGCCTCCATAAGCTGATAGCTTCCATTGGCATACTTTTTCCTGATGATGAAAGGACCTTCCCATCGGAGTAGGAGTTTCTTATCCTTGCACGTGTCGAAGCGATTGTCGTAGCGGGGCACCAACATTCCTTTCTTCAATTCTTTTTTCCGGAGATGCTCGTTAAAGCTAAGCCGTCTATGCTCTGCTTGTGCTGCATAATAATTTATTGCTTCTTCTCTGTCCAGCTACAGTCTTTCCAAGTTGATGATGTGATCTCTCAAATGCATGTTGGGCTGTTGAAGCTGGCTTGCCATTACTCTGAGACTTTGTAGTTGCACTTCAATGGGCAAGATTGCTTCCTTACCAAATACTAGATGATACGGTGTGAATCCCAAGGATGTACGAAATGAAGTTCTGTAGGCCCATAAAGCTGGTAGTAGATACTTATCCCAGTATTCGGGATGATTGTTTACCTGCTTGGTAATAATTTTAGAAACCATTCCATTTACCTTTTCAACTAGGCCATTACATTGAGGGTAATATGGTGAAGAGTGCCTCCTTGTAATGCCCAGTTTCTACATTAATTCTCCTACCAAGTCTGCTCTGAAACCTGGCCCTCTATCAGAGATGATCTCTAAAGGTGTGCCAAACCTACAACATATGTGCTCATAGATAAATTTAGCTACCTCTATCGCTGTGATTCTAGTGGTGGCTGTAGCCTCTGCCCATCTAGTCATGTAGTCGACCCCCATGATAATGTAGAATTTTCCTGAGTTGGCCCTAGGTAATGGCCCAATGGCATCGATACCCCATTTTTCAAATGGGCCATATGAGAGAATAGGTGTCTGTGGTTCAGGCATAAGTGACCTAGTGCCGGCCTTTTGACACAACTTACATGTTTTGCACCAGTGGTGTACATCACGGTTGAGGCTAGGCCATATGAAGCCTGCCTGCAAGATTTTCCTACTTGTTATGTCTAGGGCAAAGTGACCACCACAAACCCCGTCGTGACAGCTAGCAATTACTCCCGTGATTTCCTGAGAGAGAGGGACCTTCCTGAGTATTTGGTCCTTACCCTTACAGTACAAACCGTCATTGATGAGTCGATACCTTGTGGCCTTCCACGTCAGCCATTGCTTCTGTCCCTTTGTTAAATCTGATGGGCATTCCCCTGTTTCCAAAAAATGCATGATGTCAGGCAAGGCATCACTTCCTTGAAATAGAGGGAGCTTTAGCTTTATTGCTTCAACCACCACTTCCTGTAGTCTTTCACTTGCTAGGGCATCTGCTTCTTGGTTTTGAGCCCTTGGGATATGGTGTATTTGAACTTCTTCAAACTTACCCAACAAGGTTTTTACACCACTTAAGTGAGTCCTTAAACTAGGATTCTTGCATGTCCATGCTCCATTTACTTGCCTTACCAGAAGTAGAGCATCCCCAAATACATTAAGGCGTTGTACACCTTGCGAGACGCACCATTGTAGACCCTTGGTTAGTGCTGCATACTCAGCTTCATTGTTAGAATGTGAATCTAACAATTGGCCCAACGAAAATACCTTTGTCCCTTTGTCATCAAAGACCACTATGCCTGTAGCTGCTTTGTCGGACGCTCGCTTGTAGGCTCCATCAAAGTAGAGAGAGTATGCTCCTTCTACTATCGGTGGTACTGGAGGTAATCGGACTTCTCCTTCCTTAGATTGCTTCTCCTTCCTTTCAAAGACTTGGTAGGTCATGAGTCCCCCCAAACTTGCCCTTGTCGTGCTTTCTACCTGTACCGTGTAGTCAAACTCTTGCAGACGAACTAGCCATTTAGTAATTCTAGCAGACACATCCATGTGTTGTACAACATAGGGAAATATTTCATCCGTGGTTAGAATCACAAATTGCTTAGGCATCAAATATGACCTAAACTTTGTAGTTGCAAATCTAAGAGCTAGGACTAAGTGTTCCACATGGGTGAAACCTTTCTCTCCTGCTGTCATCATTCGACTAGAGAAGTAGATTGGCCTCATGAAAGATGTCGTCGTATCCTTTTGGAGTAGCACAGCCCCCAATGAGTCATCACCAACACTTGAGGTGACATAGAATTTTTCATCCCACTTAGGTGGTGAGATAGTTGGTAGAGTGGCTAAGACCTCCTTTACCTTGTTGTAGTGATGTTCGCTTTCCTCGTCCCAAGTGAAAGTTGATCTTTGAGTGGTAGAACAAGTTGTGATAGTAGATGTATGAATCTACTTAAGTACCTCACCTTCTGTAGAAAAGAGACCAGTTGACGTGCAGTCGTTGGTGAAGGTAGGGCTATGAGTGCGGACACCTTACTTGGGTCGGCATTGATACCTTTTGCTGAAATTTCATGGCCTAGTAGAATGACTTTACTCTCCCCAATGTGGCATTTATCCACATTTAATTGCCCACCTAGGCTCTGCAACCTGGCCAAACCTTCAGTTACCTTTTCTAAATGTGAAATACGGGAGCTATATATACAAAAATCATCAATGAACACTCTTATGGATGTTCCAAAGAACGGTTGAAAAACATATGTGACATATCTTTGGAATGTGGCAGGTGCATTTGTGAGACCAAATGGCATAACCCTGTATGCAAAACAACCCCATGGAGTGATAAAAGTGGTTTTTAGCTGATCTTCCAAGGCTATGTGTATTTGAAAGTATCTAGAATAACCATCACTGACGGTATAGCATTCAAAACCCGCTACTTCATTTAGAATTTCATCCAAGAAAGGGAGAGGAAAGTGGTCTCTCTTTGTAGCTGCATTTAGTGGTTTGTAGTCAACACAGACCCTCCACTTACCATTCTTTTTAGGCGTCACCACTATGGGTGACACCCATTCTGAGTTTTCTACAGGATAGATGAATCTCGCCTCCAGCAATTTCCTTACCTCGGCCAAGAGTGCCTTTTCTTGTATGACCCCCAGTCATCGTAGCTTTTGCACAACTGGTTTTACCCCTTCCTTCAGCTTAATATGATGTTCCACCACTGTAATGCCTGTGATTCTTTCATAGTTGTCAATGAACAGGTTAGGAAATCCCATCAACATTTGCAAAAAACTATCTTTCTCCTCAAGTGTTAATTCCGTAGACAACATACCCTTCAACCTACTTCCTCCTAGGCCAGGTGATTTGCTCTCCTCTTCATTGTGTTGCCCTTTTGGTGATGGATCACAAATTGTGCTTACCCTTTGTGGATCCTTCATAATGATACCCATCACATCAATGGAACTGTCACTTTCGTCGGTGGATGTGGTCTCCTCCTCAGAACTGGAAGATTCGCTAGTGGTTTCATCTGCCGATGTTTCCAGATTCATTTGCTTCTGCTTCAAGTGCTTAGTCATGCTTGATGACTAAGGGGATTACTCATCCAAAGTCAAAAAGATCCCTACAAGGAGGGGGGCGAGCCTACAAGGGGGGGGGGATGAGAGACCACACACACACACACACACACACACACACACACACACACACACACACACACACACACACACACACACACACACACACAAGGGAAGCCCCAGCTTGAAGAGGCAGCAAGGACACTTGTCAAGTTCCTCCCCATGTTGCCCTCATGGTGTGCCTGAAGCCTATTGGTTGGCCACCCAAGGGGTCCAATGATAATTTAGGATATTTAATTAATTGATTTTTCATTTATCAAGTCCTCTCTCTCAAAGGGGAAAGGGGGACACTTGTCCCAAGGCTACCCATGTTGCTTGTAATGGCTCCTGCTTGTGATTGGCTAGGCCTGGAGGGGTCCAATGAGCTTCAAGCATGAGCTACAAGGGGGGGTCGACCCAAGCAATCTAGGGGGGTGCTTATGGGGTATACTCACCCACACACACTCACAAACACTCTCATTGTGTACTATGCAAAGTGCAAGAGCTCCCTCTCTTTCTCCAAGCAAGTAGAGGTTGAGAGCCTACACCAACACTCTTGGCTATGGAGTGCAAATCCATCCAAGAGCCATGCTTCAATGCTTGAGCTTGCCATCTATTTCTTCTTCATTACTATGCTATTATGTATGCTAGCACAAGAGTTATGATAAGTGAGGAACTAACTCTTTCTCGTATGAAATGTTTCTTCTTCCTGTTCTCTATCCTCATTCCCTGCTAGCTCTCTCCACCTTCGAAGGTGTTTGAGGTCTTGGTACTGAGGCTTGGTATAGTTAAAGCTTTCTTCAAGTTTAGGTTATGCTATGATGATGATGCATGAAGCTTTCCATCTTCATTGCGTCACCTAGGTCACAAGGAACACAAAGAATGTATTGTAACAAGTCTCCCTTTATGGGAGAAATCATAATACAAATGCCTATTGGAGGGGGGACCGGCTCCACATAAATCCGGTCCTCAACTGTTGTCATGTTCTCTAAATTCTCTCTCTTGCAAAAGTATTGTCTATGCCAAGTTAACTAATTGCTATGATTATGTTGCTATCTTCAATTATGTCAACCCGCTATGCTCACAAAATCATTTCTTGAAAGTACTCTCATTAAATTCCGCTACTCTCAAATTGAATAGGCAAATTCCATTACATTGGTATCAGAGCATTTGGTTTCTCTTTTCTTGCTTAAGAAGAGAGGTCTTTAAGTAGCCTATAACTGGTTGATGTTGTTAATTATAATAGAGTAAGTGGAACTGGGATCTAATATCAGTTTTGTTAAGCCCACTATTTGGGGGATGGTGCACACCTCGGGAGCTTTGGACTTAATAATGGAGTCATTTTAGACTTGCCTATGGATTTACCATTATTGAGCCATAAGAAGTCCAAAAGGAGCTAGCCCTTGGCAACTCTGCTATGTTAGACCTACTCCTCTACTCTTTATAATTAACCACTTTGAGCCGTGGGTGTAGATACTTAAGAGCCGATTTTCAAAGGCTAAGAGGAGTGGCAACTAAGGTTTTGTATTGCCAAAGCATACACTAAGTATAAACATAAATTTTGTTAACATGGCTGACAATAATCAAGAGAGTAGAATGAACATTGATAGCTTTGATTTTGCACATGAAGGTGCTAATGATGATGCTCCCATGTTTGTGAATTATCTCGTCACTAGGTTGCAACAAGCTATGGGCAACCCTGTTTTGCAAGCCGAAGTTACTCAACAACTTCGTGATTATGGAATTTCCCTTCCTCTCCCAGAGGAGAGAGAGCTTAGGAGGCCTCTTGAAGAGACCCCCAAAAGAAGACTCTCTCCCATTCGAGAGGAGGAATCCAAAGAGAAAGAAAGCAATGACAGTCTAAGTTCTTCTGAAGATGTGGCTCCACGAAGACGGCGGTCTAGACGATCGCCTACTCCTCCCAAGAGGAAAAGAGCAACCCATAGTCCTTCTCCTCATCACTCTGAAAGCAAAGAGAGGAAACAAAGGAAGAAAAGGGCTAGGAAGAGGTCACCCTCTTCTCCTTCTTCTTCACCTTCCTCCTCTTCCGATGAAAGTTATGGCTATTCTCCTAGAGAATACAAGAGGGGAGGACATTGCAAATCATTTCCTGCATGGCGAAGGTCACAAAAGCTAAAGAAGTTCAAGGAGGGAGGAAAGAGTATCTCTTTTCTCACCTACGATGGCACCTTTGGTGCTACCGACAAAGTGTTGGCCTTCATCAGCAATTTGATGCGGCCTTTGGGGATGAGGGCTTCACAGAGTCCTCCAAGCTACGCCATGTAGCTATGCACTTCCAAAAATCAGCTCGTCAATGGTGGGCTAGCCTTCGTGGCAATGGAGAAGCCCCAAAGACATGGAAAACTCTACGAGTTTCCATCATGAAGCAATTTCTTCCAAGTGATACTAAAGATAAAGTTCTTACCGAATGGCGCGGCTTGAAGCTTCTCTCTCATGAGTCTATCAACAAGTATGTAGAAAAGTTTTGGGATTTACATCTCAAAGCTACTGTCTTTCAAAAGATAGACTTTGCCGAGCAAAGACAACAATTCTGTGCGGGATTACCTGAAGAGATGGCCGGATACATCAACTCTCAACGGCCCGGTACTATTACCGAAGTAATCCACCACACCATGGTTGCTTCACGCATCAATTTCCATCAAGGGGCTAGACGTAATGTCAAGCCCATGGAAAACAAAGATAAAAATGATACAAAGGGGAAATCCAATGCTCAAAATAATTCCCAAGGCACTTCCAACAACAACAATAACAACAACAACAATCGGTCCAAGGAGAAGGGAGTTTACAAAGGTAAAAACAAACTCTCTCCTGAAGAGCTTTAAGCTTTTTGCAAGGACCATAAGTGTTTCAAGTGTGGGGAGCAAGGACATGGCTATCGTTCTTGCCCCAAGAAGAATACTCGCAATGAGACTCCTAGGGCTTCCACCATCGAAGCTCCAAAAGAGGATGCTCATTGCAAAGGATCATCACTTTCCTATGTGTGGGGAAAGGTAAGAGAGCATGATGCCTTCATCTTGTTTGACCCAGGCTCTACTCTCAATTTCATATCAATAGAGTTGGCCACCAAGTTGGGCATTCAAGCTTTTGAGATGGGAGATATAGTAACAACTGATGCAGCTTTCAAGGGACAACAAGCCTCCGTTACTCCCTTGATTGGGAAGTTGAGGCTTCATGTCCAAAGCTATATATGTCGACAAAGAAGACTTCTTCATCTCTCCTCTCCAACATCAGGATGTTATCCTAGGGGCACCATGGTTTGATCGCACGGCTGCCAACATGAAGTTCCCTGAAAGGAGAATTTACTTCACCTACAGGGGAAAGAACATGTATATAGATGCTAGTGAGCGTGGTCGCACTATTCCACTTGTAAATCCTCTTTCTTTTGATAAATCAATGAAGAGCTCAGTTTCTGCGTACATGATTTATGTCAAAGAGTCTCTAAAAGTTAATAATGTTTCATCAAATGAAAATGATAGGAATCAAGAAGAGTTAGACTTGTCTACTTTTCTAAAAGGATTCCAAGATGTGTTCATCGATGATATCCCTATGGACCTACCTCCAAAACGAGGGGATGATGACCATCGTATTGAGCTCCTTCCAGGAAGCTCACCGCCTAACAAACCTCCTTATCGAGTCTCACAAGCTCAACAAGAGGAGATTATGAGGCAAGTACAGGAATTGGTAGACAAAGGGATGGTGAGGCCTAGTTCCTCTCCCTTTTGTTCTCCAGTCCTTTTAGTGCAAAAGAAAGATGGTACATACCGTATGTGTGTGGACTATCGAGCACTAAACCATATCACTATCAAAAATAGATTTCTTGTGCCTCGGGTAGAAGATCTGTTTGATAAGCTACAAGGCTCTACCTACTTCAGTAGGATTGACCTTAAGAGTGGCTATCATCAAATAAGGATAGTGGATGAAGATATCCTAAAGACCGCGTTTCGCACAACATTTGGTCTTTATGAATATCTAGTCATGCCTTTTGGCTTGACTAATGCACCAGCTACTTTCAATCGTCTCATGGAGAAAATTTTTAGACCATATCGTAAATTCACTGGAGTGTTCTTTGATGATATCATCATCTACTCCAAATCTTTGGAGGAACATAAGCAACATCTCCAAGTGATTTTTCAAGCCTTGAGGGAAAACAAACTTTTTCTCAACCAAAAGAAAAGTGAATTCTTCCTTCAAGAGATTCAATATCTAGGTCATATTATCTCTCACGATGGTATTCGTATGGATCCATCAAAGTTAGAGGTAATAAAATCATGGCCTAACCCAAGGAATCTACATGAGCTAAGAAGCTTTATTGGTATGTGTGCATACTATAGACGCTTCATAGCAAAATTCTCTCAAGTAGCAGGACCACTACACGACTTAACAAAGAAGAACGTTAAGTTTGTATAGACTGCTAAGGAGCAAAATGCTTTTGAAAAACTCAAAGAGAAGCTTACTTCCCAACCAGTCCTCGTGCTTCCGGATCTCTCAAAACCATTTGAGGTCCAATGTGATGCTTGTGGTGATTGCCTTGGAGCTGTTTTGCTTCAAGAAGGGCATGCCATAGCATATGAGAGCCGAAGGCTCAATAGTGATGAACGAGTTTTGGGCATTTATGAGAAAGAGCTTTTAGCTGTTCTACATGCCCTAGATACATGGAAGCACTACCTATTGGGGACTCCATTTATCCTACGAACCGACCACCAAAGTCTCAAGTATTTCATGACGCAAACCAAACTTTCCGACAAACAAATGAGGTGGGAAATTTTTTTTTCGCAATTTAATTTCCATATTGCTCACATAGCTGGTAAGCACAATCAAGTTGCCGATGCACTTTCACGACGACCAAAAGTTAATGCGGTGTCTATAGCTACTCACAATGATCTATCCTCTATGATAGATGAGTATGCTACTGACCCTGACTTTAGATACATAATGTCAGCCCTTGATTTGGGGAAGAAAGAGGAACCATTCACCTTGCAGGATGGTTATCTTCTCCACGGCAATAGGCTATGTGTTACCCATTCCCTTCGTGAGAAGGTTATGTATGAATCCCATGCTCCTCCATATGCAGGGCATAGAGGTATTCAACCTACTCTCCGAGGAGTAGAGACGTATTTCTATTGGCCTACCATGAAAGTGGACATACAAGAGTATGTTTCAAAATGTGTAGTATGCCAAAAGACCAAGTATGATAGAGGGAAGCAACCTGGATTACTCCAACCATTGCCTATTCCAAATTCACCATGGGAGAGTATATCCATGGATTTCATCTTTGGATTACCCAAGTCTATCCATGGGAATACAGGAATATGGACAATAGTCGACAGGTTTAGCAAGCAAGCACATTTTATTCCTATCAAAAAGACTATTAAGGCACATCAAATGGAAACTCTCTTCATATATCAGATTTTCAAGCACCATGGATTACCCACATCCATCGTGTCAGATAGAGATCCTAGAATGACCAGTAATTTCTGGAAAGGTCTCTTTGAAAATCTAGGAACAAGATTGAATTTCTCTTTGGCCTATCACCCACAAAAGGATGGCCAAAGTGAGATAGCCAATCTTACGATACTCGATCTACTCAAGACTTATGTTACCGAAGTAGATCAACGCTCACAATGGGAAAAGTATTTACCTCTAGTAGAGTATGCCTACAATAATACTGTACATACCAATTATTGAAGACCCTCCCAAAGTTGAAGACCAAGAAGAGGTGCTACAACCCGAAGCTGTCCTTCGGCATGAAGACAAGGTACTACGACATTGTAAGATAATCCGACGGTATCTTATTAAGTTCAAAAATTATCCTTTTGAAGATGCTAAATGGATGCAAGGAGTACAACTTAAGGATAGTATGAACCTTGTCAATGCTTACAATGCTACATTAGAGTAAGCAAATGTACAACTCTCTTTTAAATGACTCATGTTTTTGTCTTATAAGACTAATCCTCTTTTTAATTGTGCACAAATTTAACTAGTATGCATGCTTAGAATCATGTTTGTGATGACGACGTCTCTCAAACACCAAGTAGAATTTGTCACTCTACTTTGGGAGAATGAAATGGACTAAAGGGCAGACATGCTTGCGGCAGCTATGTCTCCCAAGCACCAAATGGATTAGTCATCCATCTTGGAAAGATGTCGTAGGGTAAAAAAGGGATCCTCTACCCGCTAATGACTAAGGCTTTATCTCTTCTACCTCATAGTCGAGGACGACTATGATTTCAAGAGAGAGGTAATGTCATAAAATCTAATATCTAACCAACCCAAATGATTTTCTCATATTAAATTGATCACTTAATGTGGGAGAATTAACGGGAACAAGTGTTAAGATATAGATATGTGCTTATAGATCTATCTCAACACGGGGCCAATAGTAAAGGGGCCCAAATGGGAGATGGTCTATCAAGAGCAAGGCTAACCAATGGAGCATAACACCTTAGGGTTAGCTTCATTGAAGACCTCCAATAATGTGTGTAAAAGTCCTTTGACCTTAGGTAAGCTAGGGCTGAGCTTGAGGTGGGAACCCGGCCCAAACTTGAGGTGCTTGTCGTGCTTGAGGTGCTTGTCATGCTTGAGGTGCTTGATTAAGATGCTTGAGGTGCTTGAAGTGCCTTGAGAAGCTTGCCTGAGATGCTTGTGGGAACACCCCCTACTTCAAGTGCTTAGTCATGCTTGATGACTAAGGGGCTTGCTCATCCAAAGTCAAAAAGATCCCTACAAGGAGGGGGGAGAGCCTACAAGGGGAAGGGGGGGGGGGGATGAGAGACACACACACACACACACACACACACACACACACACACACACACACACACACACACACACACACACACACACACACACAAGGGAAGCCCCAGCTTGAAGAGGCAGCAAGGACACTTGTCAAGTTCCTCCCCATGTTGCCCTCATGGTGTGCCTGAAGCCTATTGGTTGGCCACCCAAGGGGTCCAATGATAATTTAGGATATTTAATTAATTGATTTTGCATTTATCAAGTCCTCTCTCTCAAAGGGGAAAGGGGGACACTTGTCCCAAGGCTACCCATGCTGCTTGTAATGGCTCCTGCTTGTGATTGGCTAGGCCTGGAGGGGTCCAATGAGCTTCAAGCATGAGCTACAAGGGGGGGTTGACCCAAGCAAGCTAGGGGGGTGCTTATGGGGTATACTCACCCACACACACTCACAAACACTCTCATTGTGTACTATGCAAAGTGCAAGAGCTCCCTCTCTTTCTCCAAGCAAGTAGAGGTTGAGAGCCTACACCAACACTCTTGGCTATGGAGTGCAAATCCATCCAAGAGCCATCCTTCAATGCTTGAGCTTGCCATCTATTTCTTCTTCATTACTATGCTATTATGTATGCTAGCACAAGAGTTATGATAAGTGAGGAACTAGCTCTTTCTCATATGAAATGTTTCTTCTTCCTCTTCTCTACCCTCATTCCCTGCTAGCTCTCTCCACCTTGGAAGGTGTTTGAGGTCTTGGGACTGAGGCTTGGTATAGTTAAAGCTTTCTTCAAGTTTAGGTTATGCTATGATGATGATGCATGAAGCTTTCCATCTTCATTGCGTCACCTAGGTCACAAGGAACACAAAGAATGTATTGTAACAAGTCTCCCTTTATGGGAGAAATCATAATACAAATGCCTATTGGAGGGGGGACAGGCTCCACATAAATCCGGTCCTCAACTGTTGTCATGTTCTCTAAATTCTCTCTCTTGCAAAAGTATTGTCTATGCCAAGTTAACTAATTGCTATGATTATGTTGCTATCTTCAATTATGTCAACCCGCTATGCTCACAAAATCATTTCTTGAAAGTACTCTCATTAAATTCCGCTACTCTCAAATTGAATAGGCAAATTCCATTACAACTTGTTTTGCAAAGTAGTGACAACATACGACAAGCAAGTCAAGAGGAGCCAAAATTTGCCAACCTACATGACAAAATAGTGGCATCCAAAGACCAACACAATGGAAGAGGTCTAAATTTCCAAAACTTATGGAACTGGTTTTTTAACCTTGAACGGGTAAGTCCAAGTCGCCATTAAACATACATGGCATAGAAGTCAGATTCAGACAGGTAAGCCACTAAATGAGCGAGGTGTTAGTCCCAAAACTTCATGAATATTTTCTATGGTCTAAGAGTTTTATTTATTCTAGGTACTGCTCATTCTAGAAGAGTTAAACATAATTAGGTTGTGTCGCTCATGCTGGTATAGGTGAGCATAAGAGTCGAAGTCGTTGTACTATAGTGGTGAAGTGAAGAAGGAAATCCAAAAGACACACACACACACACTCAACACAGTGAGGTATGAGTGGAGAAGCTTCTACATCAAAAAAACTTCTTGGAAATATGGAAGCTATTGCGACATCCTTTGATGTCACATGGGCTACATTTGTTCCTTGAAGCACCGATCAACTCCATCTTCCACACTGCATGCTTTTGTTCGACAAATTTCTCGTATACATATAGAGTATCCCATAATTGGCACTTGCATTAGGCACTCTTCCTTTTTTTACCCTAAGCACTCACCTTGCATGACATGTACTTCAATAAGGCGTATACCAAAGGCACTTTTTTTCCACCGGGTTTTTTCCCTTTGGTCATCCATGTTTTAGACCCTAATCTAGAATCACATCATCTTCTTGTATATATTCCTTCTACATCAGCAAAATAAAGAAATGGCTACCTTTGGGGTTTTTAGTGAGCTTTTAACTATTTTAGGATTAGTTATGATAGTTTTCAATTTCTTTCCATGCTTGTAGGGACAGGTGATGTTTGTATTTGAAGTTGTGGTCGATTTAGAAAAAAATTATAATGGTAATTTTTGAAAAAAATCGCTTTTATGCTTTTTTTTTTCACATTAGATATAATCTAGATGTAGCTTTGCTTGGTCATATGGATTTCATTTCATTTTGCCTTGAGTTTTACATCACCTACTAATATCCCATATAGCTACAGATACACCATTTGGATTACCTACCAAGAAAGGCCTTAGAGAACAAGGCATTGGGGAGTGCATTCATAGATGTTTGATCCCATGATGTGAGATATTGCAATATTTTAATTTGAGAAAGAATATTTTTATTTAAAAACCTCTTAAAAGTTCTTAAAAGAATCCCTTGGAAGTAGGCATGAAGCTACTCACCTCCCCTTCCCTTCTTTATTTCAAAAGATTCATCGACGATGCCTTCGGCATTTGGGATGGTCCTGCTTCCGGCTTAAAATAGCTTCTTCTAAGCTATGGATATCCCCTACAAGAACATATAAAAATCTCCTCCTCTATCTCCTCCCATGAAGCTTTTATCTTGGTATCCACTTCTACAAAGGATCCTCATTCGCCACCTACGGTTTATTGGATTGACACTGTCACCAAAAAAACCTCAATGCATACAACTACATACCTTGGCAGTCTTGGCATCCCACACATCAAAAAATTGCCTTCATCCTTTCAGAACTCAAAAGGTACATTATACGGGAAAGCTCTCTTTCGGGCTTTATCACTATTCACAACCTTTTTTATGCAAGGCTTAGAGCCAAAGGTTATCCCTCCTCCATTTTGGAAGCTTGTTTTCTCTATGTTTCTTATGAAGTCAGACCATCCCTACTTCGCAAAATGCATAAAACCAAGCTTTCACCAACTATTGCTTACCCGCACTCTAAACCTCTCCCGCACCATCAACAAACCACTCGCAAAGCTTCTCAAAAATGATCCCGAGCTCGAGCACCTTCCTAAACCTATTATATGCTGGCTCAATGCTCCAAACCTTGGCACCCTCCTCTCCCTCAAACCCAACCATACCAAACCCAGCCCTTCCTAACTTTTCTACCCCCTTCACCCTGCTAGCCTCTCCTCCATAATCTCCTCCACCCTTTTTTCTCCCTGCTTTATCCTCTTCCTAAACCTTTTCTCATTTTTAGGCTCATTTAACTTTATTGACTAGCCTCTCCTTCAAGGCCATCAATAACCTGAAATAGCCCCTTAAACACTTGTACTCCCTTCTTATGACTCCCACCTAAAAATCATTTTTTACCCTTCTTTTTTGTACCCCCCACATTCAAAGAGGAATTACTTACCTTCCAAACTTGCCTATCCTCCATTACTATGGTACTCTGTATAGGTTTTTGAACCACTACCTTCCAAACTTGCCTATCCTCCATTACTATGGTACTCTATACAGGTTTTTGAACCACTAACTTCCTACTTATACCCCTCCCTCCCCCCTATTTTGTATGCACCATTGATGAGCTAATATAGGGAAACGCGTTTGGTGTATACACATGAGTTATTTCCTCTTACTCTTTCTCCCCCCCCCCCCCATGTCCACTTTTGCTTGTCTCACTTGTCTTAAGCAAGTTTCGCTCGCCATGGAGTAGTTTTATAAGAATTGCACATTAGATATAATCTAGATGTAGCTTTGCTTGTTCATATGGATTTCATTTCATTTTGCCTTGAGTTTTACATCACCTACTAATATCCCATATAGCTACAGATACACCATTGGGATTACCTGCCAAGAAAAGCCTTAGACAATTGGGGAGTGCATTCATAGATGTTTGATCCCATGATGTGAGATATTGCAATATTTTAATTTGAGAAAGAATCTTTTTATTTAAAGACCTCTTAAAAGTTCTATCATTAAATTGTTTTATTATTTCTTATGGTTACTAGTCATAAAATATGAGAGCCTAGTCATGCCTAACTTCCCTAGCCGGTCCACCACTCTCAGTTCTTTAAACAAAATGTCCATAGATTCCACTCAAGATAAGAAGCACATTCATTTCCTCAAAGCAAATAGACCACAATGATCAAACTCTAAGTGTGGAAGTCATGATAAATATATTGAGCTGAACCAATCCGCCCTAGTTGCACCCATGTTCCCAACGTTCCCTCATACCAATAAAAAAGAACCTTTCATGTGCTACAACTTTGCTATTATCTCGATGATACCTACTTGCCCATATCCCCTACGTGCCTCCTCCAAAGCAAGCTCCTATCACCACTTGGTGGCCGCTATGCTCGTCTTCATTTTGATTTTCCCTACCCGCACTACTTCACCACTAACACCTTGCTGTCATGCATCCCTTTTTATTCCCTTCCCAAGAAAGCCTTTTCCTTTTCATTTCCATTCTAGGGGGTGTCTCCTTAGATACCCTCTATTAAACCCATTTGTGCAACTTACGAGACCTATCTTTCCTTATGAAAGCATTAAAATATTATTTTGCTTTAGTTTGTTAATGAGCTTCTTTATTATTTCTATTTTACTTCTTTTTCAATTTATTTTTTCTTATAATGGCAATGTGATCCTTTCACTTGGTTGTTTAAGTGTAAGGCATTTGTGAATGTATTGTGTTTGGACAATACAAATTTACATTAAAACAAAACAAAAATGACATGTAATTGTAGGTACTCATTACTCCTATTCTTGATAATTCTTGTCTCCCCTTAACTTTAGCTAACCTTTGTGACTCCTCACCTTGTTTATTATTTGTATCAAAATCAGACTCGTTTTAAAATGACTATAATCTCTTCACTATTGATGATTTGAATGGAAAAGTTGTGTAACTAAATACTTTATATAAAAATGTCATGACTATAATTGATGATTTGAATGGAAAAGTTGTGTAACTAAATACTTTATATAAAAATGTCTTGATACCTTTATAATTTGTCTTAACATTGGTAGTTTTTAAAGGGACTCTAGAAGCTCAATTTGTTTTTGGCATGCTAAATGCCTTAGTATCCATATGGGTGAAGGTTCTTCATCTCTAGTTGTTATACAGTGTCCCTCAAGAAGCATTAAAAGTCTGGAAGAAAAGACATTATGTCTTTTTAAATGCTACTTCTCAAAGATACATTCAATGTTTTAGCTAAAAGAATATTTAGAGAACAAATAAAAAGTGTATTCATAGGAACCCTCCTCCCCCTCACTCAGTGGACGGCTGCTGAAAGGCAATTGGCCTTTCGCACGGCTCCCTACTCACTCAGTGAGCGACGGCTAAGAAAGTAACAACAGTGACACTGGCGGTGGCTACAAGCTTACACTCCTGCAAGCAGTGGCTGCTAGCAAAATAGCGACTGCAGCCAGTCGGAAAACGGGCCTGTATAGTCGGAGGCGGCGGAGGTGACTTGGAGTCTTCTAGCGGCACCCTCACCCTCTTTCGGCTTTGACAGAGTTTGTTTTTTTGTCAAAAAGTTTTTTAAGGGCCTTTTCACCCGGAATGACTACCCCCACCCCTTCCACCTCTTCCTTAACTCTCGTTCCCACGGCGGTGGCCATGGACGATACCCCCGGGGTTGCACCCACCGTTTCACCCTTGGGTATCGGGATGGAAACCTCTTCAAACCTTGTCACACCGTCCCCCGTTTCCACTTCCCAATCCCCTAACACCCCACCCGTGAACGCGGCGGCCTTTCCCGGCTTCGTCTCGGCGGCTAGCCTCATCTACCCTCCCTCTTCTAGCCCAAGCACTCCAATGCTAACCGCTACTCCTTCTATGACCTCTTCTAAAAAAACTTTGTTTAGCCCGGAAGAAATCTTGGAACTCCCCGCTAATTTGCCAATCGAGGATCTCGACCAACTCTCTATCCCCTCTACCAACAACCACGGCAAAAACAACCCCTCCCCTTTTGCCGGTTTGGCTAGCTCTTCCAAACATGACTCTACGAGTCTCCCCTATCCAAACCAAGGCGGTATTTTTGTCAATTTTTTGCAAAATGGCATCCTCACTAACCCTCCCCTTACCTTCCCCTCTTCCTTAGGGTCTCTTTCCGCTAACTCTTCAAGTCTCTCTCCCTACCCACCAACCCTCCCTATCCTACCCGCCATAGAGAAACCTATGGAATTTAACAAAATTGTATCCCTTTCCTTGGAAGAATTTAAAGCCCTTAATCTCAAGCTTAACAAATCCAAATCCCACCTCACACATCTTCAAAACCTTCACGCTAACCAAAAGGCTCCTCATAGTCTTTGTATGAAAACACCTCATCTTGCCTTGGAGGACATGCATGCACAAACGCTTTTAAGCGCTAAGCTAGAAGCACTCAACATACAATTTCAACTTGATTGCACTAAGGCATACATCCAAGCACAAACCTTGCTCATTAAGAATCTTCAAAAAAGCTTTGATGACTACCACGATATTGTGGAGGAGAGGCTTCTAGAGCTTACCAAAAAACTTGCACCCATCTCCTTCCCTAGAGTGCTACCTTCGGCTTGGCACAACCAACTCCTTGTTTGGAAACAAACTTCCCTCATCGAGTTTGATACACTCTTACAAAATGAAATTCTTCAAACTCACTTAGCCTCTTCTTTGAGTATAGCGGCTCATGGTGCTAGAAAGAGATCACAAATCTCCCTTCTAGAAGAGGTGGAATCCCTACCTAAAGAGGAAACGATGGGTGTATTGGTACAACACGAGGTCACCGCCCAAATGAAGAAGCTCCTCTCACCCCCTCCTAAAACCTCTTTCACAAACGCTCTCACCACCACATCACCCACCCAAAACCCTCCTCCTTCCAAGGCAAACCTTTCAAACCAATCCCTCCCTTAGCTAAAAACTCCCATGAAGAATTCACTCGACAACCTTTTAAGAAACCTAAAACCTCCCCTCCTACCTTTGACCCCAGCCACTCCTCCCCCCTTGTAATCTTCCCATTTTAAACACTCCAAATAAACCCTCTCCTAGTAACCCTTCTCCTTTACCCTCTCTCCTCCAAACTCCCAACTACCCTCTCATTTCTCCTTCCCCTAAACCATCCCCTAAACCCTCCCGCTTACCCCATACCAAGCCTTTACATCCCAAGTTTAGCCTACCCAAAGGCTCAAAAAACTTGCAATGGAGGAGGACAAACTAGGGTTGGAGCACCCTACCTCTTGGTCCACTTGCTCTTCCCTGAACCCCCCCTTTTTCCTCACCTTTGGACCCCTCCTCCATGTACTTTCCCTCTCCTCCCTCATCCCTCCCACTCCGGAAAAAAGCGTCATAAATTTTGGCTTCCTCTAACTAATCCTCATCTCTTTAAAATTTTGGTGCTTAGTAATCTTTCTACCTTCACACTTGAAAACAAAGTTACCAACCTCTCTTCACATAACCTCTCTAGTCACCCTCTCTCTTCCTCCGAGCATAAACTCTTAGGACTTGGGCTTATTAATTGTATCCCTCCCTCTCCTCCACCCCCTCCAAACTCCATTCTTAAAGCTTACTCTAATTTGCAAAGAAACCTCCATCTTAAAATGTTCTTTAAAAACTCTTCCCCTCCCTCCAACCTCTCTCTTTCTATTCCCAATCCCGCTTGGAATCCACCCTCTCTTAACTTTGCCTTTACAGAAGTGTTCACCCTTCTCAATTCCCTTCTCTCCTTTATTCCTCCTTTTAGTACCAAACCTTCTTTCATTAAAGCCCTTTCCTCCTTAAAAAGTAACCAAAGCATTATTATCAAACCGGCTGATAAAAACCTTGGACCCGTTGTCCTCTCCAAGGATTGGTATGATAAAGAAGCCCTTCGCCACCTCATGGACCCCATTACCTACTCCAAGATCTCTTCCCCTCCTCTAGCCTTTGTTGCCTCCCTACTCACCTCCATGATCTTGGACTACCCCTTTCTCTCTAGCAATGAAAAGGACTTCATCCTCTCCTCTTCTCAAACTAAACCCAAGCCTTGCCCGTTTTTTCTCCTACCCAAAATCCATAAACCCTTACTTGTAGGCCGCCCCATTTGTTCCTACAAGGGTTATGTATTAGAAAATGCCTCAAAATGGCTCCACGTGCAACTTTACCCTATCCTCTTATCCAAAAAACAACACTTGAAGGATTCCCACTCCCTTATCTTGGACCTCATCTCCACCCCTTTTCCTCCCCATATTATTCTCTTCTCCTTTGATGTGGAGTCCCTCTATCCTAGCAACCCCATTATAGAGGGGCTCTTAGCTCTTAAGAATTCCATCCAAGATGTTTTTCCCTCTCCCAAAGTACGCTTCATTATGTCCCTAGCTTCTCTCATCCTCAATCATCACTATCTCTCTTTCAAAGGAGAAGTTTGGCATCAAACCAAAGGCACGGCAATGGGATCAAATTTTGCAGTAGTTTACGCTTGCCTCTTCCTTTCTTCCTTGGAAGTAGGCATGAAGCTACTCACCTCCCCTTCCCTTCTTTATTTCAAAAGATTCATCGACGATGCCTTCGGCATTTGGGATGGTCCTGCTTCCGGCTTAAAAAAGCTTCTTCTAAGCTATGGATATCCCCTACAAGAACATATAAAAATCTCCTCCTCTATCTCCTCCCATGAAGCTTTTATCTTGGTATCCACTTCTACAAAGGATCCTCATTCGCCACCTACGGTTTATTGGATTGACACTGTCACCAAAAAAACCTCAATGCATACAACTACATACCTTGGCAGTCTTGGCATCCCACACATCAAAAAATTGCCTTCATCCTTTCAGAACTCAAAAGGTACATTATACGGGAAAGCTCTCTTTCGGGCTTTATCACTATTCACAACCTTTTTTATGCAAGGCTTAGAGCCAAAGGTTATCCCTCCTCCATTTTGGAAGCTTGTTTTCTCTATGTTTCTTATGAAGTCAGACCATCCCTACTTCGCAAAATGCATAAAACCAAGCTTTCACCAACTATTGCTTACCCGCACTCTAAACCTCTCCCGCACCATCAACAAACCACTCGCAAAGCTTCTCAAAAATGATCCCGAGCTCGAGCACCTTCCTAAACCTATTATATGCTGGCTCAATGCTCCAAACCTTGGCACCCTCCTCTCCCTCAAACCCAACCATACCAAACCCAGCCCTTCCTAACTTTTCTACCCTCTTCACCCTGCTACCCTCTCCTCCATAATCTCCTCCACCCTTTTTTCTCCCTGCTTTATCCTCTTCCTAAACCTTTTCTCATTTTTAGGCTCATTTAACTTTATTGACTAGCCTCTCCTTCAAGGCCATCAATAACGTGAAATAGCCCCTTAAAAACTTGTACTCCCTTCTTATGACTCCCACCTAAAAATCATTTTTTACCCTTCTTTTTTGTACCCCCCACATTCAAAGAGGAATTACTTACCTTCCAAACTTGCCTATCCTCCATTACTATGGTACTCTGTACAGGTTTTTGAACCACTACCTTCCAAACTTGCCTATCCTCCATTACTATGGTACTCTATACAGGTTTTTGAACCACTAACTTCCTACTTATACCCCTCCCTCCCCCCTATTTTGTATGCACCATTGATGAGCTAATATAGGGAAACGTGTTTGGTGTATACACATGAGTTATTTCCTCTTACTCTTTCTCCCCCCCCCCATGTCCACTTTTGCTTGTCTCACTTGTCTTAAGCAAGTTTCGCTCGCCATGGAGTAGTTTTATAAGAATTGCACATTAGATATAATCTAGATGTAGCTTTGCTTGTTCATATGGATTTCATTTCATTTTGCCTTGAGTTTTACATCACCTACTAATATCCCATATAGCTACAGATACACCATTGGGATTACCTGCCAAGAAAGGCCTTAGAGAATTGGGGAGTGCATTCATAGATGTTTGATCCCATGATGTGAGATATTGCAATATTTTAATTTGAGAAAGAATCTTTTTATTTAAAGACCTCTTAAAAGTTCTATCATTAAATTGTTTTATTATTTCTTATGGTTACTAGTCATAAAATATGAGAGCCTAGTCATGCGTAACTTTCCTAGCCGGTGCACCACTCTCAATTCTTTAAACAAAATGTCCATAGATTCCACTCAAGATAAGAAGCACATTCACTTCCTCAAAGCAAATAGACCACAATGATCAAACTCTAAGTGTGGAAGTCATGATAAATATATTGAGCTGAACCAATCCGCCCTAGTTGCACCCATGTTCCCAACGTTCCCTCATACCAATAAAAAAGAACCTTTCATGTGCTACAACTTTGCTATTATCTCGATGATACCTACTTGCCCATATCCCCTACGTGCCTCCTCCAAAGCAAGCTCCTATCACCACTTGGTGGCCGCTATGCTCGTCTTCATTTTGATTTTCCCTACCCACACTACCTCACCACTGCCACCTTGCTGTCATGCATCCCTTTTCATTCCCTTCCCAAGAAAGCCTTTTCCTTTTCATTTCCATTCTAGGGGGTGTCTCCTTAGATACCCTCTATTAAACCCATTTGTGCAACTTACAAGAGCTATCTTTTCTTATGAAAGCATTAAAATATTATTTTGCTTTAGTTTGTTAATGAGCTTCTTTATTATTTCTATTTTACTTCTTTTTCATTTTATTTTTTCTTATAATGGCAATGTGATCCTTTCACTTGGTTGTTTAAGTGAGTTTGCTATAATATAAGGCATTTGTGTTTGGACAATACAAATTTACATTAAAACAAAACAAAAATGGCATGTAATTGTAGGTACTCATTACTCCTATTCTTGATAATTCTTGTCTCCCCTTAACTTTAGCTGACCTTTGTGACTCCTCACCTTGTTTATTATTTGTATCAAAATCAGACTCATTTTAAAATATGATTATAATATCTTCACTATTGTTGATTTGAATGGAAAAGTTGTGTAACTAAATACTTTATAAAAAAATGTCATGACTATAATCTCTTCACTATTGATGATTTGAATGGAAAAGTTGTGTAACTAAATACTTTATATAAAAATGTCTTGATACCTTTACAATTTGGATTAACATTTGTAGTTTTCAAAGGAAATCTAGAAGCTCAATTTTTTTTTGGCATGCTAAATGCCTTAGTATCCATATGGGTGAAAGGTTCTTCATCTCTAGTTGTTAGACATTGTCCCTCAAGAAGCATTAAAAGTCTCGAAGAAAAGACATTATGTATTTTTAAATGCTACTTCTCAAAGATACATTCAATGTTTTAGCTAGAAAAAGCTTTAGAGAACAAATAAAAAGTGTATTCATAGGAGTTCCATCCATGATGGGAAGTATTGATTCAATACTTCTTTTAATATTTTGATTTTTAGTAAAGAGTCTTTTCATTTAGGATTTCACAAAGATTTATTTTATTGAATTGTTTTAATATTTTCTATGCTTATTGAATCTATCTTTTTTGGCCTTCCAAAGGCCTTAGTATCCATATGGTTGAAGGCAGTGTTCGAGAAAAGTGTGCCTCAGCTTAGCCTTGAGCCGGTTGCAAAATCAAAGTAGCCGATTGAGGGGAGGGTAAGAAGGAGAAAATTACGCTTAAAATAGAGATTTTTGTATGTTTGTGAAAATGATTTTTCTCGAACACTGGCTGAAGGTCGTTTATCTCTAGTTGTTAGACATGTGTTCTTTAAGAGACCCTAAAAGTCTTGAAGAAAAAGACATCATGTCCTTTCGAATGCTATTTCTCAAAGCTGCATTCACCTTTTGCTAAAAAAAAAAGGCTATAGAGAACAAAAGAATAAAAAGTGTATTCATGGGAGTTAGATCCATGATGTGAAGTATTGATTCAATATTTAGAACTTCTCAAAGATTTATTGTATTGAATTGTTTTATCATTTTCTATGCTTATTGAATCTATTTTTTTAATGAAGACATTAAAATATTCTTTTGTTTTAGTTTTCAATATATTTTATTTCTTTTTGGATTTCTAAAAGAAACCCTTAGTGTTGTGTTGGATTAGGGAGACTTTCATAGTTTTCAGCACATGATGGAGACTTACCTTTCATTTCACATCCTGGCACGTCTTTACTTTTTTTGCATTCTTTTGTTTTAGAATGCTAAAGTGAAGCTTCACCTGACATGTCTTTACTTTTCTTCCATTCTATTGTTTTAGAATGCTAAAGTGAAACTTTACCTTGCAAAATTTTAGTAAATTTTATACACACACACATATATGTTTTTTTTTTTTGCATTCTATTGTTTTAGAATGCTAAAGTGAAGCTTCACCTTGTATAATTCTAATAAATTCTATACACACACACATATATTAATTAGTTCTTTTTATTTCACAACTTCACATGCATTTACATTTCTTGCATTTTATAGCTTGATTCCAATCAGTATTAACATTCGAGAAAGTCTCTTTTATTAACTGGCTACTGATCGAGTTTCCTCTTCACAAAGAAGAAAACCAAAAATACTAGCAAAAAATTTAAGATTTGCGGATGTGTAGATATGCATACCTAGTTAGGAGAGGGTTCCATAAGTGATACAAATTATGGCACACACCCTAGAAAGCGTCCCTTGAGTGTCATATATAATACCTAAATACAAAGTGTCCTCCTCTAAAGAATTTAACAATAGGGTGTAGGATCAAACATCTCTCCTAGAGAATTTAAGAATAGGACTAGACCAAAAGTATGTGCCTCCCCTTGAGGGAACATATGCTAGTCAAGGTGTGTAGGCTCAAAACAAATGTGGTGCTTTCAAATGATTTTGCGTGTGTGTGTGTGTGTGTGTGTGTGTGTGTGTGTGCCTTTGGCATTAGAAGGCCAAATTGTTGTCAAAATGCCATCTTCAAATTTGAAAAAACAAATCAAATTTTGCTTCGTCTTCATGTTGTCCAAAGTCTTTGTGTTGATCGTTGTTTTTCTCATTTGTGTTATTTTCATCAATTTTGTCGTTGTCAATGTTTATTGATGCTTCCGGACAATACCTCTCCTTTCTTGACATGCAAATAAGCTCAAAGTAGTTTTGTGTATGTGTGATAATGTGCAAATGCCAGAAGAGGTATTACATACATTCCATGGTTGAGTAGTGCACATCACATGTGTACATGTTCTCATAAAGGAAGGTCTTACCACTCATGGTTATGGTGGCAGTTTCTAATCCTTTGTGTGTCAAAAATACAAAATCATCTCTATAATAGAGAGTAATAGCATACATTTCATGTGTTGCGCTCACACTCTAGCGGTTGCTTCATGCTTTGTCTCACCCTATGCACTGCTATGTGAAAACCTATTTGGCTACTGCTACTGTGTGGGAAAAACCTCCAAGTCAAAGGGTTTGACCCTAGGTGGGTAGGACTTGTGGGAATAGGGCATAGTCCTATTGGGGCTTGAGCTTTGCTTAGCAGGCTCATGGGACTTGGCTCTTGCTGACTTGAGAATGAATGAAAAAGGAATTTTGGTGCTAGTTGAGATTCATCAATTGACCAGAAGGAAGCAACACTCTCGAGTCAGTAACTCATCAGAATGGCTAGTCACTGGCGGATGATCAGAGGCAAAAAGGAGCTTCTTAACGGTGGGTGTCTGGTCACAAACTCGCCCAAACTATGAATGGAATTGATACGCTCGTTGGCATTTACCAAAGGTGCCACAATCAAAAAACAGTAAACCAAAGGATCCGAGTCCTGAGATATAGGGTCAAAACACAATAGATGGTGACCTAACCACTAGAGACAATGCATCTCCATGCAGGTCATCTCCCAAAAATAGCTCTTATGGTCAGACAAGTAGGGCTTCACACATAGCATTACACACCCAATTTTGGCCAAAGGGATTGAGGCACTAATAAGCTCGGATTTTTGAGATTAAGGGTTGTAACGAAAGCTAGAGAAAATTTTTTGATCTCATGCACACACACAAACAAGATGACTTTATGACGATGAATCAAAATTAAGAAGAAAATCACACCAAGAAGAGGGTGAAAGAAGCTAATGACAGGCAAATAAATCCTAATTACTTACACTAATTGCAATCTCACTAACTGTAAAGGGTAGTGGCCAATTGGTCTTTCCAACGACTTGCACAAGCTTGATTAGGAGCTTGTGATTAGGATTTTTAGGAGAGAGAGAGAGAGAGAGAGAGAGAGAGAGAGAGAGAGAGAGAGAGAGAGAGAGAGAGAGAGAGAGAGAGAGAGAGAGAGAGAGAGAGAGAGCTTTTATTATCATCCTCAGAGATCAAATATGACCTATGGGACCAAATTTACATGTGATTTAGTATGTGTATAGCTGATGAGTGACTCTCAATGCTCCAAAATTGTGGTGACGAGAGTCGCAATCAAGAGCCCACACTATGGCTGGGAGAGGAAAGTGTGTAGGTCTAAGTCATGGCTGAAAATGTGAGAGAAGCAAGTTTGGATGTGACCAAAAGCTAAGCACTCTAGTAGTGTGTGGTACTCAGACTCTCGAACTTGGAGTAAGCATAATGTGCACGATCGATTTGACTCTTCTCCATTGCCCCAATGCCCTGTGTCACATTGATCCATTGAAAAGTGCATAATGTAGCTTCTTAATTCATCATCATATGTGTACAAATGAGATCACTATATAGGAGAAAGAAGATGTATCTTGATTACATCATTTGTGAGCTGTGAGAGAGCTCAAGGATCAACCCAAATGGAGATAATCAAGTGGAAAACTCGTATGCACCTTTTTAGGGGTCTGTTTTGACCCTCAAAATGGACTCACATGCAAGTGTACTAGGTATAGAGACCTATATGGGTCATATATGTATGGATGGCCATCATCTAGGATATCTAGGCATGCATATTTAGCTAGGAAAGGGCTCCATAAGTGTTGCCAAATATGTCACACACCCTGACAAAAACTATCAGCCATTGGTGAAGGTTAGCACATGGGTTCTTGATCTATTTTTTGTAACTTTGGTACTATTTGGTGTCTCGATTGGGTCATGAAGTTTGCCGGTGACATAGGGGGTTGGCTTCATGGTGGCACCCTAGCAGACGTTTCCAAGTGATGGGGACTCAGGGACCTGTATGGGTCATATGCAAGTGTACTATGTCTAGAGACCTGTGTGGGTCATATATGTATGTATGGGCATAATATAGGATGTCTAGGCATGCATAATTATTTAGAAAAGGGCTCCATAAGTGTTGCAGAATATGTCACACACCATGACAAAAACTACCAGCCACTAGTGAAGGTTAGTGCATGGGTTCTTGATCTATTTTTTGTAATTTTAATACTATTCGGTGTCTCTATTGGGTAATGAAGTTTGCCATTGACATATGCGGCTTCATGGTGGCACCCTGGCGGACCTCTTAAAGTGATGGGGACTAAGGGACCCACCCTTGAAACAACAATATGTTTGAATGCTTGTTGCTGGTCTGAGCTTCCCCTAAACTATAAGCTTGTTAGGGGTGGCAATATTCATGGACTTGGTGGCTCCCTTGTTTGGGGGGCCCGGTAGTATGTGTTTGTCATTATGTTTTGGGTTTTCATATGTTTCGGGTTTGTCTCCCTGTCTCCCTGGTTAAGGCGATGTCTCTTTTGATGTGATGGTCTCTAATTTCTTGCATGAGGCTTCTATGTAATTCTATTAGCTTGTCTTGTAGCTGCATCCCCTCCCCAATTGGTGGGGGTATTGTAGAAAGTCAATAAGAAATTTGATCTGGTTTATGTGAAAAGGTCTTAGGTCTTGTAATATCAAAGACCAACTTTCAAATGACATCAAATGGGAATTATGAATATTATGCTTGTAATATTGGCGCATGATGTATTCATCAAGCTCTCTATCTATATATGTTAATGGAAATATATGTCATCTATAGAACTTGTAGAGAAAATATATGTTCCTCTCCTTCCACTATATATATATATATATATATATATATATACATATATACATATATTCTACCTTTCCCATTCTCCCCCCCCCTTTGAGGGAGACTTATAACCCCCCCCCCCCCCCCCCCCCCCCCCCCCCCCCCCCCCCAAAACAAAAAAATGTTTGAAGGCAAAATTATTGGTGACCTACCCCTAAGTTACGCTACTCATCTAGGTGTTTGAAAAAGTCAACCCTCTCCTACACTTACATGGTACGATAAGTTTTCCATGATTGATCCCCTGGGGTTGTGGTGGCTGCTAGTGTGGCGGTTGCACAATTGATTCAAAATTTGCAAAGGTGGTGCTTGTATCAACAAAGGTGACTATTGCCTTGCCCTTGGCAATGATACATGATGTTTGGGACCTCTGTAGTGAGCATTTATCATCTACAAAAGGGACAAAAATACATACCATGAATGCCTCACCACAATTGTAGCAATGATGTTCTTAATTTTTCCTTCTCTAAGCTTTGAAGACACGAAGAAAATTTTCATTTCCTAGCTTGCTTTGATGGATAAACATATTGTAGTTCAAATCCAAGCCAAAGTAGTGGAGGAAGATGTAGTAAAAATGCTTGCAGGCCATATACGATTTTCTTTGTGCCACTCATTCTGCAAAGTCTCTACATGTACACATCAAGATACTTGAAATATGTACTTCATATCTCTCGCGTTGGACTTGTGAAGAAGATGTCTCCACCATGAATTTTTCATGTACACCGGCCTTCATGATAATGTGCTGCACATTACGGGCTTCCATGCTTACTGTCGATTCAATTCTTGTGGAGGCTTGAAGTGAGACCCTTGGCCGATAACACACATTGTTTGTTTCCTTAACAACAATCTTCTCTATTGTGAAACTCTCTTGCCTTTATTTCTAGTAACTCTGAAGCAATCATGCTTGTTCTGTTTTCCAGTGGCCATATACTTGGGATTCTTGCAGGAGATTGAGTGATACTGTTACATATTTTTACATGTGTGATCTACATTGAAATTGCAGAACCACATGAATTGTGTTAGGCACTAACTTCCCTAATAGTTATTCAGAGTAAATACACAGTAAACTGCATACAACATAGCTTTACCCCATAATAGAAAACTGCAGAACATCATTGAAGCAAGGAAAACTAGACTGTATTGCTACTTCAACTGCATCATGAGTACACACACTACAACATCTCCCGAATACAATCCACACACCGAAAAAAGCCAACGACTAACTACTACTAACTGCCCTGCAACACCAAGAAGTTAATCAGAATGCCTAAAACTACCCAGCATAGGTGTAAAAACACCCCTAGAGTTCAAAGGTCTCCACCTTGATTATAAACAAAAAGTAAATAAACCACTACTGAAGCATCAAGGCCTAACACCTGGCACATCCGATGGGCAACGTTTGCAAAACATTGTAAGAACCTATAATATCCCTTGACAAAACAAGCTTGAAAATCAAAATAAAATTCTTCTTGCTACTGCTCTTGAAGACCAGAATCTTCAGTTTCAATAGGATCTCTTGATTGTTCCTCCATATCCTGAGCAGCTTCGAGTAATGTAGCATCAATACGTGGATCTTCAGACATTGCCTCAGAGCTCTTCAGCAAAAGTTCTTCCATGTTCTCACGATCCTCTATGTCATCGACCTGTATAACTGGAACTGAAACTATAGTCTGACCTGCTTCCTGAACTGATCCCTGAATTGTTTCCTGAACTGACAACTGAACTGTATCCTTAACTTCCACTTCAACTGTAGTCTGAATTGGTTCAGCTGGTGCAATATCCATTTCTACCTCTACTTGCACCTTGTGTTGCAATTCTGCATTCTGCTCCTTCAAATCAGCTAATTGTCTCTGTAAAAGCAAAATTTCCTCCTTGGACTCCTCCTTTGCAAAAGCATGATAGGGTTTACTAACCACATCATACATTTTAATTTTAATCTACTCCCACAATCCTTTCATATACTCCATGACCTCACTCTTCATTTTCTCAATATCTCCTAACTGACATACCAACCTTCTACATCTAGCTCTTCCTATGACATGTGTCTAATCTTTTCCTCCGCTTTTCTACAAGCTGCAACCCTGCTTAATAGTACCCTGTTGCTACTCTCCAAAGATGTATTAACAATAGACATTTCAGTCAATTGATCTTGCAGTACTTGGAACCACTCCTCCTTCCATTTAGAAATTCTGCCTGAAGTCTTTTCTCTAATTGACACTACCTCCTTGTAAGAGTCCAACTCCTGTCTCATTAGTTCAAAAGCTTTGGTTAAGTCCCGAATATTTTTAGCCAAAAGCTCTATCTCATTCTGTGATTTCTTGTCCTTTAGAGCCCCTTTCCTGACCTGCTTCAGTTCAATTTGAAGGCCATCATTTTCTCTGCTAAAAAATGTGAGATCTAGAGACTGCTTCTCAACATACTCTTTAACCAAATTTAGTGCAGTTTGCACTTCAGCAAAAGAGACAGTAGCAAGCTGAGATTTAGAAATTGCAGGTCTCTCCAAAGTAGGATCTCCAAATGTATCTACAGGCTCCTGCTCTGACAACTTATGAAGTCTCTTGATCTTAAAACCTGTTTTGGCAGTTGCAGGTATCACAGGCTTTTCAGGCACACTTGCTGGAGTATCAAAAACCAAATCTCCAAACTCCTTGTCCATCTTACTTTCATTGCATCCAAAGATTATTGTTTAGAGTAATCCGTAGACAAAAGATCTTGAATGTCTTTATCTATCTGCACAGATCTGTGGTCCAAGAACAATTTCTATCTCTTCTCTCTTCTTATTAGAAGAGCCCACATCTTCAGTTACTTGTGGGGTGAAATTGGGGATTGTATCCCCTGCAAAATGGTTTTTTTATTGACATATTGAAACATAGTAGCAAGATAAGGTCGAACCTTAGTTGTCCTATCTTTCCTTATTTGCTTTGTGTAAATTTCAAATTTCATCCTATCAAACAAAATATTAGCCCACCCCATGTGTCTACCACTTTCTGTATAACGAGATGCCTTAATTCTCCCTGCTGATGTATTCATTCTTTATCAACAAAAAGACCCTTTCTATAAACCATTTGACGTGCTGTAGCCTAACTGCATTCTTCATTCTTGACAATTGGTAATAACGCATTTCTCCCTAAGATGGACCAAAAGCCCTGGTCATATCTTTCTCACTGGTCTTGCCGAACTCATTATCCTTTGTAGTAGAGAGATCAAACACGTTAGCTACTAACTCTTCAGTCAAATAGTCTTCCCTGAAAACCTGTCCATCATTTGACTGCAGTTGCTTCAAGTAAACTGTGGCCATGTGATTGTTTCTCCAACTTACCCATGGGAGTCTTGAAAAATCAAGGAGACCAATTTTTCTAAGCCATGCATTGTTTACTTCATTACTTTCCAAGTCATACCTGAAATCAAGAAATGTGTAGTCGGAGAAAGCCCTCTTTGGGTTGTACCATGCGGGTAGGGGTTACAATCTCTGGTTCATTATTAGAGGTTGGGTCTTGCACCATCAGGCCTTGAAAGAGAGTCTTTCGTGCAAAGCTTCTCAATGTAGCAATGATTTCATTATCGGCTCTTGCATCCGGGCCAAACACTTGTAGAGGAGTTGCGAACTATCAACATCCTCAGCCCCGTTGTAAAATGCAAGAGTGGGTTGTACCTCAGGTTGTGATTACGTTCTAGCCTCTCACATGCATAACTAGTCACCATAAAAAAATCATCATTTATAAGATGTCCCCCTTGATCCCCGACCCTTCGCCCAAAAAATGGTTTAAGTCAAAATCCGCCGATAGGTTGGGAATAATTGTATCCTCCTGATCACACACAGTAAAAAAGTATTGGGCCCCACTGATCTTACAATTTGGAATGGCCCCACATACCTGAGTTTGAGTTTACCTGGTCTCAAGCCCAATTTACTGTTATAGACTAGCATCCAATCACCTGAAGAAAAATTTTGAATTTAATATTTCTATTAATCCAAGCTTGTCTCCTTTGTTGGATAATGTCAGCAATGTACTGGCTATGGATCCTATCCTCTTACAACCTCAGTAAATCCTCTTTTCTGTAACTGACTGAGTCTTCAAGAGACAACTTTTCCTGAACTGCAACCCTGAGACTTGGCACTATAAATTCCATGGGCACCACTGCTTCCAACCCATACACTAACTTGAATGGTGTCATTCCAGTAGTAACTTTGTATGCTGTTCAAAAAGCCCATAGTGTAGAATCCAAATTTTCATCCCAATCTGTCCTGTTTTGATTGACCAGTTTCCTGATAATCCAGACCAAAATCTTGTTAGTACTTTCTGCTTGTCCATTGGCCTATGGATAGTACACTATTGACTTCTTATGCAAAATCATATGCGGTTCAGTCAGTTTACTGATTACTTTGTTGATAAAATGTCCTCCCTAATAAAAAACATAAAATGTCCTCCCTAGCTAATAAAAAACTAGCTGAATGGGATAGTCAAACCTGGTCATAATGTTTCTATACAAAAACTTGGCTAAACTTTTTGCTTTATTGTCTCTAAAAGCCACTGCCTCTACCCACTTTGTACTGTAGTCAGTTGCAACCAAGATATACCTATTTTGTGTAAATATGGTAGGTGGTTTGATTGGACCAACAAAATCCAATCCCCATTTTTGGAATAGTTCCAAAGGCAAAATAGGTTGCAATGGCATTCTATCCACATTCAATGGCCTGCCATGTCTTTGACACATCAAATACACTACAACAAAAACAGGTGTTATCGACGCATATATTGACGCTGCGCGTTGCTATACGCATCGCTGTGAAACCAGTCGCTATTAGCGACGTGGATAGCGACGCTCATAGCGACGGGCATAGCGACGACCATAGCAGAAATTTTTTTTCTTGGGCAGAGGGCAGGTAGCCTGGCCTGTGCCCAGTTAACAGATGGACATAGCCACAGCCAGACTTCCTACCCTCTGCCCAAGAAAGCGAGCAGCACCAAAATATCAACCATGCTCCCGCGCGCAGAAATTTCGACAGAGTTCCCTTTGTTTTTACATAAACTTTTAAAAAAAAACCATATCATGTATACGCCTCCTACATGCTATCCATGTAGGATCTCACATGAGATTTAAGGCCAATGAAAGACAACCGTACCAACTGAAAAGCATAGCCATAAGTTAAAAGCATAACCATAACGAACCATAACCATAACTTAAAAGCATAACCATAACGAACCATAACCATAACTTAAAAGCATAACCATAACTTAAAACCATAACCGGCTATAACCACTTTGATCAAAACCATAATGCAGATAACCATAACCATAAACAAAAGTAACAATAACCATAAGCATAACCAGAAAGAGAAACAATAACTGTCTATACAATGACAATGACAATAATCATAACCATAAGGGAAACAATAATTGTCTGAACACTAACTGTTTGTACAAAAAAGAGACACAGAAGCGTGTCTGTGTCTCACAAAGCATATAGATGAAATCTGGTCCACTAATGACTAGGCGTCGCAACCTGCACATAGGACAACTCACAAAATTAGTATTGATATTACTTCACATATACTGAATTAATTAAATCAACTCACACATATTAACGTCTCACCTCAAGCGATCAGCGAGACTGTAAGGCCTCCCAGTCTACAGGCTCTCCTGAAGCTTCAAGATCATTCAGTACTTCATAGATACCTCTACGATATCCATCTGACTCCTCCTCGCGTGATGGAGCTCGATGCATCGCAAGATTCTGCGTTTATACAAAAATCAAAGTAATAAGAATACATGATTCATCGCGTTTTAAAAAACGCCATAGTTAAGATTGGATTAGAAACTCACAAACTCATAGCGAAAGGTGTCGAAGACTCCGCTGCCAAGATGAGATGTCCCCCTAGTCATCTGTCGTACCTGCGCGGCCTCACGTTGCTGTCTGAATCGCGTGGTCGCTGTCCGCTCATCCTCCCTGATCTGCAGCCACGTCTCGTGTGGGATGCCCGAAGGCTTTGGCGAGCCGGTCCTGAAAGCCTTCCGAGCTGCATCTCGTCGATGTTTGATGGTGTCCCGTGCAACACCCTTGATCCACCGCGCCGAAACAACGGAAGAACTCGGAGCAGGCTGGTACTCTCTCAGGATGGTCTCCACTATGTAAGTGACTTTTTCCTTGTCTTGTTGATCCCAAGATGTCAGAATGTTGGTCGAAAACTGCAGCTCCACGAGCTGGCAAATCCACTGTTGCATCTCAGTCCCGACTCTATCCATGTCAACAGAACCATCTCCCCGTACAGTATAGAGCTTGGAGGCACTAGGATCGTGTGCCCCCCAAGGTGTCTGAGGTGTACCAAGACGTGTGTCGAGAGGTGTGCCTGGGTAAGATGGGGGTCGTGAGAGAGGAGGGTCGAAGCATCTGTGGACCCTCCTCCACAGCAACCACCACCTCCATCTGACGATCGCCGAGATCGGCGAGTGCGCGTGTGTTGCGAAGATGAGGACGTACCCGCCTCTGCCCCACCCCTAGGTGTCGAAGTGGCCGTGATGGGAGAAGAAGGCGTCGTACCCATAGGCGTCCTGAACCCCGTAGGCGTCCCCCCCCTAGGCGTCAGTCCCTCGGGTGTGAAGCCCGGAGGCGTAGTACCCGTGCCTCTGGCTACCCAGTACTGAGAAGCCTCTGCCATCTGAGCAGGCGTCATCCGTGTAACGAAGCCCATGAATGCATCTGCACTCATGGAAGCGGGATCTGGAATCTCGTCTGCCATACTAAAGTCCTGCACAAAGAAAGTAAAATAAAGCGTCAGAACACAGTTGTTTAAATTAACTTTAAGCTTAATTTTAAATCAAAGTCTTCACACAAACACTTACAGGCCTAGGCCTCGACGAGTGAGGCATCATCGATAAGATCTTGCACCGTATCTCGTCTATCTCTAATTGCAAACATAACTCTGCCCCAACTCATTTTGGCAGATTGTCTTCATCCATTGCATCTTCATCTACAATTGTCAATTCTGGCTTGTCTGCGTCATCCCTCGTATATCTGTCAGCTTCCTCTGCCATACCTTTGTCCATCTCATCTAATGTCACAGTAGTATGGACGTCGTCTGACTGACTTTCCTCCAGGAGATCTTGCCCTTCAAATACTTGTTTATTTCTTGGAGCAACCTGAACCACAAACCACCATTGTCGCTCTCGAGGGTCCGGTACAAAGACCACTTGCTCGCAATGTTCGGGGAGAGCAAATGTGTCGCTCGCATCTGTCCAAGTCTTTGTAGAATCTATTTGCACAAGCTTGTTTCCATCTCTGCGTACCGTTGCATTGCGACCAGAAGTAATCACCTTGAACCACTTCACATCCAACAAAAACATCTCAAACCGCCTGAAGCTTACTTTCAGGATATCTGACACCAGACCACAGTAATCCAAGTTGCTAGTGCTCTCATTCGTGTCTCTAGAATTGGCCCTGCTCTTTTGCATGAAACTAACCATTACCCCACTGTCAAACGTGTTTCTTTTGCTTTCAATTTGTTGTGTTCTGAAATGCTTTCCATGCGACCACAGTGCCATGTATGTATGATACTTCCAGTCACATCCAATAGCCAGCTCTTCCTCTTCTAGAGATATGGGTTCTCCGATCTGTCGAGCTGCTCTCACTGTCTTGTCCAACCATGCCATTGTAGGGAATTCAGGTAGAGGAGTGAGATAGTCTGGCAAGGGTAAGCCTCTAGTCGTTCGACTTCGCCTGAAATCCTGTCGCTCTAGATTGCGTCTCTCTTTCTCTTCTTCATACCTTTCAAGCCATTTTTGCATCGGCGCTGAATTTAGTATACAAAACTTCATGATCTTTTCTCGCATGGCCAGGTTCATTTTCTTCGGCACCCCTTGCCCTTGCGGCTCCTCTCCCACCAGTCTTGCATCCTCCTCATCGCTCCACAGTCGAGGCATTTCTGGGTCAGAAACGGATAGAAATTCGGTCGTCAATACAAGAGACTCTTGCACCAGCCATCCTTCTGCCATGCTCCCCTCTGGACGCGCTTTTTGGCGAACAAAACTCTTAAGTGTTTTCATGAACCGCTCTAGAAAGAACATCCAACGGCTGTGGACTGTACCTGCCACTGCAACCTCATCTACTACATGGAAGAGCAAGTGCATTTGGATAGTTAGGCAGCTCGTGGGTAGATACTTTTCAATCATGCAAAGTGCCTCAATGGAGTTAGCCCTTGCGACTGCAATAGATTCCTCCTGTATCTCCTGGAAGAGATCCACCACACTAGCTCTGAAATCTTGTATATGCAGGTCCGCACTTCCTCCGTTACACCCCTTGATCGCAATTGGAAGAATGAATTGCAAGAACTTATGCCAGTCGTGCGATTTCAACCGTGACAGTTGATTGTCACGGGTGAATGCTGTCTTGAGACATCGCATATATCCTTTTGGTGTCCTGAACTTTGAAATCACCCTTTTCACTTGTCGCTCTTCGTTTTTTAGCAATACCCATGGCGCTCTTGGAAGTTTTGTTTGACTAGCTGCATTGGTGAAAGGTCACAGCTCTGGCATCTTTCCAACCGACTGCAAATCATCTCGTGAAGCTCAATTGTCTTTCATTCCCATGATTGTCTTCCTGAGGAGCTCTCCCACATCACCGTTGGGAGAAGCTCTCCGAGCACATCACCGTTGCAATCGGAAAATCTCTTTTGTAAATTACGTACCTAAACAAAGCAGTGACGCTTGCATCTGACCACCCGTACACTGACTGAAGATTCAAAAACGCCAGACAAGTACGAAGCACAGATATTTTGGCACCTTTATAGATTGGTTGACGTGCCAACTTCCTCAACATGTCTTCAGGAGATAGGCGCACGGTTTCTGGTGCTGCTTTGTTCGCGTTCTCCTCGCTTGTCTGGAAGAAGGCATCCAGCATCTCCTCCATGCCGTCGTCTTCTGTCTGTAAGCCCTTTTTTGCTTCCATCTGTGGCTCTATATTGGTCAGACCTTCACGCATAATCTTTTTTCTCTCTCTCTCTCAGATGTAGGTGCTATGTCACGGAAATCAATGCCCGTTCCGTAGGAGTCGTATCGCAGATTCTGTATGGTTTCTCTAGCAAACTCTCCGTACTTGTGCACATGCTCATTACATATCCTACGCTTGCACAGGATTTGATACTTGCAGAGTGTGCACGAGCATGCAATCTTTTCCTCCATGTTAGTTGATGACGTTGCCATCTACAATGATTATGAATGTTGTTTTAATATATATGTATATATATATATATATATATATATATATATATATATATATATATATATACTCCTCACAATGTAAACTACCTCGCATTCTCTAGTCTTGCCCAATCTCCGTACACCTCGGTCCAGAGGTGTACGGACATCAGGACCACCGGGTCAAAATCTCGTCTTTATTGGTCAAATCCTATATGGGTAGACACATACGTGCACTCCTAGGTGTCCATGGCAATGCATGTAGCAGACAAAACCCCTTTGCCTCTTTTAGTTCCATAGTTTCTTCTCTGTCTACGAACCCATTCCGAGGTAGCCTGTCAGAGAAAGCTTTCCAATGCCGCACTTGATGAAAGCACAAGCCATGGAAGTTCTCAGCCCAATGAAAGTTTTCTACCTGATTGTAAACCAGACGGGGCCTCCATGTCCAAGCCAGAAGATAATGTGGAGATGGATGAGCAACTTGAGAAAGATTCAGAAGCCTTGCATGGTTCTTGCTCAAAAAAGCGATCTCGATCTCTCTTTCTCTCTCGATCTCACTCTCGCTATCTCTCTTTCTCCCTCTCTCTCGATCTCGCTCTCGCTATCTCTCTTTCTCTCTCTATTTCCTTATTTTCCTATCTCTCTCTCTGTCTCGCTCTTCACTTCCCTACCTCTCTCTCTCTCTCTCTCTCTCTCTCTCTCTCTCTCTCTCTCTCTCTCTCTCTATATATATATATTATATATATATATATATATATATATATATATATATATATATATATAACTCTCTTTCTCTATCTCTCTATTTCCTATCTCTCTCTCTCTCTCTCTATATATATATATATATAAAACTCTCTTTCTCTATCTCTCTATTTCGTATCTCTCTCTCTACTTACATCTCTCTCTCTCTCTCTCTCTCTCTCTCTCTCTCTCTCTCTCTCTCTCTCTCTCTCTCTCTCTCTACTGATCGAACAAGCGACTGAGCTAGGGAGATCTAGACGTCCACGACTGCGGAGGACTACACAACATCGACAGAGGCTACATCAAAGGATCTAGCTAGGTCACTTTGGCTCGACATGCATAACGCCCGGTAAAACTACTGACCATGGAGGAGATTGATGAGATCCGCCAGCGACAACTGCTGGATCTCCTACGATCTACCTATCCCAGCTAGCTGGTTTAACCGTTTAGTCCTTACCCAGCAGTTTAGGATTCCATAATATTTTATTTTGTCATCTTCTTACTCTGACTTTGTATCAGATCCATCACATTGTAACTTTCTTGTCTCATGTCTCATAGGTCACTTTGGCCTTTCGAAGACGTTAATATAACATTTCATTTCATTTCTCTCTTTAATTATTTTTCTTTAATTTTAATTTCCTAAGCATACATTAATTCTCTATCTCTCTCTCTCTCTCTCTCTTTGATTACATACACACACACACACACACACACATTTCTCTCTCTCTCTCTCTCTCTCTCTCTCTCTCTCTCCTACACACACACACACACTTTTCTCTCTCTCTCTCTCTCTCTCTCTCTCTCTCTCTCTCTCTCTCTCTTTCCTACACACACATACACCTCTCTCTCTCTTTCCTACACACACACACCGCTCTCTCTCTCTCTCTCTCTATTTCCTACACACACCTCTCTCTCTCTCTCTCTCTCTCTCTCTCTCTCTTTCCTACACACACACACACACACCGCTCTCTCTCTCTCTCTCTCTCTCTCTCTCTCTCTCTCTCTCTCTCTCTCTCTCTCTCTCTCTCTCTCTTTCCTACACACACACACACACACCGCTCTCTCTCTCTCTCTCTCTCTCTCTCTCTCTCTCTCTCTTTCCTACACACACACCTCTCTCTCTCTCTCTCTCTCTCTCTTTCCTACACACACACACACCGCTCTCTCTCTCTCTCTCTCTCTCTCTCTCTCTCTTTCCTACACACACACACACGATGTATAGAGAGAGAGAGAGAGAGAGAGAGAGAGAGAGAGAGAGAGAGAGAGGGAGAGGTTGGGGGGGGGGCATAATACCTGCGCAGCAGGTGGAGGCCAAGATTTGAGCAGAGCGCAGGCGAAAATGGCCCCTGCTGCTCGCGGGTTTCGCTTTTCCCCCCAATTTTTTTTGTGTCGCTATACGCGTCGATATACGCGTGGGAAGTAAAGCCTTTCCACGCGTATATCGACGTACATTGAGACGCGTATATCGACGCCCGCTAATTTCGTCGATATACGTGCATCGATATCTCCATGTTGTGTTGTAGTGATAGTTTTTACTGAACTCCTGAGCATCTCTAATTACTATTGGCCACCAGAGTCTTGATGGAAAAACTTTCCTTGCAGTAATCTCTCCTAAGAAGTGGCCTCCTACATTCCCTGCATGAGCTTCTGCTAAAACTACTTTTTGCTCAAACTGTGGCATATATCTCCTTATTACCTGATCAATGCCTCGCTTATATAAAAGTCCTGCAATAACTGTAAATGGTTTATTTCTCAATGCCATCCTCTTCTTGTGATCTTTGGTCATAGATTCAGGTAAACTCCTTCAACAAAAAATGAAACGTACCTTCATACCAATCCCCTGACTGGTCAGTCACCTGAACTAAAAACAGATCTGCATCAGATAATTGGTCAGATACTCTTGAGGAATCAGCTTCACCTATTTCCAATCTACTAAGATAATCAGCCAAAACATGAAGTCGTCCAAGAGTATGTATGACCACATAATCAAATTCTTGCAATAGCAGTATCCATCTGGCCAACCTTCCTGACAAATGTAGTTTGTTCACCAAATAAATAAAAGCTTGATGTGCAAGTATGTAGTACAACATATAGAGAGTCTGATGTCTTATGTATAATTCCTCTCTCTCTTTCTCTCTCTCTCTCTCTCTCTCTCTCTCTCACACACACACACACACACACACACACATCATTGACACCACATAGATGGGTATAGAGAATCATATTAATGTACATAGTAAGCATTTTGAAGAGTATTTGTAAGTACAAATTTTGAAACAGTCAATGGACTGTAATACAAATTCTACAGATATGGGGTCAAAATGTACTCTACGTAGAAGTCATGCTCATGCCCCTCAAATAAGGGTGGGGAGAGAGTTGTGCCCGTTGGATTAAGTAAACCGTTTTGTGGTGTGTTGTCTATCAACAAAGTGCTATCAAATTCAAATGGTACATAGACTTGATAAAAACGGTTGTGATAAAGGTATACATCTAGTTTTGTAGGGTGGTAGTGTCCATCAATGACAACACATTGCGTTTGGGAATACATAAAATAAATTTACCAACATTCAATTTTGGCTACATTGCAAACTATGGTTACGAGGGGGTTGAGGTTTCTCTGCTGGACAAAAGACCATACCTCAATGCGGAACCTTCTTAGAAGAAATTACAAAAATTCCTTGGTGCCTGACCGCACATGACTCTGCAATTGCCTATTCAAAAGTCACTCAGGTTGAGAGTTTCTACATTTGAATCATAAGGCTCTTGAAAAAGCAACAATCCTTTGATGTCCAGATCAATTAGTCTCTGCGAACATTTTGTAAAACAAATAAGTAGTTAGATAGTAGTATGACTTTCATATTCTTTTACATTGGTTATTACCGGTACAATTATGTCAATGTCTAGTAAAGGTCCATACTGGGTTTGACTGGTGTGGAGGTTGTCGACATCTTCCATCTTGTTCTCCTCACTTTCTTGTGCTTCTACTATCCGAGACTCTTGTGTCTCCATTGTAGAGTGGTCCATATCATATGAATTAGCTTCTACTGTGGTATGCTCTGTTTGAGACTCATGCATGTGACTGTCCACGCTCTACCAATGGAATGGTGGAGGGCTCTACTTGAGGGTTGTAAGTTTCTTCCTCAGTCCCTCCGTCTAGAGAGTGAGTTTCAATATTAAATTATTCTTTAGTCCCTCCCACACTACAAAAGGTTTTTCATATTATCGACGCTAGCAGTGCGATTCTCAAATATATAGATCCACAGTGTCGCTATGATCGTCGCTATACGTTGACGAGAGCAAAGCGAACCCCAAACCCCGACGGCCTCTAAAACACCGGGGACCGAATGGCGCGCCTCGAGCCTGTCATGGTAAAGCAAACAGGGGGCACCACCTAGCTTCAGCGGCTAGGACGCAAACAACACACCACCATAACAAAGTTTTCATCCAAGAGAGATGGATGCTTGGGAGTAATGATGAAGAGGAAAGGGAATGAGATCAAGTGAGAGAGAGAGAGAGAGAGAGAGAGAGAGAGAGAGAGAGAGAGAGAGACAGAGAGTGAGGGAGGGGGTATAGCGGCTTAGTACTTAGGCACCACAAAAGGATGGCGAATCCGCACACCCTTCACACATACACAAGCTCACTCCAAAACACAAGACTAGGTGGCGATTCCGCACACCTCATATGGGCAAAACATTGCAAGAAAACATACTCACAAAACCTCAAGCTTTATTTAGAGAATTAGGCGATGAAATGGGGAGCATAGGGTAAGGGAATGAGAAGGGAGAGAGTGGTAGAGCACATGGCGGATAGGTGGGAGTTGATGGCGAAGACTCGCATGAGGATTATGGCCATCATCCTTCATTTAGTTGCCCTTCATCTTCCATAGCCGAGGGTGTAGAGGTCATGCTCAAGACAAGCATGGTGATTGCGGTGATGGTGATGGTGTGGGTGTGTGTGTGTGCACTAAGCACACACAGTGCATAGTGTGTTCTTTGGTGATGTTGTGTGTGTCCTTAGTGTGATGGTGACCCCTCTTTATATAGGGGAGGAGGAGGGAGAAATTCTAGAATTTAGAAATGAAGAAATCATTATCTACATAGGCCATGTGACTGTGGGCCCCACTTGTCTGGCTGTGTGTATATGTGCCAGAACAGCAGTCTCATGAGAGAGAGACTAAGAGAGAGATGGGTTGATGAAAAAAAGTGAGAGGTGACATGGAGAATAAAGTAATTACAAGAGGGGAGAGAGAGGAGTGTGTTCAGAGGTGAATCTGTGTGCAGATGTGTGTGAACACAAGAAAAATCAGGTAACCACCGGGTGGGGATGGGTCTGTGGGCACCTTTTTTAGTGAAACTGAGTGTGTGTGAGTGTGGGGGAGGTTATTTAGCTACAAGACAAGAGACATGGCACCCTTTAGAGAGAGGGGGGGGTATTTGGGTCATGGGATATGATAGGAGAGAGAAAGGCGGGGTGGGGTATACTATTTTGGAAGATAGGGTAAGTTGCATGTGAGTTAAGGTGCATTATTGGTGAGTTAGAATGCATTATTGGTGAGAGGTGGGGTAGCTTGAGGGGAGAGAGAAAGGAGAAAGGACAAGGGGAAGAGAGAGGGGGTTGACCTTTTGAGTGGAGGAGAGGAAAAGGGACACACGGCGGGGCAACAGTGAAGAAAAAAGAGGCGAGGTGGGGATGGGCTACCCCGCATGCATGAGGTGGCCTATTTTACCTTTCTTATATATTTACATAATCATACTTTATTTTTTTCTTACTTTTTCCAATGCCTTTTATCACTCCCTCCCTAAGAGGGGGTTTTCATGGGGTGGGGACAAGAGAAGAGGGGTATGGGAGCTTGGCTTGTGAAAAGCCCCCATCATTAGCCCTCCCCTTGTGGCTAGAGGCGTTCATGTCTCTAGCTCATCTGTTTGATCATTATCGTCAGAGGTGGCGGCTGATGGTGTGTCCTCATCTGGAATGTCAATTGGTAGAGCCTGGTCAAATCGAAGAAAATAAGGTTTAAGTCGCCAACCATTTACCCTGGTTTTATTGCTTCTGCTTGCCAATCCTCATGTCGTAGTAGATTGTCTCCCCTTTCTTACCGGTCATGCGTAGAAGGCCAGTACCCCAGTCCTGTTTTGCCATCATGGCCATCAACCATGGCCTTCCCAAAATTAGAAGATAGCCCTCCCCCTTAGTAGGCATTACAAAAACATCTACCTCTACCTCAGTGTTGAAAGCTTTGATTTTCACGGCACTTACCACACCCACACACTTTACTTTTGCGTTGTTTGCCATCTTTGCCTTGCATGGAGAAGGCCTGTCAACCTCGAGCCGTAATCGAAGCATCATAGCTTCGCTCATTACATAGATTTGTGCACCTCCATCAATGTAGGTGTTTCCAACCCTCTTTCCTTTTATGTTTACGTCGACAATTGGAAGGATGTCATCCATGTTGCATCCCGAAATTGCTTCGGCTACCTTTGTTTTGGAGCGTCTTGTACTTACCATTTTAGACCAGTGTCGCCTAACTTTTGGTGCAAGATGTAGCAGCTGTGGCCATGTAATCTTCGGTCCTTGCTCTGCCACATCCAATGTTAGATCATAGGGCTTAGAACTTTCCCCTAGCTGGAAGTCGGTGATTCCCAATTTTCGTCGTGGCCTGGATGGCCTCTTGCTAGTTTCTCCTCTCATGCTTCTCTCATCATCTGATTGTGTAGCTTTCTCCCTCCTAACTCTTTTCACAGTCATGGCTTCAAGTGGTTCTAAAAAGGTTACCTTCTCCTTACCCTTGTCCCTCTCCTTTGCTCTGGGTGGATCCACTACTACGGATTTTCCTTTCTCTTCTAGCCTTATGATGTTTACAGGGCGATCAGGTGGTGGGGCTGGTGGAAGAGGTGGGATGGATGCTTGTAGTGGTGTCTGGGGTGGACGTAGAATTTGTGTTGGTGGGGGTGGTGCTCGGGGTGGGGGTGTTCTTTCTCTAGGGGGTGACAATTGGTTCCTCCTACCTCCTCTATTATAGTTTTGTCGTGGTTTGGGACAGTAGTACATACCGTGACCATCTTCTCCGCAGTTGTAGCAATGATACTCCCTGTTTTGTCGTCGTGCTCTTCCAGGGTCTTGATCTCTTTCTTGACTCCTCCCTTGCTGTATTAAGTGGACAGACAAATTCTGCAGTTGGTCAGTAATATGGGCCAACATATCTTGTTGGTCATCTCTTACCCTAAGAGCCGGTGGTGGTGGTATGGTGGTTGTCGTAGTTGCTGGTCGATGCGATGTTCCTGCTTCTGGTTATTCGGTTTCCTTGGCTTTCATTCGTAGCTTCTTGTCCTTAAGACGAGTAATCTCAACGGCTAACTCGTACGTAGCCGGGAATCTACCTTTCACCTTCTCCTTGAGAAGCGGCCATAAGCCATGCGTGAACCAATCTTTTTTTAGGAAATCGGGTGCGGCTTCCCCCCTTGCTAGTGACTCAACCCACCGTTCCCAAAAATCCACAAATTTGGACTCATAGGTGGCATATTCTAAAAGACCCTCCTACTTCAAGTCTCTCAACTTGTCCCACAACTTTTCTGAAGTGGTACCTCCCCCAAAGCGCCTCTTAAAAGCGGTTTTTAAGGGTTCCCAGTCATCCTTGGTTGCTTGTGGAAGTGCATTGTACCATGATCTAGCTTCTAGCTTCATGAGATGCTTAAAGATTCTAACCCGGGATTCATCCGTATCTTTGTTGGTCACTACACATGCTACTTCAAATTCATCTAGGAAGTTTGTTACCAAATCCTCCCCCTTCTTTCCTTTAATGTTGGAAATGCTACACTTGCCATGATTACTAAGAGAGAGATAGAAAGACACACTGCTTAACTTGCAAAAGTTTTTTTCTTCTTTACAAGGAGGCGTGTATACCCTCTTATACTAGGACATAGATTAAAACTTCAAATGGTACATTGCCTTGTACCAAAGGTAAGACAAATGGTTGATCTGATGCCAGAACCTCAAAAAATCGCTCCCCACCCAGCATGGTGTCAATGACGTGCTGGTAGTGAGCCTTCAAATCGAGTATTATCTTGATTGAGCGTACACGTGTTAGTATGTGTGATCTGTCTTGAGGTAGGTTGTACTGATTCATGTGAAGCTTAGAGGTGCTTAGTCACTGTCCAAGCTTGTGGGAGAGGGTGGTGTTCTTTCCTGAAACAAACTCAGTAGATCCCTAGTTTCTCTAGTGAGAGTGTGAGCCAATGATTACGTTATCTGTGCTGCAGCATCAGGTGCGACTTGAAAACTGACTGTGATAATTACCTCGGTGACTTGAGTTACCCGATTCTCAAAGTAGAATAGTGTTGATTCTCTATTGTGTAGAGCTCCTTCCATTTTGTTGTTGTGGGTTGGTTGTAGGTTGCGGACATGGTTTCGACCTTCTCCTTCTTCTTCTTGGCACTTGGCCTATGTATATCCACTGGGTTTTGCGTGTTGGTTGACTCTCCCACTGCAAATCGATTACTGTTACGCTTGGCACTCGAGCTTCGATGGAGATGAGGAGTTCGTCTAGTTGTGCTTGGAGCTCTTCTTCTTCTTTCGTCCAATTAGCAAATCCTGCTAGCCCTTCATCCATTCACAATAGTTTAGGGGTTTCAGTCTTGTAAACTGAAGGGTTTCATGAAAAGATCCTGAGTGGGGGCACCAAATGACGGGAGCAAAGCGAACCCCGAACCCCGACGGCCTCTAAAACACCGGGGACCGAATGGCGCGCCTTGAGCCTATAATGGTAAAGCAAACAGGGGGCACCACCTAGCTTCAACGACTAGGACGCAAACAACACACCACCCTAACAAAGTTTTCAACCAAGAGAGATGGATGCTTGGGAGTAATGATAAAGAGGAAAGGGAATGAGATCAAGTGAGAGAGAGAGAGAGAGAGAGAGAGAGAGAGAGAGAGAGAGAGAGAGAGAGTGAGGGAGGGGGTATAGCGGCTTAGTACTTAGGCACCACAAAAGGATGGCGAATCCGCACACCCTTCACACATACACAAGCTCACTCCAAAACACAAGACTAGGTGGCGATTCCGCACACCTCATATGGGCAAAACATTGCAAGAAAACATACTCACAAAACCTCAAGCTTTATTTAGAGAATTAGGCGATGAAATGGGGAGCATAGGGTAGGGGAATGAGAAGGGAGAGAGTGGTAGAGCACATGGCGGATAGGTGGGAGTTGATGGCGAAGACTCGCATGAGGATTATGGCCATCATCCTTCATTTAGTTGCCCTTCATCTTCCATAGCCAAGGGTGTAGAGGTCATGCTCAAGACAAGCATGGTGATTGCGGTGATGGTGATGGTGTGGGTGTGTGTGTGTGCACTAGGCACACACAGTGCATAGTGTGTTCTTTGGTGATGTTGTGTGTGTCCTTAGTGTGATGGTGACCCCTCTTTATATAGGGGAGGAGGGGGGAGAAATTCTAGAATTTAGAAATGAAGAAATCATTATCTACATAGGCCATGTGACTGTGGGCCCCACTTGTCTGGCTGTGTGTATATGTGCCAGAACAGCAGTCTCATGAGAGAGAGACTAAGAGAGAGATGGGTTGATGAAAAAAAGTGAGAGGTGACATGGAGAATAAAGTAATTACAAGAGGGGAGAGAGAGGAGTGTGTTCAGAGGTGAATCTGTGTGTGAACACAAGAAAAATCAGGTAACCACCGGGTGGGCATGGGTCTGTGGGCACCTTTTTCAGTGAAACTGAGTGTGTGTGAGTGTGGGGGAGGTTATTTAGCTACAAGACAAGAGACATGGCACCCTTTAGAGAGAGGGGGGGGTATTTGGGTCATGGGATATGATAGGAGAGAGAAAGGGGGGGTGGGGTATACTATTTTGGAAGATAGGGTAAGTTGCATGTGAGTTAGGGTGCATTATTGGTGAGTTAGAATGCATTATTGGTGAGAGGTGGGGTAGCTTGAGGGGAGAGAGAAAGGAGAAAGGACAAGGGGAAGAGAGAGGGGGTTGACCTTTTGAGTGGAGGAGAGGAAAAGGGACACACGGCGGGGCAACAGTGAAGAAAAAAGAGGCGAGGTGGGGATGGGCTACCCCGCATGCATGAGGTGGCCTATTTTACCTTTCTTATATATTTACATAATCATACTTTATTTTTTTCTTACTTTTTCCAATGCCTTTTATCACTCCCTCCCTAAGAGGGGGTTTTCATGTGGTGGGGACGAGAGAAGAGGGGTATGGGAGCTTGGTTTGTGAAAAGCCCCCATCAACGTGTTGCTATGAGCGTTGCTATACTATTTGTTGCATAGCGACGCTTATATCGAAGATCATAGCAATGCTGACACGGGTAAAAAATAAATCGAAAGCGCCAAAAACTCAAATCTCAGATCTGAGTTTCGGTGCTCTAGCAAAACAGGTAAACCCGCGCCCCCCTTCTCTCTCTCTCTCTCTCTCTTCCCCCTCCCCCCCCCCCCCCCCCCGTCCCCCCACACACACACGAGGAGAGGAAGGAGAGCCAGGTATGCTCCTTCCCTCTCCTCCCTCTCATGTTCCCTTCCCCTCTTTCTCTCTCTCCCTCTCAATCTCTCTCTCCCACACACACATTGTGTCTTTGTGTGTCTTTGAGAGAGAGAGAGAGAGAGAGAGAGAGAGAGAGTACACACATGCATAAACAAAAAACACATACACACACATTGAATGTACAAAAAAATTACACACACATGCATAAACAAAGAATGCATAGACACAAACATTGAGAGGAAGAGAGAGAGAGAGAGAGAGAGAGAGAGATAAGAGGAGAAAACAAACAGAAAGAGAAAGAGGGAGAGAGAGAGAAAAAACAAAGAGAGAGACTAGAGAGGGAGAGAAGACGAAAAGAGAGAGGTAAGGGGAGAAAACAAAGAGAGAGAGAGAGAGAGAGAGAGAGAGAGAGAGAGAGAGAGAGAGAGAGATAAATAAAAAAAGTATAGAAAATATGAAATGAAATGCTATATTAAGATCTAGGATTAGGTTAGATTACATACACTAAATTTAAGACTAGGTTAAACTTAAGATTAGGTTAATATTTAAATTAAACTTAAGATTAGGTTAAATTACATTTAAGTTAGATTACATTTAGGTTTAGGTTAGATTTGAGATTAGATTATATTTAGGTTGTTGAGTTTAACATTAGATTAGATTTAGATTTATGTTAGATTTAAGATTAGGGAAAGATTTAAGATTAGCTAGGTTAGATTTAAGGTTAGATTAGATTTAGATTTAGGTTAGATTTTAGGGCATGTCAATGAAGGGGGAGTTCCAGCTAAGCTCAAGGATTTTCCCAAAGAGAAAACACTAGGTACACAACAATATGTATATTCCCATCAGAATCTGACACCTATTAACTCACCCACTAACCATGTTCGATTAGCTTAGAATCACCATATGTTCAATTACGCTAGATTTTGGATTTGCTTTTTGTATTAAAGTCTATCTTCGGGATTACGGGAAAAAATTAGAGTTAGGCCAACGGTGATCCCTCTCTTCCTCTCTATGGATGCGACCTTAAGTTGGAAAGCTTTCAACGGCATGATACTTAGATTGGAGGCCAACATGTAATGTGCTAAGTAATCCCTCGAACAAGGATGTGCTGTGAAGAGATGTTAAGATGCTGTGAATTGCTACAGCTAAAGAAGAGGCAAAGGGGTTTTGTCCACTACATGCATTTTCATGTAGACGTGGGTGTGTAGATTTCTTGTACCCACAAATATAGGCATTGACTAATAAAGACAAGATTATAACCCGGTGGTTCTGATCTCCGTGTACCTCTAGACCGAGGTGTGCGGGGATCGGACATGACTAGAGAATGTGAGGTAGTTTATAGTGTGATCAGAGAGAGAGAGAGAGAGAGAGAGAGAGAGAGAGAGAGAGAGAGAGAGAGAGAGAGAGAGAGAGAGAGAGAGAGAGATAAAAGACAGAGGATGCCAATAGAAGATTAAATTTTTGTCCAGGTTATAAGGTTTTTACATTCATTATGAGTAGTGAAGACAATGTGGGTCCGTCCAACCAAAACACCTATCTCTCAACAAGGATCTCATGTCCTTGTAATCAATGCAAACATGCTGTGCGATGGACAAGACGCATTTCTTTGCAGTACGTTTGCAAATTTCGCGAGTTTGATCCATCTATTATAGATTGAGTGGTTGCCAATTATAACTCGTCCGACTCTGACGTTGGCCAACAGGCACCAATCTTGCAACCCAATAGAAATATTCGCAGGCGCTTTGGTCAAGCAGCATAAGTGAGGCCACAAGATGTAGCCTCTAACAGCTTGGAGGATGATCATGCAAACCACATTCCGAACGAGGCTATGTTTGAGCCCAAGATCGATGATGATCGAGACGATCATGGATTCAAAAAGGGTTATCTATGATGATAAGAAAAGTGAAGCCGATACGCCATTGTCTGATGGAGCACGTGTATCTAGATTGCATGCGCTCCTGGTTTCTGTCAACATACAGGCAAATTTTGGATGGAGTGACATTAGTTTCACAACGATTTTTAGGTGATCTATTACAATGTGTTTACTTCAATAAAAAACTCTAGATGTATAATGTTCTGATAGATTACTTACACGAGTGTACCACATTTTTTTTGTTGTGTAGATTCTCAAAGAGCACATACTGCCAGCTGATAATGTGATGCTAGATTCCAGAGAGGAAGCAAGAAAGATCTTGAGAAACTTGGGGATGGATTACAATTCGATTCATGCTTGTCCTAATGACTGCATCCTTTTCAGAGGGGAATACATAGACATGGAGAAGTGTCTGAAATGTGACTCCGAGAGATATCTAGTAGATCTCCACGGCCAAAAAATTCCACAAAAGGTTTTGTGACATTTTTCTTGGCTTCCTTGCATCAAGCATTTCTTCGAATGTAACCGCCCTAACATCATGGCACGACGAGAATAGATCTTTGGATGGTGTGCTATGGATTCCTGTAGATTGTACAGCCTGGAAACATATAGACGACACATGGGCGGATTTTGCCAGGGAAGCTCGAAATTTGCGCATAGGCTTGGCTATGGATGGCCTAAATCTATTTGGTTAGAGGTCAACATCTTACAGTGTATGGCCTGTTGTCATCGTCAACTACAACATTCCCCCGTGGTTAAATACCAAGAAGGGTCACTTGTTTCTAGCTTGATTGTGCTGGGGCAGAATAAAGTGAAGAATATGGATGTGTATGTAACATTTAATGGTCTAGTAACTTGTGTGTAGTGGAAAATAGCATGAACATAGTGAGCATTTCATTAGAATAGATTCCTAATGAGAATAATAAGAGTGCTTGGGTGGAGAGAGCAACAAAAAGTATAACACCTAGCTAGATAGCATGAACAATACTTCAAAAGAGAGAGAAATCAGGCTATTGACAACAGTTGAGAACCGGATTTTTATGGAGCCGGTCCACCCTCCAAAAGGCTTTGTATTAGGTTTCTCCCATCAAGAGAGACATTTTACAATACAATTATTTGTGTTCCTTCAATACTAGCTAGTGCAATGAAGATGGAAGCTTCAAGCACTAAGCAAAACACTTATTAAACACATCAATTCCCTCACGGTCTCAGACCCAAGACTCACACACCTTCAAAGATGGTGAGAGCTAGCAGGGTAAGAGAGTAGATTGAGAGGAAGGAGTAGTCTTACGAGAAAGATGTACATATCCTCACATAATCACTCATATTAGCATAGCTTAGCTTAGTAATTAGCATGGTAGAGGAGATGAGCATGCATTGAAGCTTGGGTCTTGGTTGGATTTTCATCACAAAGCCAAGTGTTGTTGGTGTAGGCCTCGCTTCTCACAAGCTTGAAGTAGGTGATAATCTTTCCATTAAATCTTGAGAAGAGAGGGAGAGTCTTCTTACTCTACACATGAGCTTGTGTGAGTGTGTGTGGATAATTGCCTTTGAAAAATCAGCCCCCTCTCTCTCTTGGTCGACCCCTCTTGCTATTTGCTCTTGCTAGCACCTCATTGGACCTCCCCCCTAGCCAATGAAAGTTAAGTAGCATAAGTGATAGTCTTTTGACATGTGTCCTACGAGGCTTGCCTATGGCTTAACCACTATTGAGCTATTAGAAGCTTGACAGGAGCCGGTGATGTTTTGGTGTTGAACGACCCTCTCTTCTATTCCTTGCAACTAATGGTATTCGAGCCACGGGTATAGTAGCTTGAGTGCTTTTTCTAAAGGGCCCAAAGAGGAGTAACAAATAGGGCTTGAAGTGCCAAAGTACACCTAAAAGGTTTACACCTAAAAGGTTTACACCTAAAAGTTGTTAGAATGGCTGACAATAGTAAAGAGAGTGAAATCAATGTTGATAACTTTGATACCAATGTAACATTTAATGGTCTAGTAGCTTGTGTGTAGTGGAAAATAGCATGAACATTGTGAGCATTTCATTAGAATAGATTAATAATGAGAATAACAAGAGTGCTTGGGTGGAGATCGAGAGCAACAAAAAGTATAACACCTAGTTAGATAGCATGAAAAATACTTCAAAAGAGAGAGAAATTAGGCTATTGACAATAGTTGAGGACCAGATTTGCATGGAGCCGGTCCCCCCTCCAAAAGGCTTTGTATTATGGTTTCTCCCATCAAGAGAGACATTTTACAATACAAATCTTTGTGTTCCTTCAATACTTGCTCGTTCAATGAAGATGGAAAATTCAAGCACTAAGCAACACACTTATTTAACACAACATCAATTCCTTCATGGTCTCAGACCCAAGACCTCACACACTTTCGAAGATGGTGAGAGCTAGCAGGGTAAGAGAGTATATTGAGAGGAAGAAGGAGTAGTCTTACGAGAAAGATGTACATATCCTCACATAATCACTCATATTAGCATAGCTTAGCTTAGTAATTAGCATGGTAGAGGAGATGAGCATGCATTGAAGCTTGGATCTTGGTTGGATTTTCATCACAAAGCCAAGAGTTGTTGGTATAGGCCTCCATTTTCACAAGCTTGAAGTAGGTGATAAGCTTTCCATTAAAGCTTGAGAAGAGAGAGAGAGAGAGAGAGAGAGAGAGAGAGAGAGAGAGAGAGAGAGAGAGAGAGAGAGAGAGAGAGAGAGAGTCTTCTTACTCTACACATGAGCTTGTGTGAGTGTGTGTGGATAATTGCCTTTGAAAAATCAGCCCCCTCTCTCTCTTGGTCGACCCCTCTTTCTATTTTCTCTTGCTAGAACCTCATTGGACCTCCCCCCTAGCCAATGAAAGTTAAGTAGCATTAGTGATAGTCTTTTGACATGTGTCCTACGGGGCTTGCCTACGGCTTAACCAGTATTGAGCTATTAGAAGCTTGACAAGAGCCGGTGTTGTTTTGGTGTTGAACGACCCTCTCTTCTATTCCTTGCAACTCATGGTATTTGAGCCACGGGTACAGTAGCTTGAGTGCTTTTTCTAAAGGGCCCAAAGAGGAGTAAGAACTAGGGATTGAAGTGCCAAAGTACACCTAAAAGGTTTACACCTAAAAGTTGCTAGAATGGCTGACAATAGTAAAGAGAGTGAAAGCAATGTTGATAACTTTGATACCAATGTAACATTTAATGGTCTAGTAGCTTGTGTTGATAGCCGTTTTTCGGCTCTCCATAATTGCCATACTAAGTTACTCCACCCTACCAAATTCACCCAAATGCTATGGCTATCCCTACCATTTCACTGTACATAGGCGTGTGTGAGTTAGGGGGCTTTTCCCATATCTTCTTAAAAACCCTCAGCTAGCTAGTCACTGGGCTAGTTGAGCCAAAAAAATAAAAAAATAAAAAAATAAAAGTATATTATGGCCTCTTTGTGTGTAAATATTTCATTGTATATATGGCCTCAATATAGGGATTTTTAATTATTATTTTGGTATTTTATTTAAATATTTCTACTTAGGTGTGTGTTTTATTAAACGTATGTACACCTTCTTTCATCCTCTTACACGATAAGTATATTTTTTGCCAATATGTACATACTCTAACCTTATATTTTTTCTTTATACAAATCACTCCCACATTTTCACCCTGACCCTCGTGAAAACAAAAAATTGATTTCTACTCATTGGTCACGTTTATTATATTATTTACTTGCATACCTTTTCCTCTTTCACCCAAAATAATTCAAAGAGGGACCATATCATATGATTCCAATATCTTTCCATATCCATAACTCCTCCATATTTTTATTATTATTTTTACTCATTATTCTAACACCATGTGCTCATTGAGCTAAAGTCCATGAATAGTCCATACACTAGTCCCACCATGTATATATTTCTTTATTCACCAATAATCCTCCTCCATGCATGTGTCAAGGGCAACTTGGATGCTTTGTATTATGATATGACAAAGGAGGGGCTCACTCTTGGATGCATTGTACAAATTCAACAAAGGAGGGGGCCACTAAAAGACTTTTGCAGGCATAAAAACAAGCTTTTTTTGGTGAGAATTTTGGCACCTATCTCCACTCCGCATTTGGAGTGGTGGTCAAAAGAGAAAATGTAGCACACGCCCTGAATAATCACCTCAAATTTTTTCATGATTTTTGGAGCTACCAGCGGTGAGCTATGATTTTTTGAGTGGACCCCAGTCTGCCCACTTTTCTCACAAGTAGCCCTTAGTCTTCTCTCACCCTTCCACACACCTACTCACTCTTACACATCCCTCCCTCTCCTTCCCTCAGTCAAACTTACCATTTCCATGGCTTCTCCCACCCTCTTTACCATTACCCTTCTCTCTCATCCCTATAGTTCTTTTATGAACCTCTACATACATACACCCTCTCCATGTCTCTCTCTATTGCTTCTATGTTACAATTTCATTTACCTCTCCTAAAAATATCTAAAATTCAGCATCTTAACCATGATAACTTCTGCAAATTGAGAATTTTTCATCAACAAATCCTCTTTCAATCGTGGTGGTCAACCGTGGCGGCGGCGTAAAGAAGCGAAGAAGAAGAAGAAGACCAGCGGTCATTTTTTCCACAATCTACACAAGGGTGAGTTCAAGCTTCTTCAAAGCTTCACCATCTCAATGATTCTCTTTTAATTCACCCCTCTTCCTTCATCAAATCAACTCATCCTACCCATTGTAAATGTATCACTAACAATTCTAGTGATTATTACCACTAACAACTAACTTCTTTTGTAAAAATGCACCCACACTATCAACATATGGAGTAGGCAACCGCACAAGTAAACCAAATTCACTCACTCCCATGGAAGATTCTCTCCTTTCACCACATCAATAATTCTCTTACTTGAGCCCACATCCATGTGACTCAAGAGAAAAGAGAGACCCCATTCTCATTTGAAATTCATAAAAATTCATAATCCTTGATCTTTCCTAATAAAATTGATTAGTCTTAATCCTAATCAAGGCTTCTAAAACCTATAAATAGGACCCATTCCTCCTTGTAAAAGACATCACTATACCATTGCACACTAGATTGAGCGTACCACACGCCAGTTCTATCTTGGTTGTAAAGTGAGAGTAAGCTTTCTATACACCATCACCTTGGTGCATAGAAAAGCTTGAGCTAGTTTGAGTGAGTGCGAGTAGAAGATATTCTTCCTACCATTGTTGTATCTACCCCAACATCAATGAATTGGTAGTTTTGGGTGCAATTCATGTCCAAAGGCTCACGCTTCTCCTGCAATTTGGCTTGGCAAACTCATTCAGCTTCATAAGGTGACTTGTTTCATTGAAGGTTGTTGTTTTGTTGCTTGTGATTCATTGGCTATTGTTTGGCTACCATTGTAAGAGGGTGGATGGTGAGAGGGCTCCCATAACCCTAAGACAATGTGCTAGTGATACTATAACCAAATCTTGTCACTTGATTCCGCAAGCTCTAAGTTCCTTTTTGTGCAAAATATAAAGGTGAAGCTAAGTTGTACACCATCTCGCTCTCTCTCTCTCTCTCTCTCTCTCTCTCTCTCTCATGTTTTAGTGTGTGAGAGTGTTCCATTGGTGTTAGGGTTAGTGTAAATTCCTTGCTTGTTTGTGGGTTGCTCTAACGATTCTCCTCTTTTGCGTCCTAGTTCGCTCTTAAACTAGGTGGTGCCCCTTGTGTAGTTGGGATTTGGCTGTGGGTTTGCTGTTTTGGTTTGTGTTGTGTTGTGCCCCAGCCCCATTGAGCAGCACGGGAATCTTGAAGGGTGTCTAGAGGTTGCTCTTCTTGTTGCCCGCCCCGGACTGCCTCAATTTTGGTGCCCCCACGGAGGACAGGCTTGTGTATGTTTTGTGAAGGCTCAACCTTTAGCATAATCAAGTAGCTTGCATGAATCACGAGAATTTATATGATCCCTTCATTCCCATTGCAAGGCAAAAGGTACACATAATTGTTAGTACTAAGTTGCAATTTCAGCGAGTAATTCGTAGAATTTTAGGTCCTCTTAGGTTGGTAGAGATAAACGCATCATTAAATCCTTTTAATTTGCCTCTCATTAGGTACGACCTTAGTTTGGACGTCTATATTTTTGTTTTGTTTTAAGAATTAGGTCATGCATAGACCATGGATAATGGCCCAGGAATACAGGTTTTTCCCTTTCATTTCACTCCACATATTAGAGTAAACATTGCAATTAGTAGAAAAATCCATTTTCAACAACGTATGGTATTCATGTTTGGTGCCCAAAGAGTAGGAGAAATTCTCGCGTCACCAAACCCTGTCATTCTACCTCTTATTGATTATCATAGGTCATTTGATGTGAATATTTTTATTTTGTTGTAGAATAGATTGCAATTTAGAAAATATTATTGTGTAAATCTTTTAAAGAAAGAAAAAACAAAAACGCGTCACTTTGAAATCAATTCAATGGAGAGCCAACGCCAAATGTCTGGATATCCTCTTTTCTTTGGAGAGCCTGGAGAGGATGCAGAATTATTTCTAGCGAATTTCAAGATGTCTTCCCGTATAAAGAGGATAGTAACTAATCAAGAACGTGTAGAAATGTTTGAGGTGGTCCTTAGGAAAGATGCTAGCACTTGGTTTGACTCTTTGGCTGAGGAAGTTAAAGGGAATTACACAGAAGTTTTGAATCGTTTCAAGAAATACTTCTTTGATCCCCAAAACACTCAGAAATTATGGCAAGACTTTGTTTCTCATAAGCAAAAAGACTTAGATGACTACTACTTGTACAAGCAAGAGTTCCTACGTCTTTGGGCTCTATGGATACGAAATGTTGCTAACCCTGGTGATGGTGCAGAATTTCTAAAGAAGGAGAGGTTCATAGCCGGACTCTTTCCTGACCTTAAGGTAAAAGTTGAGGCGGGTGCACCTGCTACCTTTGATGCAGCTGAAACTAGGGCTGCTGAGAAATATAGGAAACTCAAGTGCTTAAGGGGGGAGGTTCCAATAGAAGTTCTTAGACCCAAAGGTAAGTCACAAGCATCAACATCTAAGGAGCTTCCTGAGGTAACGGCGGAAGTAATTGAGAAGTTAAATGAATCTTTAAGCAGCTTGTCAATTCACCTTGCACAAGCCGTAGGTCCAAAGGGACAAGCAAAGAAGTCTGAAGAGCGAGACCCATAACCTAGGAGAGTCTTGCAATGTTGGAATTGCGGTGAGTCTGGACATGGGATGTATAATTGTCCTTGGCCCCGTGGGGAGCCAGGGAGACCTAACTTGAATTACCCAGTGATGAATGCAGGTGAAGGAACTAGTCAGCAACCACGGCTTATACAAAGGCCAAATGGAGCAAGACCACCTCCACAAGGAGTGGAAGGAGTTCCACCTTTGCCAGACCCAAATGTGCATGTGGTAGAGGTGACAAATTCAAGAGAGGTTGACATGGAAGCAAATGGCATTAAGCGTGGCCGAGGGAAAGGTAAGGAGAAAGAAGGCGTTACATCACAAAGTGACCATGGACAAGAAAAGAAGGCAAAGGAGACCAAGGAAGCTAAGAGGACTCGACGTTGTATCAAACTCCAAGACTTTCCTCTTGGACATGGAATGGCTCCATACAACCTGTTGGAAGACATGAGAGGTAAGGGTCCTGATATCTCATGGCCTCAATTTCTTGCATTATGTCCACAAGTTAGGAGGGATTTAACAAGGGCAGTTAGCACTAGGAGAAAGGTAAAAGAGAGTGTGCCTATTGTAAAAATTTCACAAGCTGAAATGAATGAGGACATTACACCTGTGCTAGATTGTTACATAAAAGGGAGATTGGTTAGGAAAGGTCTAGTGGATGGGGGTGCACAAATTTGCATCATGACAGAGGGACTCATGCAAAAACTAGGCATGCACATCCATGAGACACCTGAAATTAAGGTCAAGATGGCAAACAATAGCAAGGCTAGGTGCGTAGGCATTTGTAAAAATGTTTTTGTGGAGGCCTTTGGCATTAAGAAGGCAATGGATTTCTATGTCATGTCTACCAAAGGAAATGGTTACCCATTTATCATAGGGAGACCATGGCTAATGAAAATGCGAGCTTTGCAAGATTGGGAGAGTGGAAAGCTAATTTGCAGGAACGACAATCATAAGAAGGTTGTCTTTGACATGAAGGAGCAACGCCAAGAGGAGCTCCATGAAGAATCATCTCAAAGTGAGACGGAAGAAGGTTGGACCGATAACACTTCAGAAGAAGAAAGTAGCGGCAGCATTACTGAAGAGGAGTCTTCCATCGAAGTCATGGGGGTAAGGTTTAAGCCAACCAACAAAGAGACCTCTTGTCAAGGTTTGGAGGAGGTAGGTTCCCAAGAGAACCAAAAAGTGGAAGATGAAAGAATGCTAGAAGGTATGCTATCTACAACACTTACAAAGGATGAAAGAGAGGAGTTCAAATGTGTGCTAACGAAATTTCCTAAGCTTTTTGCTAAAGACTACACCGATGTGCGTGGAGTAGATGCTGTTCAACACAAAATTGAGTTGAAGCCAGAGGCCACACCTAAGGCTCAGAAGCTACGAAGGCTAGGAGTCATCAAGGAGCAGGATTTACTCAAGGAGGTAAGAAAGCTTCTAGCAGCAGGTTTCATTTATCCAGTGGAGAATTCAGAGTGGGTCTCTCCCGTTGTTGTCACTCCTAAGAAAAACGGAAAGTGGAGGGTGTGTGTGGATTACCGTCCACTCAATGAGGCAACAAAAAGAGATCACTTTCCCCTCCCATTTCAGGATGAGATACTAAATGAGGTAGCTGGTCATGAGAAGTACATTGTGTGTGATGGCTACTCAGGCTACTTTCAAATAGGTATCGCATTGGAAGATCAATTGAAAACAACCTTTATCACTCCTTGGGGTTGTTATGCTTTTAGAGTCATGCCATTTGGTCTGACATATGCTCCTGCAACATTCCAACGTTTTATGAACATGGTGTTTCAAGCATTCTTTGGAAAGTCAATTAGGGTGTTCATTGATGATTTCTGCATTTATAGCTCAAAATCATTGCATCTACAAAGGGTAGAAGAAGGTTTAAAGAAGCTCTATGACATGGGAGGTCAACTCAACCCCGACAAGTGCCACATAGGTGAGGATGAAGTGATCTTGCTTGGTCACAAGGTTTCCTATAAAGGCATTGAGGTGGATCCTTCAAAGGCAAAGGCTCTTATTGAGCTCCCATCATTGAAGAGTCTTAAGGAGGTCATCTCTTTCATTCAGAAGGTGAAGTATATGTCACGCTTCATTCACTTAGCCTCGAAGTTGCTTCATCCTTTGCAAAAGTTGACACAACAAGTAGAATTTGCATGGTCTGATGAGCTTGAAGAGTATTTTTGTAACATTAAAGTCATTTTGTCAGAGCTACCAACACTCATGCCTCCTTGTTGGGAGTACACATTCTTTGTTAGCTCTAGTGTTGGAAGGGAAACAATTGGTGTTGTGTTGCTACAACAAGATCCCCACAGTACAAGGATGCGACCCATCTACTTTGCTAGTAGGGTCATGAATGCTTTGGAGAGAGATTACACAGAAGCAAAACTCATGATGCTTTCTCTCATGTTTGCGGTGAGAAAGTTTAGATCCTACCTGCTACTAGAACGTTTTGTAATTCTCACTGCAGAAAATTTGTTCCCTTGGGTGTCATCTCAAATGAATCTTAGTACTAGGATCTCAAAGTGGATTATGGAGTTGCAAGAGTTCCAATACTCTTTCAAGGTAGAAGATAGTGTGCGTGCACAATTGGCAGGGATTCTCACTTATAGGGTACATGAGAAGGAAATTAAGGTGCCTCAAGTAAAGACCCTACAATTGCCACCACCAAAAAGTATTCCCAATGCTTTTACCTTGTTCTTTGATGGAGATTTTCGACGAGCCACAGAGAAAGCAGGGGGAGGGCTAGTGTTGCTCAACCCAAGTGGAGAGGTGGTCATGAAAGAGAAGGTCAATCTACCAGGTTCAACTAGCAACAATGAAGCAGAATACGACACACTATTTCATGGTTTGAAGATGTGCATTGGCCAAGGGATAAAACGTCTCATGGTAAAGGGAGATGCACTTCTCATTGTTAAACAGATTTTAGGCATTTGGGCATGCAAGTATGAAAGCTTAAGGACAAAAGTTCATGCCATTCGTAAGATGTTTAATCAGTTTGAAGAAGTGCAACTATATCATATTCCAAGGAAACAAAATGAAGATGCCGATTTACTTGCACAACAAGCAGTTACATGTGTTGAGAGAGAAGTGCACGTCATCATGGTGGCAGCAGCTGTCAAGTAACCGAGATACCAGGGATTGGAGTCATTGGCTCCCATTATTGGCTACATTTTGGAGGGTGAGTTTCCACAAGACTTCACGAAGGCTCAGAAGAGGAGACTCATGAAGAAGGCAAGTTTCTATCTCTTCCTAGAAGGCTCCCTCTATCAAAAAGGGAAGGATCAAGTGTGCAGAAGAGTACCAACTATCGAGGAAATTCCAGCCATTCTAAAAGGTTTGCATGAAGAGGCATGTGGTGGTCATTTTGCCCAAGAATCAACTGTGAAGAAGATTTTGCTTGAGGGGTATGTTTGGCCAAGCTTGCATGTGGACGTTCAACATTGGTGTAAAAGCTGTCACAATTGTCAGATAAATGGAAATAGAAGGTTGGTGCATGGCCCGAGGCAAATAGTTCTTGCAAATGGACCCTTTGAAAAGTGGGGCATTGATGCTATGGGTCCTCTGCCTAGGACAAAAAATGGTAAACTCTACATTCTAGTGGCTGTAGACTATATGACTAGGTGGGTGGAAGCTCAAAGTGTGGCAAGAGTGAATGAGAGGACAGCTAGCAAGTTTGTGTACAATCACATTTGTTGCAGATTTGGCACACCTTTGGAGATTGTTTCTGATAATGGTCCAGGGTTTAGGAAGGGCTTGCTCACAGAAGTTTGTGAAGAGCTTCACATTCTACATTGTCATAGCACACCATACTACCCACAGTCAAATGGTTTGGTGGAGAAGGCTAATGGTGTCATTGCAGGAATCATTAGAAAGATGGTGCGAAACAAGACAAAATTATGGGATGACTTCTTGGATGGTGCCTTGTGGGCGTATCGAACCACATATAGGGAATCCACGGAGTTCACACCATTTCACCTGGTCTATGGTCAAGAGGCTTTGCAGCCTATCGAGCTCAACATTCCAACAATGCAACTTCATGGCAAAGGAGCACAAGATGATCAAGAGGTATGGATGGATCGACTTCTTACGTTAGTGGAGCTTGAGTGGAAAAGAGAAGCAGCATATGAGTGCTACAAGAGGAAAGCTACACAAGCGAAAGAAACGCACGACAAGAAACTGAAGGACAAAGGCATCAAGGAAGGAGAGCTTGTGCTAAGGTATGACAATCGACTTGACAATCGTTTTGATGCCAAGTTTGAAACTACATGGCAAGGGCCATACATAGTCAAGAAGGCTTTCAATTCTAATTACTATCAGCTTATGGACTTGAATGGTAAAGAGCACTCCAAGAAGGTAAACGGGTATCGCTTGAAGCCCTATTTGAGTCGCCTTCTACCAAAGGATCTACCAAAGATCTGTCCAAAGGCCGCTGTCTCATGTAAGTATTGTTACATGAAGCATGAGTGTAACTCCAGCCAAAATTCTGAGGGGCCAAACAATGAAGATCTCGTCAAGGACTCTGAAGCACTCTCTTTGGAAAAGATGCTCTATGATGGTACATGAATATACCATCATCCTGGGGGAGGGCTAATGATAGCCGTTTTTCGGCTCTCCATAATTGCCATACTAAGTTACTCCACCCTACCAAATTCACCCAAACGCTATGGCTATCCCTACCATTTCACTGTACATAGGCGTGTGTGAGTTAGGGGGCCTTTCCCATATCTTCTTAAAAACCCTCAGCTAGCTAGTCACTGGGCTAGTTGAGCCAAAAAAATAAAAAAAATAAAAAAATAAAAGTATATTATGGCCTCTTTGTGTGTAAATATTTCATTGTATATATGGCCTAAATATAGGGATTTTTAATTATTATTTTGGTATTTTATTTAAATATTTCTACTTAGGTGTGTGTTTTATTAAACGTATGTACACCTTCTTTCATCCTCTTACACCATAAGTATATTTTTTGCCAATATGTACATACTCTAACCTTATATTTTTCCTTTATACAAATCACTCCCACATTTTCACCCTCACCCTCGTGAAAACAAAAAATTGATTTCTACTCATTGGTCACGTTTATTATATTATTTACTTGCATACCTTTTCCTCTTTCACCCAAAATAATTCAAGGAGGGACCATATCATATGATTCCAATATCTTTCCATATCCATAACTCCTCCATATTTTTATTATTATTTTTACTCATTATTCTAACACCATGTGCTCATTGAGCTAAAGTCCATGAATAGTCCATACACTAGTCCCACCATGTATATATTTCTTTATTCACCAATAATCCTCCTCCATGCATGTGTCAAGGGCAACTTGGATGCTTTGTATTATGATATGACAAAGGAGGGGCTCACTCTTGGATGCATTGTACAAATTCAACAAAGGAGGGGGCCACTAATAGACTTTTGCAGGCATAAAAACAAGCTTTTTTTGGTGAGAATTTTGGCACCTATCTCCATTCCGAATTTGGAGCGGTGGTCAAACAAGAAAATGTAGCCCACGCTCTGAATAATCACCTCAAATTTTTTCATGATTTTTGGAGCTACCAGAGGTGAGCTATGATTTTTTGAGTGGACCCCAGTCTGCCCACTTTTCTCACAAGTAGCCCTTAGTCTTCTCTCACCCTTCCACACACCTACTCACTCTTACACATCCCTCCCTCTCCTTCCCTCACTCAAACCTGCAATTTCCATGGCTTCTCCCACCTTCTTTACCATTACCCTTCTCTCTCATCCCTATAGTTCTTTTATGAACCTCTACATACATACACCCTCTCCATGTCTCTCTCTATTGCTTCTATGTTACAATTTCATTTACCTCTCCTAAAAATATCTAAAATTCAGCATCTTAACCATGATAACTTTTGCAAATTGAGGATTTTTCATCAACAAATCCTCTTTTCATCGTGGTGGTCAACCGTGGCGGCGGCGTAAAGAAGCGAAGAAGAAGAAGAAGACCAGCAGTCATTTTTTCCACAATCTACACAAGGGTGAGTTCAAGCTTCTTCAAAGCTTCACCATCTCAATGATTCTCTTTTAATTCACCCCTCTTCCTTCATCAAATCAACTCATCCTACCCATTGTAAATGTATCACTAACAATTCTAGTGATTATTACCACTAACAACTAACTTCTCTTGTAAAAATGCACCCACACTATCAACATATGGAGTAGGCAACCGCACAAGTAAACCAAATTCACTCACTCCCATGGAAGTTTCTCTCCTTTCACCACATCAATAATTCTCTTACTTGAGCCCACATCCATGTGACTCAAGAGAAAAGAGAGACCCCATTCTCATTTGAAATTCATAAAAATTCATAATCCTTGATCTTTCCTAATAAAATTGATTAGGCTTAATCCTAATCAAGGCTTCTAAAACCTATAAATAGAACCCATTTCTCCTTGTAAAAGACATCACTATACCATTGCACACTAGATTGAGCGTACCACACGCCAGTTCTATCTTGGTTGTAAAGAGAGAGTAAGCTTTCTAGACACCATCACCTTGGTGCATAGAAAAGCTTGAGCTAGTTTGAGTGAGTGCGAGTAGAAGATATTCTTCCTACCATTGTTGTATCTACCCCAACATCAATGAATTGGTAGTTTTGGGTGCAATTCATGTCCAAAGGCTCACGCTTCTCCTGCAATTTGGCTTGGCAAACTCATTCAGCTTCATAAGGTGACTTGTTTCATTGAAGGTTGTTGTTTTGTTGCTTGTGATTCATTGGCTATTGTTTGGCTACCATTGTAAGAGGGTGGATGGTGAGAGGGCTCCCATAACCCTAAGACAATGTGCTAGTGATGCTATAACCAAATCTTGTCACTTGATTCCGCAAGCTCTAAGTTCCTTTTTGTGGAAAATATAAAGTTGAAGCTAAGTTGTACACCATCTCGCTCTCTCTCTCTCTCTCTATCTCTCTCGTGTTTTAGTGTGTGAGAGTGTTCCATTGGTGTTAGGGTTAGTGTAAATTCCTTGCTTGTTTGTGGGTTGCTCTAACGATTATCCTCTTTTGCGTCCTAGTTCGCTCTTAAACTAGGTGGTGTCCCTTGTGTAGTTGGGATTTGGCTGTGGGTTTGTTGTTTTGGTTTGTGTTGTGTTGTGCCCCAGCCCCATTGAGCAGCACGGGAGCCTTGGAGGGTGTGGATTGGCATAGAAGTGGTGGATATGAGCTAACACATAGGTCAACGGAATGCTTTGATCAGAGGCATTTTAATGTGGACCATGCATGACTATCCCGGACTAACAGAATGCTCAGGTGATTTACAATCAAACTCAAACACTATAACTCTTGGTTTTTCTCAAGCTTATCTATTGTCACGTGTATATATGTAGGGCTTCAAACAAGAAGATACAGAGCATGTGTCACATGTGGACCTAGACTGAATGCACGTCGAACACCCTCATTGAAGAAGAAAATCTACGAAGGTCATCAAGCGCATCTTCCAGAGAATTATGAGTTACACGATGGTTTTTTGGGAAGAGAGCCATCAAGCATGTCTGCACAAGCATGGTTAGAGAAGAAGGAGATGTGTGATGACGGTTTGCCCCCAGGGATGAAGAGACTCTCTCTATGGTACGAGTTACCATATTGGCCCAGACTCATGATTAATCACTTGCTCGATCCAATGCACATATTCAAGAATGTGGGTAATCTGCTGTGGGACCATCTGATCGGCAAGAAGGATACTTTGGGGGCCAGAGTTGACCTTAGAAATGTGGATTGTATGGAGCAATATTGGCCGTAGACAGCACCCGATGGATCGATAAAACTCCCTAAAGCACCATGGATTTTGACAAGAGCCCAAGAATGCAAAATAAAAGAGACCATCTGATCTGTGTGGACCTCCACTAGTGTAATGCACTCGCTCCAAATGTGTTTCAATGAGGAAGGAAAGCTTACTGGTTTGAAGTCACATTGACTGGCATAAAATGTGTCAGGTATGTTTGAAGGGGAATATATCATAGTGGGAATTGTCTAACAAACTTGTGTCTGGACTTTAATATTATTCCTAGACGTGTTTTGCAATTTATTTTACCAGTGGCCATTGAGGGATGTTTGTCTCCTGACGTCCGTACCACAATCTACAAACTTGCGAAGTTGGTGCAATGGATCTCACAAAAGGAGATTCATGTAGACTCCATATCATTCGCCAAACTAAACGCTACGGAGGAGGTTGTGTGCATGTTTGAGAAATACTTTGCTACTACCATGCTAACCATTCAAGTGCATCTTCTTGTTCACATAGTTGATGGTGTGGAAATAGCTGGCACAGTACATTCCAGATGGATGTTCTTTTTAGATCGTTTCATGAAAATGCTCAAGGGATATGTGCATCAGAAGGCACGTCCGGAGGTTAGCATGGCAGAAGGTTGGCTGGTATCAGAGTCCCTAGTTTACATTGGAGAGTGGCTAGACGGATTTGATTAAGCCCGAGACACTCTATGGTGAACCATAGATGATGAGCGCATATGTGGGATTGTCATATGCAATCTTGGTGTTGAGAAGAAGATGATGGAAGATCTAGAGGCTAAAATCAATTTATTTTGCATGCTTGACAATCTAGTGATGCAAAAGTGGATTTCACAATACGAGGATGCAAAGCAAGAGCGACAAAGGGCACGGATCGAGTGGAGACGTGGAAGAGAATCACCGATACATTATTCGGAGGGTCTGGAGAGCCTACCAACATTCATGAGCTTAAAATGGTTGCACAACCAGTTGAAAAGTGCATGTGCGCGTATGTCGCACGTGTCAATGAAAGGAACTTGCCGATACACTGTGTGCGAGCCATAAATGGCTCCGAGCACACAACAAGCCTAAACTAGTAAGCTCAAAGATGGCAATGGTGTGTCACTCACCACTCTACGCTTGCTGTCGTGGAGGATTCCTCGCCGCGAAGAAGAAGGAGACGCCGCTATGTTGCGCTCAATTGCCTCGCCGCCGTCGTGCAGCCGCAATGCTCGATCACACATACTCTCTCTCTCTCTCTCTCTCTCTCACTCATACACACACACACACAAGGAGATGAAGAAGAAGAAGATGGAGATGGAGCAAGAGCACTCTTCAATTGCACAAATGAGAGAATAAGTGAGTTTTAGGTTTAGTTGACTTTTATATGAGCTCGTCCCATTCACACTTGGGTGCCCATGCTTAGCCAACTAATCCCTTGAATGTTCTAGTTAGAGTGCGTCTCTCATTGGCGATCACTCTTACCCTTTTCCTATTGGACCGACAAGCCCGGTACCTGAATCTATCAAATAAATAATACAATGTCCGTCGTAGGTGATAGAAATGTGCGTGAGGGTTAACATGCCCCCCTTCTTGATGTAGATTCCGTCCTCGAAAGCTATTGAGTTGAAGCTCGTTTGTCGAGGTGGAAGAGCTTTTGAGATGAATGTGCTTAGCCTCCTTCAGTCACTGCAAAATCAAACAACATTGGACAGTAATTGCATTCTCATAAGCAATTAAAAATCATATGCAGTTGTAGGCTGACAATTTGATTGGTAATAGAATTTTAAACCATTTGTCAGCAATAAACATTAAATTGCAATATAATCAAACGCATAAACAGTTGTAAAGGTAAAAAATTAAACAAGTATGGGGTCGCTAATTTAACGGTCGAAAGGCACTAAAGATCGACTATTAATACCATGGGTAAGCTTCTCAATTTTTTCTGGTCAATTGAGTTGTTTAATCGCGAGAGCCAAGTATTTCATGTTCGACTGAATAGAGGCTATACCTATAAGACCTTGTAGTTAATCTAGATAAAAGGAATTTCTCATGAAATCATCGCCTGATTGATTACTTTTTCTTTGACCCCCCAAAGTCTTTTCACAGTGATTCAATTTTGATGTGTGTGCTTATTTTGTATGCCTTGGGTTTTTTGCTTTTCAAGGAAAAGCACCCACACCGGGAACCTCTAGGGCTCTAGTAACATAGGCGATACATGTGAGTGAAGTACCAAATCAAGCTGAGATTTCTCTTCCAGCTTAAGATTTTACATTGTGGCACTTTGATTTTTTGTTTGTTCGTTTTCAGCATTTTAATTTTGTAGCTTTGGGAGATCATATAACATTGTTACCCTCCCCAGGCTCATCACACTAGTAAACTCTCTTTATAATACTTAAGCTAAAGGTCAATAGGGACTAAGCCCACTAGAAATCCCTAGTACATTTCACACAATGCTACCTAAATTGGATTAAGAATCTAAGTAACCATTAATTATTAGGAAGGCATTCCCCATGGTATTAAGAGAAGATCTCTAACGCCTAGCTCGGTCAAACTAGCTTAGTCGGACTGCTTGATTTTTAAGCCTAGACAAGTGATTCTGACAAAAATTACATTGAATTTAATGTTTGATACTAAACAAAGGCACTGAATATTATGCTACCAATCACAATTAAAGCAGACAAACATGGATGCAAAAAAGATAAGGGGCAATGCTAATGGACAAGAAACACCTGTTTGTGTTGATGTTCGTGCTTGATTTGAAGTGTGAACGAGAGAAAGATTTCATGAAGGTCCAAATCCTAACAACAGCAACACGTTCCTATACACACTAGGAAACACAAAGAATACCTCTAGGAGGCACATCAGTGGGAAAAGGTACCAACACTTATTGAACACAATTAAAAATAAACATAAGGAACCCTAACCTAATTATTTGCACTCCTCCTAGAGAGTCAAGGGAATAGGATATTGTAGAGATTGGGGGGAAACCCTAAGGTTAAACCCCTCTCCTCATCGTCGAGATAAACAAAGTCATCATCCATGAGACCATATGTGCCATCCGTGTAGTCGTGTAAATCTTCTTCTTCATCATAGGTACCCATGTTTACTAAGAAGGTCACTAGACGCCTATAGTCATCTTGGTCAAAAGGGTAGGCTTGTGCAATGGGAGAAACGCTCTCTACTAAGTATGGTCAGTCGTGGTCAAGAGACGTATCAGCCATTCTAACTCCTCGAAAATCCTCTCACATGCTAGCATACCTACCAAATCCCATTTACGTGCAAGCACCGGAAAGGCCATGTGAAACATTTGTGAAAAGTAACGAGAGTACCTCTCACCCAAGGCAAGAGTGGATGACTCTAGCGCACTAGCCATATCTCTATACACAAATAGATGATGGTTAGAGTGCAAATATTACAAGCGTCGTGTTCTTGTGCATAATGTGTTTTTATGATTTTGTGTTATGGCTCTTGCTCTTTTACTTTTTTATCTTGTTTTTGTGAGTATAAGGATTTATATATACATTCCCTAAGATTGGAGATTAAGAATTCAGGGAGGAAGGTTGAGAGGGAATCAAGTGAATAATGGATGTCAGCAAACACTCCCCCCTTCCTTGGGTAGATCATACCTTTTGAAATGATGTCGTCACCTTTTGAAACCAATTGTTCCAAGTTGTTATGGGTAAAGGCTTTAACCAATAGTTTTCGACCGCCCTATGCGTTTCATCTAGTTGCAAGGGTGGTAAGGTACTCTCCCACGGTTTTATTTGCAACATTGTTGTAGGTAGTGAACTTACAATGGGAGGTGCAAACTCTTTCTTGCTTGTATGGATATGTATAATGGTAGGTGGACGTCGTGTCTAAGCTTCTATTTTGTATAGGAACTACACGAAGAGCAAGAAGCTTCATTTGATTTCACTGTTCCTGAGCTAGGTGGAAAAAATCGTTCTTTCTTCGGTACCCAAACTAGCTCTGGAGCAGGTGTGTAGCATTTCATGATTTTTTCCTTTCCGCGATCTTCAATTTGTTTTGGAGCCACAGGATTGAGCTCACATGGGCCCGGTGACAAGTAAGAGCACAATTTATGTTTTGGCACCCAGATTTGATCCTTTTCTTCATAGTAGCCTTGGGCTTCTAATAGTCGTTTAGGAATCCACCACCACGTTTCTTTACATTTCTTGGGGCGAATGGGACGTCTCTTACCTGGCTCTTGTCTTTTAGCACTGGCTATGGTCGCTAAAGAAGCTTTAGGGACCCACTTGTATGTTTTCTTTGTTATATTGGGATGGGTCTTGTGTGTCTCAAGCTTTGTTTCAGCTACATTGGTTGAAGCTCTAGAGAGTTGGGCTATGGGGACATATGGTTCAACCTCTTGAACATGCAATGTTTTGGGATTTATTTGCTTAAGAGGAAATATCTCAAGGACTATGGCTTGAGTGGCAGGGCTAAGAGTTGGTTTCGGTGTTGTGACACCCCCTGTCCCCCAATCAATAGTGCATTTGGTCGCTATCATCCGCGTGAGTCCTAGGTTTATATTACCCTCCATAGTTCCAACAGGCATGACCAAAAAGTCTTGAGCTACAACCCCATTGTCATAACTGAAAGAAGTGTGCCAGATTCCAAAAACCGAAGTTTTTTTCTTGTTGACACCCTTGACTTGGATAATACTCCCAGATAGAGGTGGCTTCCCTAACTGACACCACCCCCCATATGATGGCAGATTATATTTAGCACCCGTGTCCAATAAGGCGTTATATAACACTTTTCCATAGGTACTGTTTAGCTCAATAGGGTATCGTAGAGGTGTGTCAGAGTCCAACCAATCCTCATCGGTTTCAATGTGGAATGCATGTGTGACTCCAAGGTTAGCCTCTTGTTTTTTTCTTATGCGTTGTTGTCACTCCTTAGCCTCCGCTTGAGATTGTATCTTCTTCAATTCTGTTTGTGCCTTGGCTGCCTTTTTTGTATGGATGGCACATAGCTCCTCTTGGCTTAAAGGATCATAGTATCTTTTAAATTTGCTCCCATTGAGGAATCCAATGGTTTCAACTCCATCAAGAGTCTCCACACGAATGGTTCCTTGTGGGGTGATCTCACATACTCTATATGGTCCTTTTCCCGCATATTTCAACTTTTTCTTTTCGTTACGCACTCCATAAATAAGGACTTTATCACCAACATTGATATCTTTGTTCTTTAGATGACAGTCAAACCATTTCTTCCTCCTATCTTTCTCCACAAGTGCATTTTTCATAGCTAATTGCCTCTCTTCATCTAGCCTTTCAAGGATATATAATCGCTCAACTAAGGGGTGACCATCCCAACCTTCTTGAGAAGCTACGCAAAGACTAGGAACGACAAACTCCCATGGCATAACCGCTTCTTGGCCATACACCATCTTAAACGGTGTGTAATTAATGAAAACTTTGTACACAGTAAAATAAGCCCATAGAGCTGATGTAAGCTTTAAATCCAAATCTGAGCGATGAGCTTCCACTATTTTGGTTAAGATAGAGATTAAGGTCTTGTTGGTGCTCTCAGCTTGGCCATTTGCTTGTGGATAATTAGGTGTGGACTTATGGTGAGCTATCATAAAGTTGGTAGTGAGTTCTTTTATTACTCCATTTATAAAATGAGTACCATTGTCACTCACGATCTCAAAGGGACAACCAAATCTTGTAATAATGTTCTCAAAGATAAACTTGGCAGTTGACCTCGCATCAGCCTTACGTGTCGCCGTGGCTTCTACCCACTTTGTCACATAGTCAATGGCAATGATAATATATCGAGATTGAGTGCTACGAGCTCCTTGAATAATTGGGCCTACAAAGTCCAAACCCCATTTTTCAAATGGGTGAGTCACTTTAACAGGATGTAAGGGCATCCTATCCTTTCGTTATGTGATCTTGTAACGTTGGCATGCATCACATCCTTTTGCAAAAAGTGATGCATCCTTAAATAAGGTTGGCCACCAATAACCTGATTGCAACACCTTTCTAGCTGTTAATTCCCCTGAGAAATGTCCTCCGGCTATACCCATGTGGGCTTCTTGCAGTATGTATAAATACTCATCCTCACGGGCACAATGTCTAAGAATATCATCCTTCCCTAGAGTGTAGAGAGTTCTTGCAATGAGAGAGTAAGGTTCACATTCTTCTAACAGTTTTCGAGCTATGTCTTTACGAAGCTCTTTGGGTGGAAAACCATTAACTAGAAAGTTCACAATCTTCTTACTCCATTCAGGTATGGTTTAACCTAGGAATAGAGAAGTATTGGGCAACTCATCATCGACTCCAGTAGGGGCTTCACCATTGGGTATGCGAGACAAATGATCCACCATGACATGTCTTTTACCTTGTCTCACCACAACGATAAAATCAAACTCAAGGAGAATTAACAACCATCGTGTAATTCTTTCCGTGGAACAAGGTTTATTTACTAGATACAACAAGGCTTGATGATCAACATAGAACACAAACTTGCAAAATCAACATAGATACCTTCGCTACTACCTTCTCAAGTGATCAACATAGAACACAAATTTCGCTCTCATATGTGGAAATCCCATTTTTGGACACTATATGCCCTAAAATGACTCCATGTTTAACCCAAAATTGGCATTTGAAAGGGTTTAAGGAGATGCGATACAATCTACACTTCTCAAACACTTTTTGTAAGCATGATAGATGTTATTTCCAAGAGGAATAAACAAAAAGGTCATCTAAGAAAGCTTCACAAAACTCCCTCAAATATTCTCTAAACGCAGTGTTTATTAATCTTTGAAAGGTAGCAGGGGCATTGGTTAAACCAAAAGCCATAACAAGAAATGCGAACACTCCAAATTCGGTTGTAAAGGCTGTTTTAGCTTGTTCCTCCAGTGCAATTGTGATTTGATTGTAGCTAGAGTACCCATCTAAAAAGCTATAAGCCTCCTTCCCTACAACTCTTTCAAGCACATGTTCTGAATATGGCAAGGGGTAATGGTCCCTCCTAGTGGCAGAATTGACCTTCTTGAGATCCACGCACACTCTGAGATTCCCATTCTTTTTTGGCACAATCACTATTGGAGACACCCATTCTGAGTGCTCTCAATAGGGTATATGAATCCGCATTCCACAAGCTTTTCAATCTCTTCTTGAACGATTTTTGCATATTTAGGATTCATTGGGTAGGGTCGTTGTTGCTGAAATGGTTTAGCCATGCTATTCATGGGGATTGTGTGTTGCACTACGGAAGGTGAAACACCTTTCATATCATGATATGTCCATGCAAATATATCCTTGAATTTATTTAGAAGCTCTTTAAGTACACACTCCTCAGTCTCTGTCAGATCTTGGGCAATGAAAACAGGTTTGGACTCTTCTCCTGGGTCTGCTAACTCTATTTCCTTAACTATCGCTGGACCGTCATAGACTCCATTGCTCCCATCGATAGGTTTTCTTTGAGCCTTTGTATACACAACCTTACGTTCCTCTGTGGTATAGGATTTGAAATGTTCAGGTGCAGGGTGTAAGTCTGTGGGGTCCTGTTGTTCTGTGGACTGTGATTTCACTTCCGATTCCTTTTGTTGTTGAGATAACTCTCAATTTTGTCGTCTCCTTACAGTACGGCTCAACTTTGGCTTCTCTGTAGCCTCTAATTGTGCGATGTCAATGGGTTGTGGACTACACCACATAACGTTTTGAAGGTATCCACCCCTGTTATCTACCAACTTTCGATGAGTATCACATGCCCCTATATAATTAAGCCATTCTGTGGTAGATTTCTTTTCATTTATTCCAGCACGTACATTTTCTCAATATCGTCGCCTCTTATATCTCTTACTCTTCTTGTTTAATTCTCGATTACGGCCGATCTCTAGTGAAGAGTCACTAGATGAATCACTACTTGTGTCTTCTGCTCCCTTGGATAGATTATCATCTAGGTTACCACTGGGCCCTGAATGGTTTGTCCCCACATTTGCACTAAAATTTAACTCAGATTCTTCATCCTCAGATTAAATTTCAATTAATAATTGTGACCCCAAATCGTGTGGGCTATAGTCGTGTGAGGCGCTACTGGTTCCAATGCCAGTCAAACCTTCATCTTGTAGGTTATCACAAGCCATATGCATTGCTTCTAGCATATTTAAGGGTACAAGTGGTGGCATTTCATCCCCCTCAGGTGTTACTCAGGTCGTCTCCCTATTCCCCCAAGTGTCTATGGTTGCTGCTAGGTGGACCCAATCCACATTGTCCGACTCAATCATCCCAGGTAGTACATCCATATAAGGAGAATCTTCCCCAACATCAGTGTCCACTTTACACGTGTAACAATACTGCAATGGGGCCGAGTGAACTGTTGTGTCAGATCTATGATCAATTATAAACCTGTTTCCTAGAGGATGTGCTCGACCAGTTACAAGATCCACTCGAATGATAGAATCTTGGAACTGCAAGTAGACATGGTTTTTAGACCAGTCATGCACCATTTTTTCTTCCCTCATGAAAGGACGTCCTAAGATCATCTCCGATGCCATAGTGTGTTTGGAGAAATCCATAACAATGAAGGTAATCCTTATTTTATGTCCAAAGACCTTGATCTGAGATCTTCTAGCATCCCAATAGGTTTAACAATAGACCCATTGGCCATCTTCACTACTATGGTTGAAGGTGAGGTCTTCCCATAGTTTCCCAGCAATTTTTAGTCACAATGCTAACCCCAACGCCACCATCAAGGATTCCCTTCACAGTTAATCCCTTAGTAGTGATTGGTATGGTCGCATTGGATTCATCACCCTCAAAGTATTGTCCCAACTTGTTAACAGGTATTTCTATAACAAGGTTCTCATCTACGTTGGGTTGTGGATCTAAGTTTTCCTCCTCTATTGGCATCTCCCAAGCTCCATCCATCTGTGCAAATTGTGGTAGCCCAAACTTTAGTTCTCCATTGAGGAAGGCTTGAAGAGCTGAGACTAGCTCAAGGTCTTTATATAGTTTGGACATGATGGTGGTTCTAACTTTTGAAGACATGAAATCCATCAATTTGGCAATGTTTAACGGCACCTTTTGGCCTTGAGTCCCTTGAAGTTGACGGGAGCAAAGCGAACCCCGAACCCCCGACGGCCTCTAAAACACCGGGGACCGAATGGCGCGCCTCGAGCCTGTCATGGTTAAGCAAACAGGGGGCACCACCTAGCTTTAGCGGCTAGGACGCAAACAACACACCACCATAACAAAGTTTTCATCCAAGAGAGATGGATGCTTGGGAGTAATGATGAAGAGGAAAGGGAATGAGATCGAGAGAGAGAGAGAGAGAGAGAGAGAGAGAGAGAGAGAGAGAGAGAGAGAGAGAGAGAGCGAGGGAGGGGGTATAGCGGCTTAGTACTTAGGCACCACAAAAGGATAGAGAATCCACACACCCTTCACACATACACAAGCTCACTCCAAACACAAGACTAGGTGGCTATTCCGCACACCTCACATGGGCAAAAAATTGCAAGAAAACATACTCACAAAACCTCAAGCTTTATTTAGAGAATAACACGATGAAATGGGGAGCATAGAGTAGGGGAATGAGAAGGGAGAGTGTAGTAGAGCACATGGCGGATAGGTGGGAGTTGATGGCGAAGAATCGCACGAGGGTTATGGCCATCATCCTTCATTTAGTTTCCCTTCATCTTCCATAGCCCAAGGGTGTAGAGGTCATGCTCAAGACGAGCATGGTGATTGCGGTGATGGTGATGGTGATGGTGTGGGTGTGTGTGTGTGCACTAGGCACACACAGTGCATAGTGTAATCTTTGGTGATGGTGTGTGTGTTTTTGTGTGATGGTGACCCCTCTTTATATAGGGGAGGAGGGGGAGAAATTCTAGAATTTAGAAATGAAGAAATCATTATCTACATAGGCCATGTGACTGTGGGCCTCACTTGTCTGGCTGTGTGTATATGTGCCAGAACAGCAGTCTCATGAGAGAGAGACTAAGAGAGAGAGGTGGGTTGATGAAAAAAAGTGAGAGGTGACATGGAGAATAAAGTGATTACAAGAGGGGAGAGAGGGGAGTGTGTTCAGAGGTGAATCTGTGTGCAGATGTGTGTGAACACAAGAAAAATCAGGTAACCACCGGGTGGGGATGGGTCTATGGGCACCTTTTTCAGTGAAACTGAGTGTGTGTGAGTGTGGGGGAGGTTATTTAGCTACAAGAAAAGAGACATGGCGCCCTTTAGAGAGAGAGGGGGGTATTTGGGTCATGGGATATGATAGGAGAGAGAAAGAGGGGGTGGGGTATACTATTTTGGAAGATAGGGTAAGTTGCATGTGAGTTAGGGTGCATTATTGGTGAGTTATAATGCATTATTGGTGAGAGGTGGGGTAGCTTGAGGGGAGAGAGAAAGGAGAAAGGACAAGGGGAAGAGAGAGGGGGTTGACCTTTTGAGTGGAGGAGAGGAAAAGGGACACACGGCGGGGCAACAGTGAAGAAAAAGGAGGCAAGGTGGGGATGGGCTGCCCCGCAGGCATGAGGTGGCCTATTTTACCTTTCTCATATATTTACATAATCATACTTTATTTTTTATTACTTTTTCCAATGTCTTTTATCACTCCCTCCCTAAGAGGGGGTTTTCATGGGGTGGGGACGAGAGAAGAGGGGTATGGGAGCTTGGCTTGTGAAAAGCCCCCATCAGTAGCCCTCCCCTTTTGGCTAGAGGCATTCATGTTTCTAGCTCATCTGTGTTTGATCATTATCGTCAGAGGTGGCGGCTGATGGTGTGTCCTCATTTGGAATGTCAATAGGTGGAGCCTGGTCAAATCGAAGAAAATAAGGTTTAAGTCGCCAACCATTTACCCTGGTTTTATGAAGTTTTCCATCAGCCTCCATAAGCTGGTAGCTTCCATTGGCATACTTTTTCCTGATGATGAAAGGGCCTTCCCATCGGAGCAGGAGTTTCTTATCCTTGCGCGTGTCGAAGCGATTGTCGTAGCGGAGCACCAACATTCCTTTCTTCAATTCTTTTTTCCGGAGATGCTCGTTAAAGCTAAGCCGTCTATGCTCTGCTTGTGCTGCATAATAATTTATTGCTTCTTGTTTGTCCAGCTGCAGTCTTTCCAAGTTGATGATGTGATCTCTCAAATGCATGTTGGGTTGTTGAAGTTGGCTTGCCATTACTCTGAGACTTTGTAGTTGCACTTCAATGGGCAAGATTGCTTCCTTACCAAATACTAGATGATACGGTGTGAATCCCAAGGATGTACGAAATGAAGTTCTGTAGGCCCATAAAGCTGGTAGTAGATACTTATCCCAGTCTCCAGGATGATTGTTTACCTGCTTGGTAATAATTTTAGAAACCATTCCATTTACCTTTTCAACTAGGCCATTACATTGAGGGTAATAGTGCCTCCTTGTAATGCCCAGTTTCTGCATTAATTCTCCTACCAAGTCTGCTCTGAAACCTGGCCCTCTATCAGAGATGATCTCTAAAGGTGTGCCAAACCTACAGCATATGTGCTCGTAGATAAATTTAGCTACCTCTACCACTGTGATTCTAGTGGTGGCTGTAGCCTCTGCCCATCTAGTCATGTAGTCGACCCCCATGATAATGTAGAATTTTCCTGAGTTGGCCCTAGGTAATGGCCCAATGGCATCGATACCCCATTTTTCAAATGGGCCATATGAGAGAATAGGTGTCTATGGTTCAGGCATAAGTGACCTAGTGCCGGCCTTTTGACACAACTTACATGTTTTGCACCAGTGGTGTACATCACGGTTGAGGCTAGGCCATATGAAGCCTGCCTGCAAGATTTTCCTACTTGTTATGTCTAGGGCAAAGTGACCACCACAAACCCCGTCGTGACAGCTAGCAATTACTCCCGTGATTTCCTGAGAGAGAGGGACCTTCGTGAGTATTTGGTCCTTACCCTTACAGTACAAACCGTCATTGATGAGTCGATACCTTGTGGCCTTCCGCGTCAGCCATTGCTTCTGTCCCTTTGTTAAATCTGATGGACATTCCCCTGTTTCCAAAAAATGCATGATGTCAGGCAAGGCATCACTTCCTTGAAATAGAGGGAGCTTTAGTTTTATTGCTCCAACCACCACTTCCTGTAGTCTTTCACTTGCTAGGGCATCTACTTCTTGGTTTTGAGCCCTTGGGATATGGTGTATTTGAACTTCTTCAAACTTACCCAACAAGGTTTTTACACCACTTAAGTGAGTCCTTAAACTAGGATTCTTGCATGTCCATGCTCCATTTACTTGCCTTACCAGAAGTAGAGCATCCCCAAATACATTAAGGCGTTGTACACCTTGCGAGACGCACCATTGTAGACCCTTGGTTAGTGCTGCATACTCAGCTTCATTATTAGAATGTGAATCTAACAATTGGCCCAATGAAAATACCTTTGTCCCTTTGTCATCAAAGACCACTATGCCTGCAACTGCTTTGTCGGACGCTCGTTTGTAGGCTCCATCAAAGTAGAGAGAGTATGCTCCTTCTACCATCGGTGGTACTGGAGGTAATCGGACTTCTCCTTCCTTAGATTGCTTCTCCTTCCTTTCAAAGACTTGGTAGGTCATGAGTCCCCCCAAACTTGCCCTTGTCGTGCTTTCTACCTGTACCCTGTAGTCAAACTCTTGCAGACGAACTAGCCATTTAGTAATTCTAGTAGACACATCCATGTGTTGTACAACATAGGGAAATATTTGATCCGTGGTTAGAATCACAAATTGCTTAGGCAGCAAATATGACCTAAACTTTGTAGTTGAAAATCTAAGAGCTAGGACTAAGTGTTCCACATGGGTGAAACCTTTCTCTCCTGCTGTCATCATTTGACTAGAGAAGTAGATTGGCCTCATGAAAGATGTCGTTGTATCCTTTTGGAGTAGCACAGCCCCCAATGAGTCATCACCAACACTTGAGGTGACATAGAATTTTTCATCCCACTTAGGTGGTGAGATAGTTGGCAGAGTGGCTAAGACCTCCTTTACCTTGTTGTAGTGATGTTCGCTTTCCTCGTCCCAAGTGAAAGTTGATCTTTGAGTGAGTTGTTGCAGTGGTAGGAAAAGTTGTGATAGTAGATATATGAATCTACTTAAGTACCTCACCTTCTGTAGAAAAGAGACCAATTGACGTGCGGTCATTGGTGAAGGTAGGGCTATGAGTGCGGACACCTTACTTGGGTCGGCGTTGATACCTTTTGCTGAAATTTCATGGCCTAGTAGAATGACTTTACTCTCCCCAATGTGTCATTTATCCACATTTAATTGCCCACCCAGGCTCTGCAACCTGGCCAAACCTTCAGTTACCTTTTCTAAATGTGAAATACGGGAGCTATATATACAAAAATCATCAATGAACACTCTTATGGATGTTCCAAAGAACGGTTGAAAAACATATGTGACATATCTTTGGAATGTGGCAGGTGCATTTGTGAGACCAAATGGCATAACCCTATATGCAAAACAACCCCATGGCGTGATAAAAGTGGTTTTTAGCTGATCTTCCAAGGCTATGCGTATTTGAAAGTATCCAGAATAACCATCACAGACGGTATAGCATTCAAAACCCGCTACTTCATTCAGAATTTCATCCAAGAAAGGGAGAGGAAAGTGGTCTCTCTTTGTAGCTGCATTTAGTGGTTTGTAGTCAACACATACCCTCCACTTACCATTCTTTTTAGGCGTCACCACTACGGGTGACACCCATTCTGAGTTTTCTACAGGATAGATGAATCCTGCCTCCAGCAGTTTCCTTACCTCGGCCAAGAGTGCCTTTTCTTGTATGACCCCCAATCGTCGTAGCTTTTGCACAACTGTTTTTACCCCTTCCTTCAGCTTAATATGATGTTCCACCACTTTAATGCCTGTGATTCTTTCATAGTTGTCAATGAACAGGTTAGGAAATCCCATCAACATTTGCAAAAAACTATCTTTCTTCTCAAGTGTTAATTCCGTAGACAACATACCCTTCAACCTACTTCCTCCTAGGCCAGGTGATTTTCTCTCCTCTTCATTGGGTTTCCCTTTTGGTGATGGATCACCAGTTGTGCTTGCCCTTTGTGGATCCTTCATAATGATACCCATCACATCAATGGAACTGTCACTTTCGTCGGTGGATGTGGTCTCCTCCTCAGAACTGGAAGATTCGCTAGTGGTTTCATCTGCCGATGTTTCCAGATTCATTTGCTTCTGTTTGCCAATCCTCAAGTCGTAGAAGATTGTCTCCCCTTTCTTACCGGTCATGTGTAGAAGGCCAGTACCCCAGTCCTGTTTTGCCTTCATGGCCATCAACCATGGCCTTCCCAAAATTAGTGGATAGCCCTCTCCCTTAGTAGGCATTACAAAAACATCTACCTCTACCTCAGTGTTGAAAGATTTGATTTTCACGGCACTTACCACACCCACACACTTTACTTTTGCGTTGTTTGCCATCTTTGCCTTGCATGGAGAAGGCCTGTCAACCTCGAGCCCTAATCGAAGCATCATAGCTTCGCTCATTACACAGATTTGTGCACCTCCATCAATGTAGGTGTTTCCAACCCTCTTTCCTTTTATGTTTACGTCGACAATTGGAAGGATGACATCCATGTTGCATCCCAAAATTGCTCCGGCTACCTTTGTTTTGGAGCGTCTTGTACTTACCATTTTAGACCATTGTCGCCTTACTTTTGGTGCAAGATGTAGCAGCTGTGGCCATGTAATCTTCGGTCCTTGCTCTGCCACATCCAATGTTAGATCATAGGGCTTAGAACTTTCCCCTAGCTGGAAGTCGATGATGCCCAATTTCCATCGTGGCCTGGATGGCCTCTTGCTAGTTTCTCCTCTCATGCTTCTCTCATCATCTGATTGTGTAGCTTTCTCCCTCCTAGCTCTTTTCACAGTCATGGCTTCAAGTGGTTCTAAAAAGGTTACCTTCTCCTTACCCTTGTCCCTCTCCTTTGCTCTGGGTGGATCCACTACTATGGCTTTTGCTTTCTCTTCTAGCCTTATGATGTTTACAGGGCGATCAGGTGGTGGGGCTGGTGGAAGAGGTGGGATGGATGCTTGTAGTGGTGTCTGGGGTGGACGTAGAATTTGTGTTGGTGGGGGTGGTGCTCGGGGTGGGGGTGTTATTTCCCTAGGGGGTGACAATTGGTTCGTCCTACCTCCTCTATTATAGTTTTGTCGTGGTTTGGGATAGTAGTACATACCGTGACTGTCTTCTCCGCAGTTGTAACAATGATACTCCCTGTTTTGTCGTCGTGCTCTTCCAGGGTCTTGATCTCTTTCTTGACTCCTCCCTTGCTGTATTAAGTGGACAGACAAATTCTGCAGTTGGTCAGTAATATGGGCCAACATATCTTGTTGGTCATCTCTTACCCCAAGAGCTGGTGGTGGTGGTGGAATGGTGGTTGTCATAGTTGCTGGTCGACGTGATGTTGTTGTTTCTGTTGACTCGGTTTCTTTGGCTTTCATTCGCAGCTTCTTGTCCTTAAGGCGAGCAATCTCAACGGCTAACTCGTACGTAGCCGGGAATCTACCTTTCACCTTCTCCTTGAGAAGCGGCCATAAGCCATGCGTGAACCGATCTTTTTTTAGGAAATCGGGTGCAGCTTCCCCCCTTGCCAGTGACTCAACCCACCGTTCCCACAAATCCACAAATTTGGACTCATAGGTAGCATATTCTAAAAGACCCTCCTGCTTCAAGTCTCTCAACTTGTCCCACAACATTTCTGAAGTGGTACCTCCCCCAAAGCGCCTCTTAAAAGTGGTTTTTAAGGGTTTCCAGTCATCCTGGGTTGCTTGTGGAAGTGCATTGTACCATGATCTAGCTTCTAGCTTCATGAGATGCTTAAAGATTCTAACCCGGGATTCATCCGTATCTTTGTTGCTCACTACACATGCTACTTCAAAGTCATCTAAGAAGTCTGTTACCAAATCCTCCCCCTTCTTTCCTTTAAATGTTGGAAATGCTACACTTGCCATGATTACTGAGAGAGAGCTAGAAAGACACACTGCTTAACTTGCAAAAGTTTTTTTCTTCTTTACAAGGAGGCGTGTATACCCTCTTATACTAGGACATAGATTAAAACTTCAAACAGTACATTGCGTTGTACCAAAGGTAAGACAAATGGTTGATCTGATGCCAGAACCTCAAAAAATCGCTCCCCACCCAGCATGGTGTCAATGACATGCTGGTAGTGAGCCTTCAAGTCCAGTATTACCTTGATTGAGCGTACACGTGTTGGTATGTGTGATCTGTCTTGAGGTAGGTTATACTGATTCATGTGAAGCTTAGAGGTGCTTAGTCACTGTCCAAGCTTGTGGGAGAGGGTGGTGTTCTTTCCTGAAACAAACTCAGTAGATCCCTAGTTTCTCTAGTGAGAGTGTGAGCCAATGCTTCCGTTATCTGTGCTGCAGCATCAGGTGCGACTTGAAAACTGACTGTGGTAATTACCTCGGTGACTTGAGTTACCCGATTCTCAAAGTAGAATAGTATTGATTCTCTATTTTGTAGAGCTCCTTCCATTTTGTTGTTGTGGGTTGGTTGTAGGTTGCGGACATGGTTTCGACCTTCTCCTTCTTCTTCTTGGCACTTGGCCTATGTATATCCACTGGGTTTGGCGTGTTGGTTGACTCTCCCACTGCAAATCGATTACCGTTACGCCTGGCACTCGAGCTTCGATGGAGATGCGGAGTTCTTCTAGTTGTGCTTGGAGCTCTTCTTCTTCTGTCATCCAATTAGCAAATCCTGCTAGCCATTCATCCATTCACAATAGTTTAGGGGTTCCAGTCTTGTAAACTGAAGGGTTTCATGAAAAGATCCTCACTTGGGGGCACCAAATGACGGGAGCAAAGCGAACCCCGAACCCTCGACAGCCTCTAAAACCCCGGGGACCGAATGGCGCGCCTCGAGCCTGTCATGGTAAAGCAAACAAGGGGCACCACCTAGCTTCAGTGGCTAGGACGCAAACAACACACCACCATAACAAAGTTTTCATCCAAGAGAGATGGATGCTTGGGAGTAATGATGAAGAGGAAAGGGAATGAGATCAAGTGAGAGAGAGAGAGAGAGAGAGAGAGAGAGAGAGAGAGAGAGAGAGAGAGAGAGAGGGGGGGGTATAGCGGCTTAGTACTTAGGCACCACAAAAGGATGGCGAATCCGCACACCCTTCACACATACACAAGCTCACTCCAAACACAAGACTAGGTGGCGATTCCGCACACCTCACATGGGAAAAACATTGCAAGAAAACATACTCACAAAACCTCAAGCTTTATTTAGAGAATAAGGCGATGAAATGGGGAGCATAGGGTAGGGGAATGAGAAGGACGAGCTTGGTAGAGCACATGGCGGATAGGTGGGAGTTGATGGCGAAGACTCGAACGAGGGTTATGTCCATCATCCTTCATTTAGTTTCCCTTCATCTTCCATAGCCCAAGGGTGTAGAGGTCATGCTCAAGACGAGCATGGTGATTGCGGTGATGGTGATGGTGTGGATGTGTGTGTGTGCACTAGGCACACACAGTGCATAGTGTACTCTTTGGTGATGGTGTGTGTGTTTTTGTGTGATGGTGACCCCTCTTTATATAGAGGAGGAGTGGGAGAAATTCTAGAATTTAGAAATGAAGAAATCATTATCTACATAGGCCATGTGACTGTGGGCCCCACTTGTCTGGCTGTGTGTATATGTGCCAGAACAGTAGTCTCGTGAGAGAGAGACTAAGAGAGAGAGGTGGGTTGATGAAAAAAAGTGAGAGGTGACATGGAGAATAAAGTAATTACAAGAGGGTATAGAGAGGAGTGTGTTCAGAGGTGAATCTGTGTGCAGATGTGTGTGAACACAAGAAAAATCAGGTAACCACCGGGTGGGGATGGGTCTGTGGGCACCTTTTTCAGTGAAACTGAGTGTGTGTGAGTGTGGGGGAGGTTATTTAGCTACAAGACAAGAGACATGGCGCCCTTTAGAGAGAGAGGGGGGTATTTGGGTCATGGGATATGATAGGAGAGAGAAAGAGGGGGTGGGGTATACTATTTTGGAAGATAGGGTAAGTTGCATGTGAGTTAGGGTGCATTATTGGTGAGTTATAATGCATTATTGGTGAGAGGTGGGGTAGCTTGAGGGGAGAGAGAAAGGAGAAAGGACAAGGGGAAGAGAGAGGGGGTTGACCTTTTGAGTGGAGGAGAGGAAAAGGGACACACGGCGGGGCAACAGTGAAGAAAAAGGAGGCAAGGTGGGGATGGGCTGCCCCGCAGGCATGAGGTGGACTATTTTACCTTTCTCATATATTTACATAATCATACTTTATTTTTTATTACTTTTTCCAATGTCTTTTATCACTCCCTCCCTAAGAGGGGGTTTTCATGGGGTGGGGACGAGAGAAGAGGGGTATGGAAGCTTGGCTTGTGAAAAGCCCCCATCAACGTGGGGAAGATGGGATCTCCATTTCTTCGATAGGGTCAAGTAGTCACTCTATAAAAATTCTTTCCATCAAGAAGTGAGTACGCCCACTTTCCCATGACTTTAAGTCACTTTCTTCTTGGATGACACTAGGTATGGCTAAGGGTCTATGGACTTGGTGAGGTTGTTGTTGCGTAGAAAACATGGTGTCTGTAATCTGGATCTGCCTAGGTGCTGGTTCTAGATCCCTTTGGGTATCTTCTACCAAACACCTTAATTGCTTGACTCGCTCAATCTCCTCTGTACGGTTTGGATAAGTTCCTATCTTCTTCTTGGATCCTGGCCATTGTGGCTCATGAAGATCTTTCTTGTTGGTTTCTATCTTTGTGGTCATTTTGGTCTCCATGGTTTCTCCTGAATCCGAATCCTCTTCAACATCATTCATATATACGGGGTTGTCACCAGTCCCTATGTTGGTCTTTGAAATGGGGTCTGACTTCGCTGCTTTTTGCAATATCTTCCTTCGTGTTTTCTTCTTTTTCTGAGATTGGGCAATTGATGCCATGTCTCTTTCCTCAAGGATATAATTTTGTTTTTGGAGCATCGATCATGTGAGTACGTTTACTGGTACCACATGTGTACTTTGTGATGGCTCCTCGGTAACTTCAATCAAGTTTAATGGCGTGATCTTTGATGTATTTGGATTATTTGGACATTGGGCAATCAAATGATCTATGCCACATCAATTACACATGAGTATCGGCATTGTAGACGTGCTTGCTTCATTGGTTTTCATTAGTGTGGCATTCTTTTGTAGCCTTATAGGACACTCGACTACACGATGTGGACCTCCATACTCATAGCATTGAAGAGGTGGTCTCTTGGAAGTGTAATTGATATTTTGGTCTCTTGTAGCTAGAGCAACTACTTGATAGATAGGTTTGACTTGTCCCCAATAGTCCTCCATGTAGTATTGTGGAATTTATTCAAGTGAATCAATCCCATAGGCAATATTAGGGTCTATATATTCCTCACAACCTTCCAAACAAGCAATAGATGACTCACAACCCACTTGATTCACAGAAGTGATTCTCGGATGTGGTGGTTGCGGTCCTAGCACTGGAGGTGGTAAGGGTGTTGTTTGAACAACATTTTGGGCCCTAGGGACCATGTGTTGTGCTGTTTGTTCAAGAGGTGGGGCCGACATCAATGTAGGCACTCGAGGTGTGTCTCTCCATGCTAAGGTTGGTCCATTGGCCATCGCACGCTTAAATACTATGCAATCCTTAGCTTGATGACCATACCTCACATGCATTGCAATTCCCATTGAATTTTACTCTAAACGTAGGGCATTCACTGGTACTATGCGGTCCATAGCATACTGAGAACCATTGTTTCTCCCTTCTTGGATACATATGGTTGTTTTGCGGAGCACGATTGTCTCTAAGACTCTCTTGAATAGCCTTGGTGAGATCTGCTAAAGTCATCTCAGATATCTTTGGCTCCTTAGCAATAGGCTTTAGGGTCATTGGCTGATGCCCTGATGCTTGCGAGCTAATAGATTTAGGCTCAATAGACACTCTTTCTCCTTAAATCATTAAATTATCCTCCAAGTGGATTGCATTGGCGGTGACTCATGCTTCCCAAGTGGTGATACCTCTAATGACTAGGCCATTGTAGATATCCTCATGTCATAATCCCCTAATGAATCTATCAAGCAATTGATTATTATTGAAACTCTCATTTGGATTACAACGAGAATTCAAATGCTTCAAGCGACTAATAAAGTCTCTCACTGAATCTCCTTCTTCTTGTTGGGCTTTCTGGAGTTGAGAGGCTACTCCCCAAAGCACTCCCTCTTGTATGTATTATTTCAAGAAAATTCTCCTAAGAGTAGGGTAAATCGTTTTTCTTCCACCCTTAGGGTTCTATACCAATCCCCTGCCTTTCCACTTAAGGTTAGGCTTACATCATTACTCTTATGCAGGTCATTGTGTTCTCCTAGAGAATCGCATATTTGTTCAAACACTTCAATATGATTTCTCACATCCCCATCTCCACTAAATTTTTGTGTGAGCTTGGCTATTTGTACTGCCTTACTTCTAGGCTCTCTATCAAGCGTGTTACGCATGTTCTCAGCAATAGATCGACCAGTAGCTTGAGCAAATGTTGCCAAGTCACCTAAGTGAGCAGGAACCGTGGGTGGAGGTGCTCCAGAGACTACATGTGGAGTAGGTATTGGCATCGGGCTTGGCGCATAGGAAGCCCTTGGGTTCCACATTGGGTAAGATGTTGTGCCATGTGGTGGTCCAAAGTTCATATGTGTGGCCCTATGCATAGTAAACATCGGATGTGACATGCTAACGCTAGCCGGTATGGTCCCATGGAAATAAGAACTTGGGTGTTGTGGTTGTGGAGCATAGGTAGTTGAAACAATGGGAGGGGTAGGGACTACATGAGTACGAGTACCCATAGGTTATACGATTGGTACACACTTGTAGGTACTATTGCAGGCATTGAGCTACCATATAGTGGTGATTTACTAATAAATGAGGTCCATGGCGTGTTTCTTGGCATGCCCGTCATTGGGGTAGACATGGTAGCCGTGGTGTCATCAAGGGAAAGATGAGCTAGACTTGGAAAGGTAAAGCTATCACTTGTGGGCTCAGATTACTGAGACCCCTGGAGAAACAACATATGGAGGATCCATCGGACTTACCGAGGGAGTCTCCATTTGCGATAAGGTCGGTTGTGTAGCCTTCCCTGTATCCAAGAATCTCATGAGACCTGTTGAAGGCATGTTGATCCCCTTGTTCTGTCTCTCTAACTCAATTACCCTATGGATGACCTCACAAACTCTTTGTTTTCTATCCTCCATACTAGCAGCGCCCATTGTGGATTGTAGGACATCTAACCAATCCACGTGATAGGTGTGACCTGTGTATAGGTCGGTTAGAGTTTCCGTTTGTAGTTCATACTCCCAATTCTCATTTAAGAACGCTCCATCTAGGATTGAGGTGCTAGGGGTGTCCTTTGAACTAGATGTAATGTTGATTTCTCGGGGTTGGACCTTAGCGGTTGCTAAGTCAGGAGCACTTGATTGCTCTTCTAGCAAAGATATTGACATATGAGCTTTTGATTTTAACTCTCTTCGTTACTTAGGCAAGGCTTCTACCATCAGGTAATATAACCTCGGAGGGGAATAGCTCTGAAGATTCAGGAGGTGCAGTGAATTAAGTATTCACGTGCACATTCTCTAAGGGCATAGGCTCTACGTTGGTCATGAATGGAGAATTTACTTCCCCACCCCCGTCATTTACATCATTAACTCCATGTTCGGAGCGAGTGGCTCTACTAAAGGTTTCCTTCAAGCGGTTAAGCATGCTCGGCCCGGACCGTGGGCCCATGGCATGCATGTCTTGGCTTGAGCTATCGGGATTAGGCATTGGGAAACCCTCCATGACGTCGTAGTCAGAGGAAGAGTCACTAGCTGCTATGTTTGGGTCTTGGTTTGTACTACCTTGGGTCCCCGCCGAGGGCCCGGAACCTAAGGTAGGTGGATATTGAGAACTCGCGTAAGTCGAAATTCTCTCTAGTTGCTCCGTCTCTAGCACACGACCAGAGCGTAGATGCATGTGCCTTTGGCACCCTACAAACATCGGTGAATAACATCGAAGGTTACTCGCTTACTTTTTTAGGCGTCCGTTTTCACTCCTTTTAAAAAATATATATATATTTTTTAATGTTTTTGATTTTTAATGATTGGTTTTTTTTATTAAAGTGTGTGACAGATTGAAACGAGCGTATCACTTAGAGGGTCGCGGTGTGCTTTACAGCACAACGTTCGGACACCTGAAGCTCCGTTGGTCCTCAAAAAAGTCAATTTTTAGCTACGTGTGAAGCGAAAATACGTAATTTTAAAAGGGCGACTGAGGCCTGAGCCTGAGCGTAAGCTTGGGCTTGGGTCTGGGCGTGGGTTTGGGAGATATTCCTGATCCCGTCCTACCTTTAAATGTTTTTATTTTTTATTTTTTATTTTTATTTTTTTAATTAATTATTTTTTTTAAAAAAAATATTATAAAAGGATAAGGTCGCCGCGGCCTGCACGAGAGCATATACACACTCTACCTACCTACTTACAACTAATACACCTACTGTTACACACTAACACACTTCATTAGCTCTCACAAATCTACTTCCTACTTACTGTACATTACATTACACAAAACTAACAACCTGAATACTAGCACCTTACACCTAGAAAACACAGTAACCTTTCAAAACTTCATTAACAAAAAAATACACAGTAGCAACACAAAATCCTTCTTCTCAACACACACACCTTCCTTCCCTACCTTTCCTATAATTGAAATTGCACCACAAAAGAAGTACACAGTGCCATTCAAGCTTAGTGTATGGCATTCCCTGGCAACGGCGCCAAAAAATGTGCACATATGTGGCACGTGTCAATGCAAGGAACTTGCCGATACACTGTGTGCGAGCCACAAATGGCTCCAAGCACACAACAAGCCTAAACAAGTAAGCTCAAAGATGGCGATGGTGTGTCACTCACCGCTCTACGCTTGCTGTCGTGGAGGATTCCTCGCTGCGAAGAAGAAGGAGACGCCGCTACACCACGCTCAACCGCCTCGCCGTCGTCGTGCCGCCGCAATGCTCAACCGCACACACACACACTCTCTCTCTCTCTCTCTCACGCATACACACACACACAAGGAGATGAAGAAGAAGAAGATGGAGATGGAGCAAGAGCACTCTTTAATTGCACAAATGAGAGAATAAGTGAATTTTAGGTTTAGTTGACTTTTATATGAGCTCGCCCCATTCACACTTGGGTGCCCATGCTTAGCCAACTAATCCCTTGAATGTTCCAATTAGATTACGCCTCTCATTGGCGATCACTCTTACCCTTTTCCTATTGGACCGACAAGCCCGGTACCTGACTCTACCAAATAAATAATACAATGTCCGTCGTAGGTGATAGGAATGTGCGTGAGGGTTAACAGTGCACAATAGTGCGGTGACGAAGTGACTTAGGAGGAGTGGGAGTACTCTTGGGGTTGCATGACCAAGGTAAGTTTGCAATGTATGACTCGCAGGTTTGTAGATGTTTGAACGGCCACTCATAATCTTTGTTGGTTGTAGTATAAGTCATACACAGTAGCATGGTGTAAAGGTTGACATTTTAGGGTGGAAAGGATCGACAAAATGCATTTTACACAAGATTGTGAAATCATGGCAAAATTTGAACAGTGACGACGGTCCTCTGATGCAGATCCTGTGGCCGGGTGGAACTCACTTACTTTGGCACGCTATAAGCGATTTTGAGGATCGATTATAGAGGATTTTTTGTGGACTTGTTCGACGTGCAATGGTTTAAGATAAACATGGAGGGTTGCAACGCTACTGTGCATAGAGGAGAGTTTGGTTTCCTTGAGGTGGATTCAACTAAAAAATGGACTGACCTAAGAGACACTTTTGTACTACCCAAGCATTGTGAACAAGTAAGTCTGTAAACATTTAACATCCAATTTTAGAAGTTATGTGCCTGGAAACACTCATGTAAGTTATGTGGCTCTAGAAAGTGGTATGTCATCCTACAAAGTCTGCATCAAACTGGTGGTGCGTCATAAAGGTAGCCCCTTGTAGTGCACGGACGTATGAGGCTACCATGTGTGTTGGGGGTTCCATCGTTGCAATAGCTCCAATGACCAACAGAATTGTCAATACGAAGGGATGAGATACCCGGCTAGGGCATGGAAACACTCACACAATTAGTGAGATAATCATGGCAACACAAATGGTTAACTCTACGAGGTGAGCTTCTTGGCCTATGGAGGAGCTAAGCCACAATGAAGGGCAATCTTTACATCCACTTTTCTTCACCTCTAATCAACCCAGTCACACACACTACCTTGCAAGGTGCAAACACCACTAATCCTAGATCATACAACACACTAATCGCAAGCACACACACATAGATCTATTGAGCACCACACACTAATCGCAAGCACACACACATAGATCTATCAAGCACCACATTCCAATCAAAACTACATGCACACACAAGCAAAAGAAGGCAATCACACAAGACTAGAGAGGGATTAACCACTAACTAGTTAAGATCTAGCTAATCTAAGCATCATAGGCAATCATAAGAAGCATGAGGGAGGCATAATGAAAGAGAATGAATCATTGATTAGTGTTAATCAAGTCTCATGAGCAAGGAGAAGCTCAAGGACTCCATAGCCACACACCTCAAGAGCTCTCCCAAAGAGTTCTCTGAACAAATGAGCTTGAGAACCCTAATTTCCTTTACACAACACTACCTTATATACTTAGGGTAACAATATGAAATGTATGGGCGTCCAAGACCTTTAGGGCTCCACCACTTACTAAATCTGCTACCTACGTGCACTAACTGACCTGTTCTTTATAGCTTGGAACTCCCATTGAGCTTGTAACACATTAAAATATTACAATGGCTTGAAATAATTCGAGAATTTACAATACATGACCATTTTGGAAAAACATGAAAAATGTGTAACTCCAATCTATACTGCTTCTTCACTTTGATATTTGATGTGCATTCGTACGTCTTTGATCTTTAGTAGCTCCTGTTAACTGATGTTGACTCAGTTAACACTCCCCCCTTCCGATTTTAGTGCCCGTCCTCGAGCACTATTGAAAAGTGTCCGTGGAGGCTATGGAAGGTTTTTGATTGGTTGTTGATGCCTGATCGTCTTGATTTGTCATTGAATTTGTTGATGAGGTTCAATTTGCTGCAGCATCTTCATTCGTCCGAATATGTATGATGTGAGAGATGATGTTGCATTTGTCTGTTGTAATAGCATGATGATGAGGCTACTATTTATTTATGAGAAGTATGTACAAGGGATGTAGAATGATAAGGTTCTAAATAAGGGTCTAATACCTGGATGATCAAAGGGAAAAAACCCAGCGGGAAAAAAGTGCCTTTGGGATAAGCGCATTATCGGAGTACTTATTAACATGGAAAATATTAATAAAGTACTCAAGGGATTATTTGCTGATAGATATAGAATTAAAAAATGTGATATCCGTGGAAGTGTATTGGGCTGATGCCAATTTGCCAAGGTCAGCACCAAGCGATGGGGAGCGTTGGACAGTCACCAAGCCTCCTATTCACTGAGTGCTGACTCCACTATCTCATGTAATGATTTTAACCCCAAGGTCAATACCAAGCGATAGGGAACATTGGGCAGTCCCCAAGCGGCCTATTCGCCCAATATTGACTCAATTGTTGTATGTAATGACTTTAAGAGCAAGGTTAACACCAAGCGATAGGGAATGTTGGGCAATCCCCAAGATTCATATTCGCCCAGTAGTGACTTAACTATATTTCTGTGATCACATCACCATGGTCTTCATCGTCGATTACACCAAGGTCAACACCAAGTGATAGGGAGCGTTGGGCAATTCCCAAGCTTCCTATTCGCTCAATATTGACTTCACTGAATTTTGTCTTTTTGTTGTTGGTTATCATGCCCCAAGGTCTTTGCTGACACTTTAACATCAAGATCAACACCAAGCGATAGGGAGCGTTGGGCAGTCCCAAAGCTTCCTACTCGCTTAGTAGTGACTCCATTGAATTTTGTCTTACCGTTGTTGGTTGTCGTGCTCCAAGGTCTTTGCCGTCACCTGTAATGGATTTAAAATTTGTCTCTTCAGAGGAGATTTTGGCTGTGACCTTTGTGTACCTTTATGGACTTTAGCTTTCATTGATTTTGAATTTTCTATCATCTATTCTGGCAGCTTAAGGCTTTGCATCATTTTTAGATAGTCTTTGACTTCATTCGGGCCATCCATATGGGTTTGTACAAGGTTTTGATCTTGCTGATATTCGTTACCATGTGCATCTTGACATGCATATGTGAGCTTGATCACATGTAACTGTTTGAACACTATTGGACTTGTTGGCTTTTGACTTTGACTTGTGGAGATAAGTGAAACTTCTGTCCTTGATGATCTTCATAGAGGTATTTATCTGTAGACTCTGATGGAATATGGGTCAATTGGAAACTTCCAACAATCATATGATCTTTCAAAGGTTTTTGCCTTGAAGGAAACTGTTGGCTAGAAGCTCTAGGGCTTCTAACTGGTGTAGCATTCCTTGGTATTGGAGTTAAGGTTGATGGATTTATAGCTCCCCCCTTCCTAGGGTGATCACTATAACCTGCTTTATTGTAAGAGTTCAAATTTTTTTGGCTCTGATTTAGTCTCACCTTCTGGGACTGTGAAGGTACACTTTGGGTAGTACTATTGACATTTGGCATCTATAGACCTTCTGCGTAGTTCTATGTATCTCCTTGAAACATGAAAAATTATTCCCCAAGTCAAGCTATAAATAGTATTATCTTTGCCATGATATTGTCTATCCCATGGGTCTCCTATGATATGAGCTTCTGTGGTTTCAGGACCCAAGGCATCATAGATGCTAGAATCTTGTCTATATCTACGACTGTTTTGGTCAAAGTATATGCTTGCTTTGTCACAACATCGAAGCTTTATTTTCGATGGAGGAAAGTTTGGCTTTGAATAGATTTTTGGATTCACTCAGGTAATATCCTTTAGCTCTAGAGAGGATGGGCTATAATAGATTCTTTCCTCTGAAATAAACCATCCTTTATGATCTATCACTGGATGCACTTCTGTGAGGTAGTATGTGGGCCGTTCAAACACTGGTTGATCCTTTTTGTACAATTTTTATTTTTGGTCCACAGTGTGCATATGAATTATCGGTGCCATCGAATACTAACATCATTCTGTTTGATGTGTCCTGTAGACTCGTGAATGATTGCACACTTGTGGCAGTGGATGCATAATCATTTGCAACCCTAACAATTTTTTCAACATTCGATGATATCTGGACACCTTGACCAAAATCATGCAGGAATTTGTTGTTTAAAGGATCAATTTTAAGATTTTTAGGTGACTGTGCATGCTCATTTTGAACTTGCAGTGTTTTTACTGGTGCTTCTAATGGTAATGCAGAATCATCTGATTGCATTAAAAGTGATGAGTTAAATGCACTTACATCAAGATTCGCATTTACAATTTGCTCTGTGCCTTGCTTGGCTGTTGTTGTATCCTTGTTGTCTGGATTTCTTGGACAATCATCTGAAAAATGTTCACCTTTTCATCCACAATCCGAGAAATATGCCATGACTGGTGGTATTTCAACTTGCTCTATCATGTCAAGCTCTAGCTGAAAAGTTTCTTCTTCTATGCTTGCAAAGTTGTCGGCATATTCTTTTAGAACACTAAGAATCAAGTTGTAGAGTGCTCCATATTGACCTTTGTACTATCTTTGACTTGGTTCTCTAATTAGATTGGCTTCTATTGATTGATCTGTTGGATCTTACAATTCTAGCTCTCGACTATAGATCTGACCACTCTAATCCATATACAATGACCCTGATTACATATGCACCAACTGTATGTTTTGTTGGCTTGTGCAAATTTCTGGTAACCACTTGGTTTGACTTTCTGAACTTCTATCTGCACTTCATCTTTGAGCTTGCAATACTTGGCTCCACTGAAGTCTGTGAACATTTGGGAGTTTTCTGAATTTGACTTTATCCTGATCAATATAATCTTGGCTTTTGTGTTGCTTTTACTATTCATTAAGTATCTATGGCCTTCTAAATTTGCATATAAGACTTTATCTCCATTGTAGCCATATAGCTGTAAAATCTGCTCTGTTGCAGTTGTACTTGTGTTGCCACTGCTATCTGTTCTGTAAAAACTGTCTCCTAGTAGATTTTGACTTTGATTAGTAGAATTTCTCCTGCTCTTACTAGCCTAATGTGCAATCACATGTGAGTTGTGCCCCTGTTCATCCAACTAGAAGCTAATTTGCAATACAATTGCTTACACTTGCCAATTTCTAGTGTGTAGAATTTTTGAAATTTTATTGCCGCTCAATCAACTTTAAGTTGGTCGATTTCTCAAATTTTTCGGCTGTTTTTTTGCTGTTTCGGTCTTTTTCGTTGTTCTCGATTTTTCCTTGTCGCTGTTCTCAATTTGTGCTGGCTTTGCGGTGCACTTTTCCGGCTTTGCTTTTTGGATTTTGATTTGCTCATTGCTATTTGCTCGACGTGTGATTTTTTTGCTTTTCTCGATTTTTTTGCCTTTTTCTGGCTCTTTCTGGTACTTCCGACAAGTTTCTTTTCATTTTTCTTGATTTTTTTGAAATTTTGAATTTTTTACATTTTTGATCTTTTTATTATTTTTTATAATTTTTTATATTACTTTTAATGATTTTTCTGTTTGAATTTTCTAATTTTCTATGATTTTTTTCTTTTTTTTGTGAATTTTCTAATTTTTATGGAGTTTTTTAAAGGCTTTATGATTTTTCTGTGATTTATTGGAAATTTTTCGGTCAGTTTTTGAACTTTTTGTGAGTTTTTTACTACTTTTGTGTTTTTTCTTGTGAATTTTTTATTTTTTAAGAATTTTCAAGAGGTTTTTATTTTTTTGAATTTCTAATGAGATTTTTCTTTTTTTTGGTAAATTTTTAATAATCCTTTTTATGAGTTTTTTGTGAGCTTTTTATTTTCTATTTTTGTGTGATTTTTCAATCCTCTTTTGATTTTTTTATTGGATTTTATTTTTATTTTTCTTGTTCTTTTTGACTTATATACAAATAAATGAAATGAAAGTGAGAAAAAAAAGAAAAAGAAATTGAAATGAAATGTAAAGGGAAAAAATGAAATTGAAATGAAATGAAAACGAAATGAAATGAAATTGAAAAGAAATAAAATGAAAATGAATAAAATACAAAAGTCAATGACACAAAAAACAAGTGAAAGGGTCACGACGGCTTTCAAAAACAATAAGAAAGTGATAAAATTGTTAGGTTGAATTAAACTGGTATTAGTGTTTGGGAAAGGATTGCCTCAGCTTAGTCTTGAGTCGATTGAAAATCGAGACTAGGTAGCTGCAAACCATGGTAACTGGTATTAGTGTTTGGGAAAGGATTGCCTCAGCTTAGTCTTGAGCCGATTGAAAATCGAGACTAGGTAGCTGCAAACCATGGTAACGAAACAAAGACCGATGAAATATGTGAGAAAGTCGTCCAAAAATTTTGCAAATCTCAAAATTTCTGCTAGTATTTCCGGTTTTGTTCTGTGTGAGGAGGAAACTCGATCAGCAGTCGCTTAATAAAAAATAATTTCTCGAACGTTAACATTGACTGCATTCAAGCTATAAAATGCAAGAAATGTAAAGCCATGTGAAGTTCTAAAATGAAAGGTGAAATAAAAAGAACTAATTAATATATGTGTGTGTGTGTGTAGAATTTATTAGAATTATGCAAGGTGAAGCTTCACTTTAGCATTGTGAAACAATAGAATGCTGAAGTGCATGAAATGTAAAGCCATGTGAAGTTTTGAAATGAAAGGTGAAATAAAAAGAACTAATTAATATATGTGCGTGTGGGTGTGTAGAATTTATTAGAATTATGCAAGGTGAAGCTTCACTTTAGCATTCTAAAACAATAGAATGCAAAAAAAACATGTATGTGTGTGTGTGTGTGTAAAATTTACTAGAATTATGTAAGATGAAGCTTCACTTTAGCATTCTAAAACAATAGAATGCAAGAAAAGTAAATACATGTCACGATGCGAAATGAAAGGTAAGTCTCCATCATGCACGGAAAACAATGAAAGTCTCCCTAACCCAACACAACGCTAAGCGTTTATTTTAGAAAGCCAAAAATAAAAAGACAAAGGGATCCCAACATGCATGCACGTTCAGGGAAAGAGAGAAAGAAGACATGAGAGGTCCCCTTTTTTTTGGCTTTCTAAAAGAAACCCTTAGTGTTGTGTTGGGTTAGGGAGACTTTCATATTTTTCAGTGCATGATGGAGATTTACCTTTCATTTCACATCGTGACATGTCTTTACTTTTTTTGCATTCTATTGTTTTATAATGCTAAAGTGAATGAAACACTCTGTACTCCTTTGGCTATGCCTACACATTGAAGTCCACATAATCCTCCACATTGGGTTCAAAACAGACTGGGCAAGAAGAGTCTACCTCAATCGGCTTTCCATTTTGCATGTGGCGGAGACGCTTGGGTGGTTGTACTTCACTTGAACTCTCCAAGCCTAGAGATAGTGTAGGCCCACTTGATTCCACCAAATGCTTTAGGCTTTGTGGCTTGGATTAGTGGTTGATGTAGTTGATAACTCTTCTCTGATCATTGGACAGAAAACACTTGGTGCTATACATAATTTCACTGATATGAGAGTGCTGACGTGATTCTCAAAAGCAAAACTCGCCGTTCTTTCTTCACCTCCTCTGTCGGCACGCATTGATAGAATGCTTTGGTTGACATCAGTGATGACATTTCATAGCCCTCCCTCTTGATGCTCTTGATTGCGATTAGCATGAGCAATGCAAGATGTAGAGCTTACCTGTTGGATATCGAAGATGCTACAACCTGGCAGTAGCACTTCGATGAAGGCCTTGAGTGCCTCTTCAATTTCTTCCTCCTTCATTCTCCAATTGGAGAATTCCCACAGCCACTTGTCCATGATCGATGACATACATCATTTTCAGCGTTGCAAACTGAAGGTTTTCAAGAAGCCCTCGGTTGGGGGACCAAATGACAAGCGCAAGCGGAAAACGGACCCCGACGGCCTCAATGCCAGGACCGTGCACGTCGAACTCATCATGGGAAGTAAACAAGGGGCACCATCTAGCTTTGAGTGACTAGGACGCGGATAGTAGTGATTTAAAACAACACTAATACTGCACACCGTAGAGAGAGAGAGAGAGAGAGAGAGAGAGAGAGAGAGAGAGAGAGAAGATGAAAAACCCTCAGGATGTGAGGGAAACTTGAGTCAAAGTGGTATTTAAAGAAAGCTCAGTTTTGGCAAGATGGAGACTGTGGTGACACACACACACACACACACACACACACACACACACACAGAGAGAGAGAGAGAGAGAGAGAGAGAGAGAGAGAGAGAGAGAGAGAGAGAGAGAGAGAGAGAGAGAGAGAGAGAGAGAGAGAGAGAGAGAGAGCCTATAGTGCGTTCTCTAGGGAAAATCCCTTATACACGGAGATTTTGCTTTTGTGTGTGGCGACCCTTGGAGTCAGGTTGTGTGCATGGATTCCTTCTCAAGTGTTGACTCCCAAGTGCTGCCCAGTGCTCCAAGTGCCTTTTCGATAGTGACCTCTCAATGTTCTTTTATAGGTGCAGGCTACATTAGTTTAGGATAATCTAATTAGGTTAGGGCCCTAATTGGCAGAGACAAAGCAAGGAGCCGGGTCCCAGATGGTTGACCCTTGCTTTGTTTAGAAGAACTTTAAAATAATATCTCCTAGGTGGGCCTTTGTGACCATCACCTAGAGACAGGTGGCAATATATAATTGGTTTTTTTTATACAAGGTTTTGGCTTGAAAACAAAAAAAATGATACCCTACGGAGATTTATTGCGGGGATGCGTCGTAGACGAGATGCCGATGAATCGCAGGCTTTGCTGGTGCATCGGCGTAGCGCGTTCATCACTTTCATGGCCGCCACGGGCATGCCTTCTACGTCTTTCTTTGAATGATGGCCGCCATCGCATGTTCTTGGTCTGTTTGTCTTTGTTGCTTTAGGCGTCGGTGTCGAGTTTCTCCGGTCTTTCTTCTTGTACATCCATATGGCATGAGTGTGCTTGTTTGAATGTGTGCATGCATGTCATGCATGTAGTGTACGTATGTGTGTGTATGTGCACGTGATCATGAGTGTGTGTAAATGTGTGGATGTATGTGCTTGTAAGTGTGTGAGTGTGTATGTGCATGGTGAAAGAGAGGGGGGGGATTTTGCTGGCTGTGTTGGAGTGTGTGTGTGTGTAAGTGTGTATATGTGTGTCGATAAGTGTGTATGTATTGAGGCGGTCCGGGGCGGGCAACAACAGAGGCGACCTCTAAACACCCCTCAAGGCTCCTGTGCTGCTCAATTGGGGCTGGGGCAACCACAAGCACAACACAACAACAAACCCACAGCCAAACCCAAACAAGATAGGGGCACCACCTAGTTATGGTATGCGAACTAGGACGCAAGAGAGATTTTGGCACAACCAAGAAGATGCACCACACAACACACACAAGCAACCTCACACCGAGACACACATGAAATGGACCAGAGAGAGCTAGAGAAAAGGGAAGAGAGAGAGGAAAGGATCTTGCGTGATACCTTATTTGTGACTTGCAAATGGAGATGGTTCGTTATGATGCTATCATAGAACTTGTACAAAACTCACTCAATGCTTAGTGATTGCTAAACATTGCCAAAACACACACACTGTCTTAGGGTGTGGGAGACCTCTCACCACAATACCCTCTTACAATGGACAAAAAAATGGCAATGAAAAATACACTAAAACACTTTCTAAAATCAAGATCAACCGATAAAAACTCAAAATACACAAGTCACCTTGAATTCACCGAACCGTATTGCACAAATGGAAGGATGAAGATTTGAACGTCGAATCACGCCTTTGATGCACCAAACCTCAATTTATTGATGATGAAGGAGCATATACAATAGTGGTTTTGAGATTTGTGGAACTCACGCTCTCTCACTTACAATGTGTAGCTTGAAGGCTTCTCTCACACCAAGAGTGAAGCTCACAAGTGGTTGCTACACCTAAGTCTCTCCTCACGCATAGAGTGTTGGGGTGCTATGTGAGATATTGGATGTTGTTTTACAAGAAGGAGAGGGATCTATTTATAGGTTGGAGACCCCTGATAAAGATTATTAGAAATCCTAATTAACAAGCTAACAAATCAGGATTATGATTTTTTTGAATATCAAACCATTGCGGGCCGTCTTTGTCTGCTTGAGTCATGGGTGTGGGCTCAAAAGAGAGCATTATTGATGGTAGATAAGGTGAAAGTAAGTAAGGAGAGAGAGAGAGAGAGAGAGAGAGAGAGAGAGAGAGAGAGTTACTTTGTACATGTCTTGAGGTGAGGTGTCTTTTATGGTTAGGTCAATGCTATTTTGTGTTAGTATGTTAGTCGTTAGTAATCACTAGAAAGTTAATGTTACATTTACAATGGGTAGAGTGAGTTGATTTGATGAAGGAAGAGGGGTGAATTAAAAGAGAATCATTGAGATGGTGAAGCTTTGAAGAAGCTTGAACTCACCCTTGTGTAGATTGTGGAAAAAATGACCGCTGGTCTTCTTCTTCTTCTTCGCTTCTTTATGCCGCCGCCACGGTTGACCACCACGATGAAGAGAGAATTTGTTGATGAAAAATCCGCAATTTGCAGAAGTTATCATGGTTAAGATGCTGAATTTTAGATATTTTTAAGGGTTAAGATGGAATTGTACTTTGGAGATAATAGAGAGAGGCATAGAGATGGTGTATGTATGTAGAGGTTCATAAAAGAACTATAGGGATGAGAGAGAAGGGTAATGGTGAAGAGGGTGGGAGAAGCCATGGAAATTTCAGGTTTGAGTGAGGGAAGGAGAGGGAGGGATGTGTAAGAGTGAGTAGGTGTGTGGAAGGGTGAGAGAAGACTAAAAGCTACTTATGAGAAAAGTGGGCAGACTGGGGTCCACTCAAAAAATCATAGCTCACCGCTGGTAGCTCCAAAAATCATGAAAAAATTTGAGGTCATTATTCAGAGCGTGGGCTACATTTTCTCTTTTGACTACCGCTGCAAATTCGAAGTGGAGATAGGTGCCAAAATTCTCACCAAAAATCCTGTTTTTTATGCCTGCAAAAGTCTTTTAGTGGCCCTAGCCTTTGTTGAATTTGTACAATGCATCCAAGAGTGAGCCCCTCCTTTGTCATATTATAATAAAAAGCATCCAAGTTGCCTTTGACCCATGCATGGAGGAGGATTATTGGTGAATAAGGAAATATATACATGGTGGGACTAGTGTATGGACTATTCATGGACTTTAGCTCAATGAGCACATGGTGTTAGAATAATGAGTAAAAATAATAATAAAAATATGGAGGAGTTATGGATATGGAAAGATATTGGAATCATATGATATGGTCCCTCCTTGAATTATTTTGGGTGAAAGAGGAAAAGGTATGCAAGTAAATAATATAATAAAAGTAACCAATGAGTAGAAATCAATTTTTTGTTTTCACGAGGGTGAGGGTGAAAATGTGGGAGTGATTTGTATAAAGGAAAAATATGAGGTTAGAGTATGTACAATATTGGCAAAAAATATAATTATGGTGTAAAAGAATGAAAGAAGGTGTACATAGGTTTAATAAAACACACACCTAAGTAGAATATTGAAATAAAATACCAAAATAATTATAAAAAATCCCTATATTTAGGCCATATATACAATGAAATATTTACACACAAAGAGGCCATAATATACTTTCATTTTTTTAATTTTTTTATTTTTTTGGCTCAACTAGCCCAGTGACTAGCTAGCTGAGGGTTTTTAAGAAGATATGGGAAAAGCCCCCTAACTCACACACGCCTATGTACAGTGAAATGGTAGGGATAGCCATAGCGTTTGGGTGAATTTGGTAGGGTGGAGTAACTTACTATGGCAATTATGGAAAGCCGAAAAATGGCTATCATTACCCCTCCCCCAGGATGATGGTATATTCATGTACCATCATAGAGAATCTTTTCCAACGAGAGTGCTTCAGAGTCCTTGACGAGATCTTCATTGTTTGGCCCCTCAGAATTTTGGTTGGAGTTACACTCATGCTTCAGGTAACAATACTGACATGAGACAACGGCCTTTGGATAGATCTTTGGTAGATCCTTTGGTAGAAGGCGACTCAAATAGGGCTTCAAGCGATACCCGTTTACCTTCCTGGAGTGCTCTTTACCATTCATGTCCATAAGCTGATAGTAACTAGAATTGAAAGCCTTCTTGACTATGTATGGCCCTTGCCATCTAGTTTCAAACTTGGCATCAAAACAATTGTCAAGTCGATTGCCATACCTTAGCACAAGCTCTCCTTCCTTGATGCCTTTGTCGTTCAGTTTCTTGTCATGCGTTTCTTTCGCTTGTGTGGCTTTCCTCTTGTAGCACTCATATGCTGCTTCTCTTTTCCACTCAAGATCCACTAACGTAAGAAGTCGATCCATCCATACCTCTTGATCATCTTGTGCTCCTTTTCCATGAAGTCGCATTGTTGGAATGTTGAGCTCGATAGGCTGCAAAGCCTCTTGACCATAGACCAAGTGAAATGGTGTGAACTCCGTGGCTTCCCTATATGTGGTTCGATATGCCCACAAGGCACCATCCAAGAAGTCATCCCATAATTTTGTTTTGTTTTGCACCATCTTTCTAATGATTCCTGCAATGACACCATTAGCCTTCTCCACCAAACCATTTGACTGTGGGTAGTATGGTGTGCTATGACGATGTAGAATGTGAAGCTCTTCACAAACTTCTGTGAGCAGGCCCTTCCTAAACCCAGGACCATTATCAGAAACAATCTCCAAAGGTGTGCCAAATCTGCAACAAATGTGAGTGTACACAAACTTGCTAACTGTCCTCTCATTCACTCTTGCCACACTTTGAGCTTCCACCCACCTAGTCATATAGTCTACAGCCACTAGAATGTAGAGTTTACCATTTTTTGTCCTAGGCAGAGGACCCATAGCATCAATGCCCCACTTTTCAAAGGGTCCATTTGCAAGCACTATTTGCCTCGGGCTATGCACCAACCTTCTATTTCCATTTATCTGACAATTGTGACAGCTTTTACACCAATGTTGAACATCCACATGCAAGCTTGGCCAAACATACCCCGCAAGCAAAATCTTCTTCACAGTTGATTCTTGGGCAAAATGACCACCACATGCCTCTTCATGCAAACCTTTTAGAATGGCTGGAATTTCCTCGATAGTTGGTACTCTTCTGCACACTTGATCCTTCCCTTTTTGATAGAGGGAGCCTTCTAGGAAGAGATAGAAACTTGCCTTCTTCATGAGTCTCCTCTTCTGAGCCTTCGTGAAGTCTTGTGGAAACTCACCCTCCGAAATGTAGCCAATAATGGGAGCCAATGACTCCAATCCCTGGTATCTCGGTTGCTTGACAGCTACTGCCACCATGATGACCTGCACTTCTCTCTCAACACATGTAACTGCTTGTTGTGCAAGTAAATCGGCATCTTCATTTTGTTTCCTCAGAATATGATATAGTTGCACTTCTTCAAACTGATTAAACATCTTACGAATGGCATGAACTTTTGTCCTTAAGATTTCATTCTTGCATGCCCAAATGCCTAAAATTTGTTTAACAATGAGAAGTGCATCTCCCTTTACCATGAGACGTTTTATCCCTTGGCCAATGCACATCTTCAAACCATGAAGTAGTGTGTCGTATTCTGCTTCATTGTTGCTAGTTGAACTTGGTAGATTGACCTTCTCTTTCATGACCACCTCTCCACTTGGGTTGAGCAACACTAGCCCTCCCCGTGCTTTCCCTGTGGCTCGTCGAAAAGCTCCATCAAAGAACAAGGTAAAAGCATTGGGAATACTTTTTGGTGGTGGCAATGGTAGGGTCTTTACTTGAGGCACCTTAATTTCCTTCTCATGTACCCTATAAGTGAGAATCCCTGCCAATTGTGCACGCACACTATCTTCTACCTTGAAAGAGTATTGGAACTCTTGCAACTCCATAATCCACTTTGAGATCCTAGTACTAAGATTCATTTGAGATGACACCCAAGGGAACAAATTTTCTGCAGTGAGAATTACAAAAGGTTTTGGTAGCAGGTAGGATCTAAACTTTCTCACCACAAACATGAGAGAAAGCATCATGAGTTCTGCTTTTGTGTAGTCTCTCTCCAAAGCATTCATGACCCTACTAGCAAAGTAGATGGGTCGCATCCTTGTACTGTGGGGATCTTGTTGTAGCAACACAGCATCAATTGTTTCCCTTCCAACACTAGAGCTAACAAAGAATGTGTACTCCCAACAAGGAGGCATGAGTGTTGGTAGCTCTGACAAAATGACTTTAATGTTACAAAAATACTCTTCAAGCTCATCAGACCATGCAAATTCTACTTGTTGTGTCAACTTTTGCAAAGGATGAAGCAACTCCGAGGCTAAGTGAATGAAGCGTGACATATACTTCACCTTCTGAATGAAAGAGATGACCTCCTTAATACTCTTCGGTGATGGGAGCTCAATAAGAGCCTTTGCTTTTGAAGGATCCACCTCAATGCCTTTATAGGAAACCTTGTGACCGAGCAAGATCACTTCATCCTCACCTATGTGGCACTTGTCGGGGTTGAGTTTACCTCCCATGTCGTAGAGCTGCTTTAAACCTTCTTCTACCCTTTGTAGATGCAATGATTTTGAGCTATAAATGCAGAAATCATCAATGAACACCCTAATTGACTTTCGAAAGAATGCTTGAAACACCATGTTCATGAAACGTTGGAATGTTGCAGGAGCATTTGTCAGACCAAATGGCATGACTCTAAAAGCATAACAACCCCAAGGAGTGATAAAGGTTGTTTTCAATTGATCTTCCAATGCGATACCTATTTGAAAGTAGCCTGAGTAGCCATCACACACAGTGTACTTCTCATGACCAGCTACCTCATTTAGTATCTCATCTTGAAATGGGAGGGGAAAGTGATCTCTTTTTGTTGCCTCATTGAGTGGACGGTAATCCACACACACCCTCCACTTTCCTTTTTTCTTAGGAGTGACAACAACGGGAGAGACCCACTCTGAATTCTCCACTGGATAAATGAAACCTGCTGCTAGAAGCTTTCTTACCTCCTTGAGTAAAGCCTGCTCCTTGATGACTCCTAGCCTTCGTAGCTTCTGAGCCTTAGGTGTGGCCTCTGGCTTCAACTCAATTTTGTGTTGAACAGCATCTACTCCACGCACATCAGTGTAGTCTTTAGCAAAAAGCCTAGGAAATTTCCTTAGCACACATTTGAACTCCTCTCTTTCATCCTTTGTAAGTGTTGTAGATAGCATACCTTCTAGCATTCTTTCATCTTCCACTTTTTGGTTCTCTTGGGAACCTACCTCCTCCAAACCTTGACAAGAGGTCTCTTGGTTGGTTGGCTTAAACCTTACCCCCATGACTTCGATGGAAGACTCCTCTTCAGTAATGCTGCCGCTACTTTCTTCTTCTGAAGTGTTATCGGTCCAACCTTCTTCCGTCTCACTTTGAGATGATTCTTCATGGAGCTCCTCTTGGCGTTTCTCCTTCATGTCAAAGACAACCTTCTTATGATTGTCGTTCCTGCAAATTAGCTTTCCACTCTCCCAATCCTGCAAAGCTCGCATTTTCATTAGCCATGGTCTCCCTAGGATAAATGGGTAAAAATTTCCTTTGGTAGACATGACATAGAAATCCACTGCCTTCTTAATGCCAAAGGCCTCCACAAAAACATTTTTACAAATGCCTACGCACCTAGCCTTGCTATTGTTTGCCATCTTGACCTTAATTTCAGGTGTCTCATGGATGTGCATGCCTAGTTTTTGCATGATTCCTTCTGTCATGATGCAAATTTGTGCACCCCTATCCACTAGACCTTTCCTAACCAATCTCCCTTTTATGTAACAATCTAGCACAGGTGTAATGTCCTCATTCATTTCAGCTTGTGCAATTTTTACAACAGGCACGCTCTCTTTTACCTTTCTCCTAGTGCTAACTGCCCTTGTTAAATCCCTCCTAACTTGTGGACATAATGCAAGAAATTGAGGCCATGAGATATCAGGACCCTTACCTCTCATGTCTTCCAACAGGTTGTATGGAGCCATTCCATGTCCAAGAGGAAAGTCTTGGAGGTTGATACGACGTCGAGTCCTCTTAGCTTCCTTGGTCTCCTTTGACTTCTTTCCTCGTCCATGGTCACTTTGTGATGTAACTCCTTATTTCTCCTTATCTTTCCCTCGGCCACGCTTAATGCCATTTGCTTCTATGTCAACCTCTCTTGAATTTGTCACCTCTACCACATGCACATTTGGATCTGGCAAAGGTGGAACTCCTTCCACTCCTTGTGGAGGTGGTCTTGCTCCATTTGGCCTTTGTATAAGCCGTGGTTGCTGACTAGTTCCTTCACCTGCATTCATCACTGGGTAATTCAAGTTAGGTCTCCCTGGCTCCCCACGGGGCCAAGGACAATTATACATCCCATGTCCAGACTCACCGCAATTCCAACATTGCAAGACTCTCCTAGGTCGTGGGTCTCGCTCTTCAGACTTCTTTGCTTGTCCCTTTGGACCTACAGCTTGTGCAAGGTGAATTGACAAGTTGCTTAAAGATTCATTTAACTTCTCAATCACTTTCGCCGTTACCTCAGGAAGCTCCTTAGATGTTGATGCTTGTGACTTACCTTTGGGTCTAAGACCTTCTATTGGAACCTCCCCCCTTAAGCACTTGAGTTTCCTATATTTCTCAGCAGCCCTAGTTTCAGCTGCATCAAAGGTAGCAGGTGCACCCGCCTCAACTTTTACCTTAAGGTCAGGAAAGAGTCCGGCTATGAACCTCTCCTTCTTTAGAAATTCTGCACCATCACCAGGGTTAGCAACATTTCGTATCCATAGAGCCCAAAGACGTAGGAACTCTTGCTTGTATAAGTAGTAGTCATCTAAGTCTTTTTGCTTATGAGAAACAATGTCTTGCCATAATTTCTGAGTGTTTTGGGAATCAAAGAAGTATTTCTTGAAACGATTCAAAACTTCCATGTAATTCCCTTTAACTTCCTCAGGCAAAGAGTCAAACCAAGTGCTAGCATCTTTCCTAAGGAGCACCTCAAACATTTCTACACGTTCTTGATCAGTTACTATCCTCTTGATACGGCAAGACATCTTGAAATTCGCTAGAAATAATTCTGCATCCTCTCCAGGCTCTCCAAAGAAAAGAGGATATCCAGACATTTGGCATTGGCTCTCCATTGAATTGATTTCAAAGTGACGCGTTTTTGTTTTTTCTTTCTTTAAAAGATTTACACAATAATATTTTCTAAATTGCAATCTATTCTACAATAAAATAAAAATATTCACATCAAATGATCTATGATAATCAATAAGAGGTAGAATGACAGGGTTTAGTGATGCGAGAATTTCTCCTACTCTTTGGACACCAAACATGAATACCATACGTTGTTGAAAATGGATTTTTCTACTAATTGCAATGTTTACTCTAATGTGTGGAGTGAAATGAAAGGGAAAAACCTGTATTCCTGGGCCATTATCCATGGTCTATGCATGACCTAATTCTTAAAACAAAACAAAAATATAGACGTCCAAACTAAGGTCGTACCTCATGAGAGGCAAAATAAAAGGATTTACTGATGCGTTTATCTCTACCAACCTAAGAGGACCTAAAATTCTACGAATTACTCGCTGAAATTGCAACTTAGTACTAACAATTATGTGTACCTTTTGCCTTGCAATGGGAATGAAGGGATAACACAAATTCTCGTGATTCATGCAAGCTACTTGATTATGCTAAAGGTTGAGTCTTCACAAAACATACACAAGCCTGTCCTCCGTGGGGGCACCAAAATTGAGGCGGTCCGGGGCGGGCAACAAGAGAGGCGACCTCTAAACACCCCTCAAGGCTCCCGTGCTGCTCAATTGGGGTTGGGGCAACCACAAGCACAACACAACAACAAACCCATAGCCAAACCCAAATCCAAACAAGATAGGGGCACCACCTAGTTATGGTATGCGAACTAGGACGCAAGAGAGATTTTGGCACAACCAAGAAGATGCACCACACAACACACACAAGCAACCTCACACCGAGACACACATGAAATGGACCAGAGAGAGCTAGAGCAAAGGGAAGAGAGAGAGGAAAGGATCTTGCGTGATACCTTATTTGTGACTTGCAAATGGAGATGGTTCGTTATGATGCTATCATAGAACTTGTACAAAACTCACTCAATACTTAGTGATTGCTAAACATTGCCAAAACACACACACTGTCTTAGGGTGTGGGAGACCTCTCACCACAATACCCTCTTACAATGGACAAAAAAATGGCAATGAAAAACACACTAAAACACTTTCTAAAATCAAGATCAACCGATAAAAACTCAAAATACACAAGTCACCTTGAATTCACCGAACCGTATTACACAAATGGAAGGATGAAGATTTGAACGTCGAATCACGCCTTTGATGCACCAAACCTCAATTTATTGATGATGAAGGAGCATATACAATAGTGGTTTTGAGATTTGTGGAACTCACGCTCTCTCACTTACAATGTGTAGCTTGAAGGCTTCTCTCACACCAAGAGTGACGCTCACAAGTGGTTGCTACACCTAAGTCTCTCCTCACGCATAGAGTGTTGGGGTGCTATGTGAGATATTGGAGGTTGTTTTACAAGAAGGAGAGGGGTCTATTTATAGGTTGGAGACCCCTCATAAAGATTATTAGAAATCCTAATTTACAAGCTAACAAATCAGGATTATGATTTTTTTGAATATCAAACCATTGCGGGCCGTCTTTGTCTGCTTGAGTCATGGGTGTGGGCTCAAAAGAGAGCATTATTGATGGTAGATAAGGTGAAAGTAAGTAAGGAGAGAGAGAGAGAGAGAGAGAGAGTTACTTTGTACATGTCTTGAGGTGAGGTGTCTTTTATGGTTAGGTCAATGCTATTTTGTGTTAGTATGTTAGTCGTTAGTAATCACTAGAAAGTTAATGTTACATTTACAATGGGTAGAGTGAGTTGATTTGATGAAGGAAGAGGGGTGAATTAAAAGAGAATCATTGAGATGGTGAAGCTTTGAAGAAGCTTGAACTCACCCTTGTGTAGATTGTGGAAAAAATGACCGTTGGTCTTCTTCTTCTTCTTCGCTTCTTTACGCCGCCGCCACGGTTGACCACCACGATGAAGAGAGAATTTGTTGATGAAAAATCCTCAATTTGCAGAAGTTATCATGGTTAAGATGCTGAATTTTAGATATTTTTAAGGGTTAAGATGGAATTGTACTTTGGAGATAATAGAGAGAGGCATAGAGATGGTGTATGTATGTAGAGGTTCATAAAAGAACTATAGGGATGAGAGAGAAGGGTAATGGTGAAGAGGGTGGGAGAAGCCATGGAAATTGCATGTTTGAGTGAGGGAAGGAGAGGGAGGGATGTGTAAGAGTGAGTAGCTGTGTGGAAGGGTGAGAGAAGACTAAAAGCTACTTGTTAGAAAAGTGGGCAGAATGGGGTCCACTCAAAAAATTATAGCTCACTACTGGTAGCTCCAAAAATCATGAAAAAATTTAAGGTGATTATTCAGAGCGTGGGCTACATTTTCTCTTTTGACCTCCGCTCCAAATTCGGAGTGCAAATAGGTGCCAAAATTCTCACCAAAAATCCTGTTTTTTATGCCTGCAAATGTCTTTTAGTGGTCCCCTCCTTTGTGGAATTTGTACAATGCATCCAAGAGTGAGCCCCTCCTTTGTCATATTATAATACAAAGCATCCAAGTTGCCCTTGACCCATGCATGGAGGAGGATTATTGGTGAATAAAGAAATATATACATGGTGGGACTAGTGTATGTACTATTTATGGACTTTAACTCAATGAGCACATGGTGTTAGAATAATGAGTAAAAATAATAATAAAAATATGGAGGAGTTATGGATATGGAAAGATATTGGAATCATATGATATGGTCCCTCCTTGAATTATTTTGGGTGAAAGAGGAAAAGGTATGCAAGTAAATAATATACTAAAAGTAACCAATGAGTAGAAATCAATTTTTTGTTTTCACGAGGGTGAGGGTGAAAATGTGGGAGTGATTTGTATAAAGGAAAAATATGAGGTTAGAGTATGTACAATATTGGCAAAAAATATAATTATGGTGTAAGAGAATGAAAGAAGGTGTACATAGGTTTAATAAAACACACACCTAAGTAGAATATTTAAATAAAATACCAAAATAATTATAAAAAATCCCTATATTTAGGCCATATATACAATGAAATATTTACACACAAAGAGGCCATAATATACATTTATTTATTTATTATTATTATTATTTTTTGGCTCAACTAGCCCAGTGACTAGCTAGCTGAGGGTTTTTAAGAAGATATGGGAAAAGCCCCCTAACTCACACACGCCTATGTACAGTGAAATGGTAGGGATAGCCATAGCGTTTGGGTGAATTTGGTAGGGTGGAGTAACTTACTATGGCAATTATGGAGAGCCGAAAAACGGCTATCAATATAAATAATGAGAGAGAGAGAGAGAGAGAGAGAGAGAGAGAGTGAACGAGGGGGGAGAGAGAGACTGAGAGTGAGAGAGAGTGTGTGTGTGTGTGAGAGAGAGAGAGACTTTTTTTCTGCGCCCAACATGGGCTGGCGATGAACAAGGGAGAGAGAAAGAGGGTTTTGGCTTATAGTGATGATGGAGGGGGAAGAGAGAGAGAGAGAGAGAGAGAGAGAGAGAGAGAGAGAGAGAGAGAGAGAGAGAGAGAGAGAGAGAAGGTGGATAATGGAGGAGAAGGGACGGCCCACTGTACGCACATGAGCAAGGGAGGGGAGGTGGGTTGGCGGCAACAAACGGGCAAAAAACAAAATGTTTTTTTTTTCTCCTTGCATTATAAGCTCCCCGAATGGGGTTCATTCTCGCGGTCGCGCACTACAACATGTTACGCGTTTTTCGATGTACCATATTTCGACGCATCGTACCTTTCCACGCGCTTTTCGATGGACATACTGCTCATTGATATACACATCGATATAGACGTGGAAATACACGCGACAATGCCTCTCGAAAGCTGGGTATTTCCACGCATATTTCCACACGTATTTCCACGCATATATCGACGCGTATATCGACGGCAAAAATATGGGGAAAAAAAACCAAATTCGCTCGCAGGGGGTCATTTTTGCCTGCGAGCGAATCGCGCACAGATCTAGCATTTGGAAACCTGCAACGCAGATATTATTGATCTCTCCCCCCCCCCCCCCCCCCCCCCCCCCACCCCCTCTCTCTGTCTCTCTCTCTCTCTCTCTCTCTCTCTAAAGCTACATCATGTGTGTGTGTGTGTAGGAAAGAGAGAGAGAGAGAGAGAGAGAGAGAGAGAGAAATGTGTGTGTGTGTGTGTGTGTAGGAAATCAAAGAGAGAGAGAGAGAGAGAAATGTGTGTGTGGGTAGGAAATTAGAGAGAGAGAGAGAGAGAGAGAGAGAGAGAGAGAGAGAGAGAGAGAGAGAGAGAGAGAGAGAGAAATAGCTGTGGCTTTCCATCAAGAAGGGTCATTTGATATTAGGCTTGATTGTGCCTGGTAAGTTCAAGTCAAAAAACATGGATGTTTATCTAGCACCACTAGTTGACGAGCTGTGGCCTTTCACCAATGCAGCGGGCCAAACAAAGCTTCCAAGAGTGCCATGGGTATTGCTAAAAAGCAAGGAACGACAAGTCAAAAGGGTGATTTCAGAGTTCAGGACGTCAACAGGATGCATGCGATGTCTCAAGACAGCATTCACCCGTGATGATCAACTATCAGGACTGAAATCGCACGACTGGCATAAGTTCTTGCAATTTATTCTTCCAATTGCGATCAAGTGGTGTTTAACGGAGAAAGTGCGGTCCTGCATATACAAGATTTCAGAGCTAGTGCTGTGGATCTCTTCTAAGAAGATACGAGAGGAATCCATTGCAGTCGCAATGGATAACTCCGTTGAGGCAGTTTGCATGATTGAGAAGTATCTACCCACGACTGCCTAACTATCCAAATGCACTTGCTCATCCATGTAGTAGATAAGGTTGCAGTGGCAGGTACAGTCCACAGCCGTTGGATGTTCTTTCTAGAGCGGTTCATGAAAACACTTAAGGGTTTTGTTCGCCAAAAAGCGCGTCCAGAGGGGAGCATGGCAGAAGGATGGATGGTGCAAGAGTCTCTTGTCTTGACGACCGAATTTCTATCCGTTTTCTGACCTAGAAATGCCTCGACTATGGAGTGATGAGGAGGATGCAAGATTGGTGGGAGAGGAGCCGCAGGGGCAAGGGGTGCCAAAGAAAATGGACGACGCCATGCGAGAAAATATCATGAAGTTCTGTATACTAAATTCAGAGTCGATGCAAAAATGGCTTGAAAGGTACGAAGAAGAGAAAGAGAGAAGCAATAGGGAGCGACACGATTTCAGGCGAAGCCGAATGACTAGAGGCTTACCCTTGCCAGACTGTCTTGCTCCCTCCACCTAAATTCCCTACAATGGCATGGTTGGACAAGACAGTGAGAGCAACTCGACAGATCGGAGAACCCATATCTCCATAAGAGAAAGAGCTGGCTATTGGATGTGATTGGAGGTATCATACATACATGGCACTGTGGTCGCATGGAAAGCATTTCAGAACACAAAAAATTGACAACACAAGAAACACGTTTGACAGTGGGGTAATGGTTAGTTTCATGCAAAAGAGCAGGGCCAGTGCGAGAGACACGAATGAGAGAACTAGCAACCTGGATTACTATGGTCTGGTGTCAGATATCTTGAAAGTCAGCTTCATACGATTTGAGATGCTTTTGTTGGATGTGAAGTGGTTCAAGGTGATTACTTCTGGTCGCAATGCAACGGTACGCAGAGATGGAAACAAGATTGTGCAGATAGATTCTACAAAGGTTTCGAAAGATACGAGCGACACATTTGCTCTCCCCGAACATTGTGAGTAAGTGGTATTTGTACCGGACCCTCGAGAGAGACAATGGTAGTTTGTGGTTCAGGTTGCTCCAAGAAATAAATAAGTATTTGAAGGGCAAGAGCTCCTGGAGGAAATTTGGCTAGACGACACAGATACTACTGTGACATTAGATGAGATGGACGAAGGTATGGCAGAGGAAGCTGACAGATATGCGAGGGATGACGCAGACGAGGCAGATATGACACTTATAAATGAAGATGCAATGGATGAAGACAATCCGCCAGAACGAGTTGGGACACAGTTATGTCTGCAGTTAGAGATAGACGATGATACGGTGCAAGATCTTATCGATGATGCCTCACTAGGTGAGGCCTATGTTTGTGTGAAGACATTGATTTAAAATTAAGCTCTTTCTTAATTTAAACAAAGGTGTTCTTACGCTTTCTTTTACTTTCTTTGTGCAGGACTTTAGTATGGCAGACCAGTATCCAGATCTCGCTTCTATGAGTACGTATGCATTTATGGGTTTCATCACACGGATGATGCCTAGTCAGATGGCAGATGCATCTCAGTATTGGATAGCCAGAGGCACACGTACCACGCCTCCGGACTTCCCACCCGAGGGTCCGACGCCTATGGGGGGGACGCCTATGGGTACGATGCTTGTGAGGTCTCCCATCACGGCCGCTTCGACACCTAGGGGTACGACAGAGGTGGGTACGTCATCATCTCTGCAGCACATGCGCACTCATCGTTCTCGATGATCGTCAAGTGGAGGTGATGGTTGCTGTGGAGGAGGGTCCACAGATGCTTCGACCCCTCCTCACTCACGACCCCCGTCCTACCTAGGTACACCTCTCGACACACCTCTTCGTACACCTCGGACACCTTGGAGGGCACATGATCCTAGTGGCTCCAAGGTCTATACTGTATGGGCAGATAGACAGGTTGACATGGATAGAGTCGGGACAGAGATGAGACAGCGGGTTCGCCAGCTCCCGGAGCTGCAGTTTTCGACCACCATTATGACGCCGTGGCCTGATCAGGATCGCAACAAAGTCAATTATATAGTGGAGACCATCATGAGAGAGTATCAGCCTGCTCCGGGTTCAGAGGAGCTTCCGAGGAGGTGGATCACGAGTGTTGCATGGGACACCATGAAACATCATTGAGATGCAGCTCGTCGGGCTTTCAGGCAGGGCTCGCCAAAGCCTTCGGGCATCTCACATGAGACGTGGCAATAGATCAGGGAGGATGAGCAGACAACGGACACGTGGTTCAAACAGCAGCGTCAGGCCACGGAGGTACGATGGATGACCAGGGACACATCTCATCTTGGCAGCAGAGGCTTCAACACATTTCGGTATGAGTATGTGAGTTTCCAATCCAATCCTAGATATGGCATTTTTTTTAAAACGCGATGAATCATGTATTCTTAATTACTTTGGTTTTTGTATAAAAGGTAGAATCTTGCAATGCATCGAGTCTTGACACGCCAGGAGGAGACAGATTGATATCGGAGAGGCATTTATGAAGTATTGAATGATCTTGCTGCCACAAGAGAGCCTGTAGACTGGGAGGCCTTAGAGTCCTCATTGATTGATTGAGGTGAGACGTTAATATGTGTGAGTTGATTTAATTAATTAAGTATATGTAAAGTAATATCATACTAATTTTGTGACTTGTCCTTTTATGTGCAGGTTGTGACGCGCTGTGAGCGGGATGAAAACACACACAGCGCCTCTATAACGACCCGAAACACACTCTTGGAAAGATACACACGCACACTATGGGGCACCACTCTGCTTGCACAACACACCTGGCCGAGACAGGGAACACACCTCTGGAGTGAGAGGAGAGAGACTATCCACTTGCCCACTCCACACACACACACACACACACACACACACACACACACACACACACCCCCCCCAAAAACTCAGCTCAAAAGAGGAGAATTTCTGATGTTTAGATACAAATGAGCTTGGGCCAACACCAATGGGGCAAACAGCTCACACAATATGGGTAAAAGATACCAGATACAATCACAAACTGGAGCAAAAACTTCGCTCATAGGAGAAACTTACACAGCCAAAACAGTAGAACAAGATGGAGGAATTTGGTAAAATGGACAGTGCCATCGCGTCCAGAACGGCCCAAAACCCCAGTCTACAATGTCAAAGTGCTCAAATCCGACCTCGGATGAGCAATTTAGGGCCAAAAAATGCTCCAGAAACAACAAAAACACACTTGCGGCTGTTCCTCCTCTCTTCTCCACGTTTTTTCTGGTCTTTCTCTCTTTTTTTTTCAGTTCCCACACTTAGCTTTATTAGTTGGGCACCCTTGGCCTTTTAGATGACCTCAAACGGACCCCGAACAGGCCAAAAACTGACCTCGCAGTGCATAGTTGTCGCCTTTTTGCATCATCCGCACACCTGGCACTCAGCTTTTTTCCAATAATGCATCTCACCACCACGTGAAGTAGCCCCAAAAAGTGGTCCTAATGATGAGCTTTCTACATAACTCTCACAAGAAAACACCCACGTTGTGTCCGTCCTCATCCGCGTGCAAATATTGACCTCGTTCGCCCTCCTGACGCCACTAGATGCCATCTGACGCACCTGCTGACCTCATGTCGTCGGCCCGCGGATAGCTTCCTCGAGAAGTTTTACGCGCTACCAACTCCTCCCTATTGTAGAAAAAACACACTAGTATTGATAATAGTGAAAATCGCTGCACTATGTACATGCTGTCCTACCTGTACACATGTGGGCCCCACGTAACCACCTAGCTATGGAAATTGGGTAATCCTTTATTCGATGCACCATGCATGTGTATGTACATATGCGCAATCCCTTGCTCAAAAAAACTCCTCACATAATTTGCCCATCCCCTAGCCTGCTAGATCATTCATTATCAGCAGGAGCAAAGAGAGATATGAGACTCGCCGCATCACAGGTCTCCGCATCCTTCACCAACATTGCTTGCTCCATAGACAGCTCATCTTGCTCTACCATCATCAATCTAGCATGATACAATTTAAGACGCAATCCATTTACCCTTGACTTATGTAGAACACCATCCAGGTTAGCCACCTGATATGTGCCATTTGGAAAACACTCCATTACCTTGAAAGGGCCTTCCCACTTAATTTGAAACTTCTTTTGGAAGGTGTTGTCCAGCTTACTGTGGTAGCGCAAAACCAAGTCATGTTTCTTGATACCCTTACTTTTGAACTTTTCATTTATCTTTGCCAAAGCCTTATCCTGCATCTGCCCATAATGCTCCAATGTGCTCATCCTATCCAACTGGACCTCTTGTAACTGCAAGAGCCTCTCTTTGAATGCATCACTAGGCGGCCCAAGCAACTTCTCTAACATCTTGACCACAGGCAACTCTACCTCTACAGGCAATAGTGCTTCCTTTCCATACACCAAATGAAATGGAGTAAACCCTGTACCTGTCTTCACCGAAGTACGGTAAGCCCATAATGCACTAGGCAATTCCAAATCCCAATTCTTTCCCTGGTGCTCTGTCACTTTAGAAAGAATTTGTACCAACTCACCATTGAATCTTTCATTTAATCCATTACACTGCGGGTAATAAGGAGTGGTATGCTGGTGCCTAATCTTCATCTTTGTGCATAAGAAGTCTAGCAGTTTAGCTCTAAATCCTGGCCCCTTATCTGAAAGTAGCTCTAATGGCACCCCAAACTTGCAACATATTTCATCATACACAAATTTTGCCACATCCTTTGCAGTGATCTGTTTTACTGCTATAGCCTCTGCCCATCTAGAGAGATAGTCCACTGCCGTCAAGATATAGCTTTTGCCCTTGCTTGTGATAGGTAATGGGCCTATTGCATCAATCCCCCACTTTTCAAACACATCAAACGCCATAATGGTTTTTCGTAGCTCTGGCTTCAACACTCTCTTCCCAAATGCTTGACACCTATTGCAAGACCTACACCAATGGTGAACATCCTTGTGCAAACTAGGCCATACATACCCCTCTTGCAAAATCTTATGCAAGGTGATCTTTAGAGAAAAATGGCCACCACATGCGCCTTCATGATTCTCTTCCAACACTCTGTAAAGCTCCTCCCACCAAGGTACACGTCTCAACACGATATCAGCCCCTTTCATGTATAAGACATCACCGATCAATTTGTACCTGTATGCTCTACGCACAAAGCCATACTTCTTAGACTTCTGAATCTCCTTTGGAATGATTCCTGTTAGCAAAAACTCCTCTTCTTGAGCCAAACTTTCCCGGCCATGATAAAGAGGTAAAGTGGTCCTCAACACAAATAGCTCCCCAATCATGCCTTGAGCTGCTTCATGTGCCTCTCCATTTAGAGCACGTTCAATGTGTCTGATGCTCCATGCTTCGAACTTTTTTAACAGGCCTTTAATTCTGAAGCACATTTCCTTCAATGAGGTGTTCTTGCTCTTCCACACACCCAGCACTTGCTTCACCACTAACAAAGCATCACCTTTTATGCTCAACCTCCGAACCCCATGCTTCAAACAAATGTGTAATCCGGCTTCCAGAGTAGCATATTCAGCCTCATTGTTACTATGAGCATCCAATTTGAACCCTCTCTTGCATACTAGCTTCCCCTCTAGATCATAAAGTGCTATACCCCCTGAAGCTGCATCATGGCTCTTTCTGTATGAACCATCAAAGAACAACACATGTGCATTGCTGATCTGTGGAACTTCTGCAACTACCTTTCTCACCACCTCTTCCTTAACAATAAGGGGATTCTCCTTGTAGGTCAACAAATCAGCTAGGGTAGCCCTTGTACTATCTTCCACTAGAAAAGAGAACTCAAACTCTTGTAGCTCAATTACCCATTTCTTCACCACATTTGACATGTTAGTACCATTAATTAAGTGTGGAAAAAAGGCATAACTCGTCAAGAAAACAAAAGGCCGTGGTAGCAAGTAATGACGAAATCGTCGACAAGCAAATATTACACTGGCCATCACTAGCTCTACTTCCGATAACTTTCTCTCCGCTACCAACTTCACTCGACTTGCACAATACACTAGCCTCATATAATGGCTTCCCTTCCCCTTTTGCAATAGCATGGCTCCAATGGCATCATCCCCTACTGATGGATTTACATAAAACACTTTCTCCCAATCAGGAGCTTGCATGGCTGACAACCCCCCTAACACCTCTTTCACCTCTTGAAACACTTCTTCACACTTGTCATCCCATTGCAATGGATCATGCTTTGCCACTTGCTGTAATGGATAAAGAAGCTGCGAAGACAATGGAATAAACCATGCCATGTACTTCAGTTTGTGTATAAAAGTTGCCAATTGCTTCGTACTCGTAGGTGATGGAAGAAGAATAATAGACTTAACCTTATCTGGATCAGCCTCAATGCCATTTTCTGACACCATATGGCCCAATAACTTCACCCTTGGCTGTGCTAGATGACATTTCTTTGGATTTAGTTGTCCTCCACATTCATCATATCGAGTCAATACCATCTGCAGCTTCTCATGGTGTTCAGCCCTACTGCTATAAACACAGAAGTCATCCATAAAAGCTTTAACACAACTACCAATGAATGGTTCCAACACCCAATTTGCTCTCTCTTGATAGAAGGAAGGTCCATTTGACAACCCAAATGGCAATATTGTGTAGCAATAGCAGCCCCATGGCGTAATAAAAGTTGTCTTTGTGCGGTCTTTAAGAGCAATCTTCAATTGAAAATAGCCTGAAAAACCATCACACACACTGTACCTCTCATAACCTGCCACTGAATCCAAGATCTGATCGATGAATGGAAGAGGATATGGGTTCTTCTTAGTGGCTGCGTTTAAGGGTTTAAAATCTACACAAATTCTCCACTTCCCATCCTTCTTTGGACTGACTACTATTGGACTCACCCATTCTGTGGTCTCCACAGGGACTATTAACCCTGCCTTCAACAACTTGTCCACCTCTTCTCGCAAGGCTTCCATTTGCTCTTGACCCATCCTTCTTAGCCTTTGCCGCACTGGCTTAGCACCTTCTTTCAGCTCTATATGCATCTCTTCACCCTTGAACCCTCTGATCTCTTCATATGAAGTAATGAACAAATCAGGAAAACTAGCCAGCATATGCAAATATATATCCTTCTCCATAGCTGAGAGGTCTCCACTAATCATTTGTGTCATTAATTCCTGCTTCTTTGACAACTCAACCTTGGTTTGCATCAGCCCTTCAATCACTTCATAAGGCCCTTCACTTTCATCTTCAACTTCATTCGCAAATGCGACTAAACCACACTCCTGGATTTCTTTATCCATCAAAAGAAATGCAACATCAGCATCCTCATCACTGCTGGTAGTGCTATCACTGTCCTCATCTGTCACTGTGGAAGATTCTTCATCACTAGACTCATCCTTATCTTCATAAAGCTCCTCTAATCATTTCCTTGTGTCCATATTATAAAGCTTCTTGGTACCAGTCTTTCCATAGAGGCTAATCGTACCATGTCGCCAATCTTGAATAGCTCCCACTGCACGTAACCATGGTCTGCCCAGTATAATAGGATATGCTCCCAACCCTGCTGGCATCACATGAAAATCAACCACTGCCTTTGCATCATATGCCTCCACTTCTAAGCTCTTTACAACACCTAAGCATTTTACTTTTCGATGGTTTGCCAATCTGATCCGAAAACCTGACACCCCAGCCACTGTGAGACCCATCTTCTCAACGCATGAGTGTGTTATGATGCATATTTGGGCTCCGCCATCCACATAACCTTGTCCCAAATTTTTCCTTTTATGCCACACATCTACTATTGGACAAATGTCTGGTAGCTCGTCCATTGCCAACACCTTCACTGAACCTCTCTCTGGCTCTTTCTCCATTGGGTTAACCATCCTCTTCCACTGTCGCTTTAGCTTAGGCACCATCTCTATAAGCTGCCCAAAAGTAACATCTGCCTTCTTACTCGTCAGATCCTCCTTCAAGTCATAGCTTAATTTCCCATCCCCTAGTGGAAAATCTGAAACATGAAACTTTCGACGAGCTCTCCTTTTCCTCTTGGCCTTGACATCCTCGCCTTCATGGCTCTTTCCTTTCTTCTTACTAGGACCTGGGGCACTTCTTCCTTGCTTATCCTCTGTGGTCCTCTTCCCAATAGGCATCACTAATGTATCCTCTAGCTTTGATGCCTTCTCCAAGGTGACTACACTTAGCACTTTTGTCTTTCCCTTTTCCTCCTGGGTCAGTCTACTGGTTCCTTCGTCTCCCTTAATTTCGATGCCATAATCATTTGACCTAGTTAGCACCTGTCTTGGCAATGGATACATGTCTCCCCCCATCCTTGGTGGCTTATCACATTGCGGGCTGATGTGACCCAACCCTCCACAATTATAACATGTGGGCGTCTGCCTCCAGTACCTACCATTGCTTTTTCCAACACCATTCCTAGGCTTTTCTTCACCTCCTGGCTGATTTGCAAACCTCCCTCGACCTCGATTATTTCCCACTTGACCTAGCATGTTTAGGCTGAGATTCTTCATCAAATCTACCACTTGCCTCATGTCTTGCCTTAGCCCATCATCTTGCACCGATGTAGTGACCACTGCTAGCATAACCTGAGTAGTAACAGGAACCACTGGTTCATGATGAACCACTGGCATGCGACCTTGTAAAGAGTCCATAGGCTGAAATTCAGACCTCATGGGCAAAGACTCCACCCCTAACTGGCTCATTTTCCTCAGCTTCCACTCTTTGTTCCTTGCTACCTCTAGTGCATCTTCATATGTCCTAGGCTTCTTTAGCTCCACTCTCCAACGTATATTCTCCCAAAGACCAGCCAAGAACCTGTCCTTCTTCATCATGTCAGGCGGGGGTACCTGTGGTGCTAAGGCCTTGCACATTCGCTCCCATGCCAATGAAAACTTACGTATGTACGCATCTACTGGCTCACCTCCCTTTTGCACCAAAGCCTGTACTTCTTGCCACACTTTGTCAGGATCTTCTATCTTCACAAACTCCACTTCCAACCCATGTCGTAGATTGTCCCAACTCAACCTTACAGGTGGATCAGCCACACGCAACTCCTCTTCAAATGCTTTGGACCAAACTCGTGCATCACTTTTCAAACAAATTTGGAGAAGACGTAACATCTGCGCAGGGTCATGAATCTGGTTGCTAATGCAGGCAACCTCCATCTTTTCCAAAAAATCTTCCACATCTTCATCACTTCTTCCATGAAACTCCGGATAAGAGAAAGCCATGGCTACCCAAGTTACAATGTTTTGAGAACCCCTTCGAACACACATGCAAGAACCCCAGACTTTTCACTACTCAATCCTTGAAACTTCAATGGAGCTCAACTTTAGATAAGGACAAACACATGCACATCAAATGAGTTTTCATAGTTGATCATCGGAGTTACAACAGGCAAAGGACATTCCAAGATCTCTCGTAATCTTCTTGGCCCGAACATAAAGACTATGTGCTGCTGGAAAAAATCTTCCTGGACACATGAACATTTATCTGGATTCTTTGAGTTAAATGAAATGGAGTGAATTGAGGGCCATTTTGATCATCCATTAAAGCCAACCATGAAGCTCCCAAGAAGACACACGTGACTTAACCTCTGATTTTGCTAAAATTTCAGCAGCATAACAGCATAAATGGCTCAAAAGACCAAGAAACCAGCCATCATAACTTGGAGAAATTTTGACAGAGTTTCCCCAGAAGTAGAGCAGTAGGAACCCAAAATATAGACTGTATATGTATGCATAAACTGCCAACAATAGAACTCGAGCATCAAGTAGGACTCACTAGTACATAGCCTATGGCGAGGTCACAAAAAGGGTGCTCCAGCTACCTGTATCACCGAAAGGATCTCTACATTTGAGAATCCCCCAGCTCAATAAAAACCTCACGCTATCGACCCTCACACGAAGGCTAATGCAAATTGCGTATAGTCAAGTCTCAGAAATGACTATCTTCCAGACCAAGTCTCAGAAATGGCTGGGACTGCCAAATACAACCAAGTATGGCTCCACAAATGCGTACAATGGCAGTTTCCACAAGTAACGTACAATCCAACGGACAATGCGCTCAAATAGGCACCAAGTGATGCATACCCACAACAACTGCAAGTGACATCACTGCTAGTATATCACTGTACTCCAGCTACGTGTACCTATGTAAATCACTTGTACCTGTACCTATCCCTGTAACCTATAACCTGTAATCTGCAACCTGCAACCTGTAACCTGTAATCCCCAATCTCGAAGCTCGAAGCTTAAAGCAGAAGGTACTCGAAGAAGATCCTCCGTGGGGGCGCCAAAAGAATGTGAGCGGGATGAAAACACACACAGCGCCTCTATAACGACCCGACACACACTCTTGGGAAGAGACACACGCACACTATGGGGCACCACTCGGCTTGCACAACACACCCGGTCGAGACAGGGAACACACCTCTGGAGTGAGAGGAGAGAGACTATATACTTGCCCACTCCACACAGACACACACACACACACAAACACCCAAAAAACTCAGCTCAAAAGAGGAGAATTTCTGATGTTTAGATAGAAATGAGCTTGGGCCAACACCAATGGGGCAAACAGCTCACACAATATGGGTAAAAGATATCAGATACAATCACAAACTGGAGCAGAAACTTCGCTCATAGGAGAAACTTACACAACCAAAACAGTAGAACAAGATGGAGGAATTTGGAAAAATGGACAGTGCCATCGCTTCCGGAACGGCCCAAAACCCCAGTCTACAATGTCAAAGTGCTCAAATCCGACCTCGGATGAGCAGTTTAGGGCCAAAAAATGCTCCAAAAACAGCAAAAACACACTTGCGACTGTTCCTCCTCTCTTCTCCCCGTTTTTTCTGGTCTTCTCTCTGTTTTTTCAGTTCCCACACTTAGCTTTATTAGTTGGGCACCCTTGGCCTTTTAGATGACCTCAAACGGACCCCGAGCAGGCCAAAAACTGACCTCACAGTGCATAGTTGTCACCTTTTTGCATCATCTGGCACTCAGCTGTTTTCCAATAATGCATCTCGCCACCACGTGAAGTAGCCCCAAAAATTGGTCCTAATGATGACCTTTCTGCATAACTCTCACAAGAAAACACCCACGTTGTGTCCGTCCTCATCCGCGTGCAAATATTGACCTCGTTCGCCCTCCTTACGCCACTAGATGCCATCTGACGCACCTGCTGACCTCATGTCGTCGGCCCGCAGATAGCTTCCTCGAGAAGTTTTACGCGCTACCAACTCCTCCTTATTGTAGAAAAAACACACTAGTATTGATAATAGTGAAAATCGCTGCACTATGTACATGCTGTCCTACCTGTACACATGTGGGCCCCACATAACCACCTGGCTATGGAAATTGGGTAATCCTTTATTCGATGCACCATGCATGTGTATGTACATATGCGCAATCCCTTGCTCAAAAAAACTCCTGACAGCGCGAGTCATCACTGGATTTCTATATGTGTTTTGTGAGACACAGACACATCTCTGTGTTTCTTTCTTGTATAGACATGGTTATGGTTATTGTTTATTGTTTATGGACGTTATAGTTATGGTTGTTGTTTTGTTTATGGTTATGGTTATGGTTATTATTTTTTTTATGGTTATGGTTATCGTTATGGTTTTGATCAATATGGTTATGATTATGGTTTTAATTTGGTTATGGTTTTGCACAAAGTTCGTTTCATTTCTTCCATCAAGTTGTGCCTTAAATCTCATGTGAGATCCTACATGGATATCATGTAGGAGGCGTCTACATATGGTTTTTTGTTAAAGTTTATGTTAAAATGAAGGGAACTTTGCCGAAATTTTTACGGGAGCACGGTTGATTTTGGTGCTGCTCGCTTTCTTGGGCATAGGACAGGCAGTCTGGTTGTGGCTGTGTCAGTCTTTTCACTGGGCACAGGCCAGGCTGCCTGTCCACTGCCCAAGATTTTTTTTTAATTTTATATGATCGCCGAAATACGCGTCGATAGGGGCGTGAAAATACGCGTCGAAAATAATGCCTTTCGACACAGATATCGGCGCGTATTTCGACGATTTCACAGGGACGAAGATTTCGACATAGTTTTCGACGTCTCGCGTCGAAATCTGCGTCAAAGGCACCTGTTTTTGTTGTAGTGGTGGCTTGTCAAAGCCGATAGATGGATTAAACTCGCCAAATGCGTGAACGTGCTGTAAAGAAACACCTACAAGGACATAAGATCCTTGTTGAGAGATAGGTGTTTCGGTTGGACGTCCCCACATCGTCGTCACTACTCATAATGAATGTTAAAACCTTATAACCTGCACATAAATGTAATCTTCTATTGTCCTGATCCATCTCTCTCTCTCTCTCTCTCTCTCTCTCTCTCTCTCTCTCTCTCTCTCTCTCTCTCTCTCTCTCTCTCTCTCTCTCTCTCTTTGATCACACTATAAACTACCTCACATTCTCTAGTCATTTCCGATCCCCGCACACCTCGGTCTAGAGATGCACGGAAATTAGAACCACCGGGTTATAATCTTGTCTTTAATTGCCAATGCATATATTTGTGGGTACGAGAAATCTACACACCCACGTCTACATGATAGTGCATGTAGTGGACAAAACCCCTTTGCCTCTTCTCTAGCTGTAGAAATTCACAGCATATTAACATCTCTCCATAGCAGATCCTTGTTTGAGGGATTACTGTGCACATTACATGTTGGCCTCCAATCTGAGTATCATTCCGTTGAAAGCTTTTTAACTTAAGGTCTCATCCATAAAGAGAAAGAGAGGGATCACTGTTGGCCTAACTCCAATTTTTTCCCGTAATCGCGAAGGTAAACTTTAATATAAAAACTAAATCCAAAATCTAATCTTAAATCTAACCTAATTGAAATATGGTGATTCTGAGCTAATTGAACATGGTTAGTGGGTGAGTTAATAGGTGTTAGATTTTGATGGGACAGTTCATTGCATTGTGTACCTAGAGTTTTCTCTTTGGGCAAAGCCTTGAGCTTAGTTGGAACTCCACCTTCATTGGCATGCCCTAAAATCTAAATTTAATCTAATCTTAAATCTTTCCCTAATCATAAATCTAACATAAATCTAAATCTAATCTAATCTTAAACTCAACATAAACCTAAATGTAATTTAACCTAATTTAAATCTTAACCTAGTCTTAAATTTAGCATAAATTTTAAATATAAGTTAAATGTAATCTAACATAATCTTAGATCTTAATCTAACTTAATCTTAAATGCTATTTTAAATCTAACTTAACCCTAAATCTTAATATAACATTTCATTAATTCATATTTTCTCTACTTATCTCTCTCTCTCTCTCTCTCTCTCTCTCTCTCTCTCTCTCTTTCTCTCTCTCTCTTTTCTCCCCTTACCTCTCTCTTTTCGTCTTCTCCCCCCTCTCTCTCTCTCTTCGTTTTTTTTCTTTCTCTCTCTTTCACTTTCTCTTTGTTTTCTCCTCTTCTCTCTCTCTCTCTCTCTCTCTCTCTCTCTCTCTCTCTTCTTCTTCGACTTTTCTCAATGTGTGTGTGTATTTATTCTTTGTTTATGCATGTGTGTGTAATTTTTTGTACATTCAATGTGTGTGTATGTGTTTTGTTTATGCATGTGTGTGTGTGTGTGTGTGATTGAGAGGGAGAGAGAGAAAGAGGGGAAGGGAACATGAGAGGGAGGAGAGGGAAGGAGCATACCTGGCTCTCCTTCCTCTCCTTGTGTGTGTGTGTGTGTGTGTGTATGTGGGGGCGGGGGGAGGGGGGGAGAGAGAGAGAGAGAGAGAGAAAGAGAGAGGCGCGAGTTTACCTGTTTCACTAGAGCGCTAAAACTTAGGTCTAAGATATGAGTTTTTGGCGCTTTCAGTTTATTTTTTACCCTTGTCGGCGTCGCTATGAGCGCGTCGCTATACTCTTTGTTGCACAACGCAAAGAGTATAGCTATGCTCATAGCGACGCCGTGGATTTTAACATTTGAGCGTTGCACTACTAGCATCGCTTATATGAATAACCTCTTGTAGTGTTTAATCCCAACCTTGATATCTTTGTTCTTTAGATGACGGTCAAACAATTTCTTCCTCCTATCTTTCTCCACAAGTGTATTTTTCACAACCAATTGCCTTTCTTTGTCTAGCCTTTCAAGGATATATAAACACTCAACTAAAGGGCTACCGTCCCAACCTTCTTGTGAAGCTACATGCAGACTAGGAATTACAAACTCCCATGGCATAACTGCTTCCTGGCCATATACCATTTTGAATGGTGTAAAATTAATAGCCACTTTGTAAGAAGTAAGATAAGCCCATAGAGCTGATGTAAAATTCAAATCCTAATATGTGCAATGAGCTTCCACTGTTTTGGTCAAGATAGAAATTAAGGTCTTGCTAGTGCTCTCAACTTGGCCATTTGCTTGTGGGTAGTACGGTGTAGACTTATGGTGAGCTATCATGAAGTTTGTTGTAATTCCTTTATCACTCCATCTATAAAATGAGTACCATTGTCACTCACAATTTCAAAGGGACAACCAAATCTTGTAATAACATTCTCAAAGAGAACTTGGAAGTTGACCTTGTATCAGCCTTCGGTGTCGCCCTGGCTTCCGCCCACTTTGTCTATCAAGATTGAGTGTTACAAGCTGCCTGATTAATTGGGCCTACAAAGTCTAAACCGCATTTTTCAAATGGTTGAGTCACTTTAACAGGATGTCAGAGCATCTTATCCTTTCATTGTGTGATCTTGTAACTTTGGCATTCATCACACCCTTTTGCAAAAAGTGATGCATCCTTTAATAAGGTAGGTCACCAATAGCTTGATTGCAACATCTTTCTAGCAGTTAGCTCCCCTGAGAAATGTCCTCTGGCTGTACCCATGTGGGATTCTTGAAGTATGTATAAATACTCATCCTCACGAGCACAACATCTAAGAATATTGTCCTTCCCTAGATTTTATAGAGTTCTTGCAATTAGAGAATAAAGTTCACATTCTTTTAATGGTTTTTGAGCTATATCCTTTCAAAGCTCTTTGGGTAGAAAACCATTAACTAGAAAGTTCACAATCTTCTCACTCCAATTCAGGCATGGTCGCGACTAGGAACAAGGAAGTATCGGGCAATTCATCATCAATTCTAGTAGGGGCTTCACCATAGGGTATGCAAGACAAATTATCCGTCATGATATGTCTTTTACCGAGTCTCACAAAAACAATAAAATCAAACTCAAGAAGAATTAATAACCATCATATATTCTTCCTGTGGAACAAGGTTTATTTACTAGATACAACAATACTTGATGATCAACGTAGAAAAAATACTTGTTGGCAAGAAGGTGGTAGCGAGATTTATTTATGATTATAAATCATAGCTAAACCTTCCCGCTCTGTAGTGGTGTAGTTTCTCTCAGCATCATTTAATTGAGGACTTGCAAAGCTAATGGTGTAGTCCAATTTATGTTCTCTTGGTTGAGTTAGAATACACCCAATAGAAAATTTTGATGCATCAATATGCACATGGAAAAATACATTCCAATCGGGCACTTGTAGAATAAGAGTGCTTGTCAATGTCTTTTTCAATGACTCATAAGCATGGTCACACTCCACGGTTCAATGGAACTCAATAATAAGTTTGTACAATGGACGAGATATCTCGGTAAAGTTTGAAATAAATCGCCGGTAATAACCAACATGGCCTATGAACCTTTGAGCTCCTTTATAGTTTGTAGGTGGTGGCAAATCAGCAATGGCTTTTATTTTGCTCTAATCTATGGAAATCCATCTTTGGACACTATATACCCTAAAATGACTCCTGGTTTAGCCCAAATTTGGCATTTGAAAGGGTTTAAGGAGTTGCGATACAACCTGCACTTCTCAAACACTTTTTGTAAACATGTTAGATGTTCTTTCCAAGAGGAATAAACACAAAGGTCATCTAAGAAAGCTTCACAAAACTCCCTCAAGTATTCTTTAAAAGCAATGTTTATTAATCTTTGGAAGGTAACAAGAGCATTGGTTAAACCAAAAGCTATAACTTGAAATGCAAACACTCCAAATTTGGTTATAAAAGTAGTTTTACTATGGTTTTCTAGTGCAATTGTGATTTGATTGCAGCCAAAGTACCCATCTAAAAAGCTATAAGCTTCCTTCCGTGCAACTCTTTCAAGCACATATTTAGAATATGGCAAGGGGTAATGGTACCTCCTAGTGGCGGCATTGACCTTTTTGTGATTCACACACACTCTGAGTTTCCTAGTGGCGGCATTGACCTTTTTGCGATCCACACACACTCGGAGTTTCCCATTATTTTTTGGCACAACAACTATTGGACACACCCATTATGAGTCCTCAATAGGGTATATTAGTCCTCATTTTACAATCTTTTCAATCTCTTCTTGAACAATCTTTGAATACTTAGGATCCTTTGGGTAGAGTCGTTGTTGGACTGGTTTATCCATGCTATTCATGGGGATCATGTGTTGCACCATGGAAGGTGGAACACCTTTCATATCATGATATGTCCAATCAAATATATCTTTGAATTTCTTGAGAAGTTCTTTAATTACATATTCCTTAGTCTTTGTTAGATCTTGGGCAATGAAAACATATTTGGACTCCTCACCTGGGTCTGCTAACTCTATTTCCTTTCCTATCACTAGACCATCATAGACTCCATTACTTCCATTGATAGGTGTTCTCTGGGCCTTTGTATACACAACCTTACATTCCTCTGTGGTGTAGGATTTGAAATTAATGATCACGTGCTGGGTGTAAGTCTATGGGGTCTTGTTTCTCTTTGGACTGTGATTTCTCTTCCACTTCCTTTTATTGTTGAGCTAACTCTCAATTTTGTTGTCTCCTTATGATACGGCTCAACTTTGGTTTCTCTGTAGCTTCTAGCTGTGCCATGTCAATGGGTTGTGGACTACACCACATAAAATTTGAAGATATTCACCCCAATTATCTACCAAAGCTTCCGATGAGCATCACATGCGTGCCCTTATATAATTAAGCCATTCTGTGATAGATTTCTTTTCATTTATTCTAGCACGTACATTTTCTCGATATTTTTGCGTCTTATATCTCTTACTCTTCTTGTATAATTTTTGATTATGGTCAATCTCCAGTGAAGCGTCACTAGATGAATCGCTACTCATGTTTTCTCCCCTCCCGGACAGATTGTCATCTCGGATACCATTCAGCCTTGAATGGTTTGTCCCCACATTTGCACCAAGATTTAACTCAGATTCTTCATCCTTAGAGTCGATTTTAGTTGATGATTCTGAATCCAAATCGTGTGGGCTATAGTCTTGTGAGACGCTACTGGTTCCAATGTCAGTCAAGCCTTCATGTTGTAGGTCATCAGAAGTTATATGCATTGCTCCTATCATTTTAAGGGTACGAGTTGTGGTATTTCATCCCCCTCAGGTGTTACCCAGGTCATCCCCCTATATCCTCAAGTGTCTATGGTTGCTTCTCGGTGGACCCAATCCACATTCTCAGACTCAATCATCCTAGGTAGAAGATCCATACAAGGAGAACCTTCCCCAACATCAATGTTCATTTTACATGTGTAACTATACTGCAATGGGACCGAGTGAACTGTGGCGTCAGATCTATGATCAATTATGAATATGTTTCCTAGAGGATTTTCCCGATCAGCTACAAGATCAACTTGAATGACAGAATCTTGGAATTGCAAGTAGACATGGTTTTTAGATCAGTCATGCACCATTTTTGCATCCCTCATGAAAGGACGTCCTAAGATCATCTCAAATGACATAGTGTGCTTGAAAAAATCCATAAGAATGAAGGGATTCCTCATTTTGTGTCCAAAGACCCTGATCTTGAGATCTTCTAGCATCCCAATAGGTTTAACAATAGTCCCATTGGCCATCTTTACCACTATGTTTGTAGTCCCAAGGTGAGGTCTTCCCATAGTTTCCCATTAATTTCTAGTCACAATGCTAATCCCAATGCCACCATCAAGGATTCCTTTTATACTTAATCCCTTGGTAGTGATTGGTATGGTTGCATTGAATTAATCGCCTTCAAAGTATTGTCCCAACTTGTTAGCAGGTATTTCAAGAAAAGAGTTCTCATCTAGGTTTTGTTGTGGATCTAAGTGTTCCTCCTCCATTGGCATCTCCCTAGCTCCATCCATCTGTGCAAATTGTGGTAGCCTGACTTTCAATCCTCCATTGAGGAAAGCTCAAAGAGCTAAGAATAGCTTGGGGTCTCTATATATTTTGGACATAATGGTGGTTCTAACTTCTAAAGCCATGAAATCCATCAACTTGGAAATATTTAACGGCACTCTTTGGGCTTCAGTCCCTTGATGTGGGGAAGATGAGATCTCCATTTCTTTGATAGGGTCAGGTAACATTCTCTCCAACAAGAAGGGAGTATGTCCACTTTCCCATGACTTAAAGTCACTTTCTTCTTGGATGACACTAGGTATGGCTAGTGGTCTATGGACTTTGTGAGGTTGCTTTTGCATAGGGAACACTATGTCTGTAATCTGGATCTGCCTAGGTACTAGCTCTAGATCCCTTTGGGTCTCTTCTACCAAACCCATTAATTGCTTGACTCGCTCGATCTCCTCTGTAGGGTTTGGGTAAGTTCCTATCTTCTTCTTGGGTCCTGGCCATTGTGGCTCATGCCGATCTTCCTTGTTTGTTTCTTTCCTAGTGGTCGTTTTAGTCTCCATGGTTTCACCTAAATCAGAATTCTCTTCAGCGTTGTTCATATATATGGGTCATCACCAGTCCCTATGTTGGTCTTTGAACTGGGGTCTGCCTTCGCTTCTTTTTGTGATCTCTTCCTTCGTGTTTTCTTCTTCTTTTGAGGTTGTGCAATTGATGTTGTATCTCTTTCTTCAAGAATATAATATTTATTTTGGATCATCGATCGTGTGAGTACATTTACTGGTACCACATGCGTACTTTGTGTTGGATCCTCAATAACGTCAATTACATTTAATGGCATTATCTATGGTGCATTTTGATTATTAGGACATTGGGCAATTAAATGATCTGTTCAACATCGACTACTCATGAGTATTGGCATTGCAGATGTGCTTGCTTGATTGGTTTGCATCAGTGTGCCATTCTTTTGTAAATCTAATAGGACATTCGGCTACACGATGTGGACCTCCACACTCATAGCATTGAAGAGGTGGTCTCTTGGGAGTGTAATTGATATTTTGGCCTCTTGTAGCTAGAGCAGCTACTTGATAGATAGGTTTGACTTGTCCCCAATAGTCCTCCATGTAGTATTGTGGACTTTATTCAAGTGCAACAATCCCATAGGCAATATTAGGGTCTATATCTTCCTCACAGCCTTCCAAACAAGCAATAGATGACTCACAACCCACTTGATTCATAGAAGTGATTCTCGGATGTGGTGGTTGTGGTCCTAGCACTGGAGGTGGTAAGGGTGTTGTTTGAACAAAATTCAAGGCCCTAGGGACCATGTGTTGTGATGGTTGCTCAAGCGGTGGGGCGGGCATCAATGTAGGCATTGGAGGTGTGTCCGTCCATGCCAAGGTTGGTCGATTGGCCATCATGCATTTAAATACTATGCAATCCTTAGCTTGATGACCATACCTCCCACATGCATTGCAATTCCCATTGAAGTTTACTCTAAAAGTAGGGCATTCACTGGTACTATGCGGATCATAGCAAAGTGAGCACCATTGTTGCTCTCTCTTGGATACATATGATTGTTTTGTGTAGCACGATTGTCTCTAACACTCTCTGGAATGGCCTTGGTGAGATCTGCTAAAATCATCTTAGATATCTTTGGCTCTTTAGCATTAGGCTTTATGGTCATTGGCTCATGCCATGATGCTTACGAGCTAGTAGATTTAGGTTTAACAGACACTCTTTCTACTTGAATCATTAAATTGTCATCCAATTGGATCGCATTGGTGGTGAGTGCTTCCCAAGTGGCGATACGTCTAATGACGACCATTGTAGATATCCTCATGTCGTAGTCCCCTAATGAATCTGTTATTATTAAAGCGCTCATTTGGATTACGTACAATGATAATTCAAATGCTTCAAGTGACTTATAAAGTCTCTCACAGACTCCCCTTCCTCTCATTGGGCTTTTTGGAGCTGAGATGCTACACCCCAAAGTACTGCCTCTCGTATGTACTCTTTCAAGAATAGTCTCCTAAGAGTAGGGTAAATCGTTTTTTCCTCCACCCTTAGGGTTCTATACCAATGTCCAGCCTTCCCATTCAAACTCAGGCTTAAACCATTACTCTTATGCAGGTCATTGTGTTCTCCTAGGGAATCGCATATTTGTTCAAATACTTTGATATGATTTCTCACATCCCCGTCTCCACTAAATTTTTGTGTGAGCTTGGCTATTTGTATTGCCTTACTTCTAGGCTCTCTATTCGATGTGTTACATATATTTTCAGCAATGGATTGACCAATAGCTTGAGCAAATGTTGCCAAGTCACCTAAGTGAGCAGGTATAGTGGGGACAGGTGCTCTCACGACTGCATGTGGAATGGGGGTTAGTATTGGGCTTGGCGTATATGCCGCCCTTGGGTTTCAAGTTTGGTACGGTGTTGTGCCATGTGGTGGTCCAAAGTTCATATGTGTGGCCCTAGGCATAGCAGATGTCGGATGCAACATACTAACGCTAGATGGTATGGTCCCATTGAAATAAGAGCTTGGGTGTTGTGGTCATGGAGCATAAGTTGCTGAAACAATGGGAGGGATAGGAGCTACATGATCATGAGGACCCATAGGTGCATATGATTGCTACACACTTGTAGATATTGTTGCAGGGATTAAGCTACCATGTAGTGGTGCTTTACTAATAAGTGAGGTCCATGGTGTGTGTTTTGTCATGCCCATCACTGAGGTAGTCATGGTAGCTGTGGTGTCATCAAGAGAAAGATAAGCTAGAATTGGAAAGGTAAAGCTATCACTTGTGGGCTCAAATTATATTGAGACCCCTAGCGAAACAACATATGGATCCATCCGGCTTACCGAGGGAGTATCCATTTGTGATAAAGTTGGTTGCATGTATCCAAATTCTCATGAGACAAGTTGAAGGAAACTGAATCCCTTTGTTCTTCCTCTCCAACACAATAACCCTATGGATAACATCAAAAACTCTTTGACGTTGTTGATCCTCTACGTTAGTAGCACCTGTTGTGGATTGTAGAACATCTAACCAACCCACGTGATAGGTGTGACTTCTGTATAGGTTGGTTAGAGTCTCCGTTTGTAGTTCATACTCCTAATCCTCATTTAGATATGCTCCATCTAGGATTGAGGAACTAGGGGTGCCCTTTGAACTAGATGCAATGTGGCTCTCTATGGGTTGACCCTTAATGGTCGCTAATTCAGGAGCATTCGATTGCCCGACTAGCATGGATGTTGACATAGGGGCCTTTGCCTTAAGCTCTCTCCATTTCTCCGCCTTGTGTAAGATCTCAAATTCCTTTTGTAAAGCCTTGGGTGACTAGACCTAGAATACTCCTCCCAACCTCCCAATATAAAGGCAGGCTCCTAGCCTTTTTCCTTAGCCAGATCCCCTTGTCCGATCCACACTGCCTAGTCTGGCACCTGGCCTTGCCCTTGTCCTAACATTACTCCCCCTTAAGGAAGAGTTTTCGTCCTCAAAAACAAAAGTGGGAAACTTTTTATTAAGAGCACTAATATTTTCCCAAGTGGCACCTTCCTCAAGTCGATCTTTCCACTTGATTAAAGCTTGTCGATGTACATGATGACGCGTACGTAAATCATGATAGTCAAGAATCCGTTCAAGTTCATGCGGTAAGGTAGAAGGTTCAAAAAAATTGACCAGAATCTGTTGGTCAATGACATTATTGTCCCCATGTAATCGCTTACATAAACGGCTTACATGAAACACCAGATGGATACGAGAATGTGTAGGTAACAATAGTTTGTAGGCACGATCACCCACTTGCTTGAGTATTTTCAAAGGCCCACAATATCGTGGATATATACTTTTTGAATGCTCTATCACACGTAAAAATACTTCCTCACCTTCCTCAAAGGTAACTTGTTGACGTTTCTCATCAGCATACTTCTTATACCGATCCTGCACTTGTCGATCGGACGTTCTGACAAGCGAGTTTCAGCATATCCATGTGGTCTTGGAGAAAATCCTTAACCTATTGGAGTTTTTCGGTTGCCAACCCCACCGTAACAGGTGACCTAGGTTGAAAACCATATATGAGCATAAAAGAACTAAATCCAGTTGTGACATGCTTAGCACTATTGTACGCAAACTCAAGAAGAGGTAGATATTCTACCCAGTCTGTTTGTTTCTTGCTAGCGTATGCGCGTATCATATCCTCTAGCACTTGGTTAACTCGTTCAGTTTGACCATCCATTTTTGGATGATCGGATGTATTGAGGTTGAGTTGTGTACCCAATCGTTTAAACACATCCCTCCAAAAATGATCGTTAAACTTGGGATCACGATCACTGACAATGTTACTTGGCAACTAGGCATACAACTTGTATAGGTTGTCCACAAATAACTTGGCTAATTCTGGAGTCCTAATCATTGATTTGGTTGGAATTACCTTACATAGTTTAGTCAACCGGTCTACAACCACCCATACTGAGTCATGACCTCGTACAGTGGTTGGTAAACCCACAATAAAATCCATAGAGATACTTTCCCATTTACCATTGGGAATCTCCAAAGGATGTAAGAGTCCTCCTGCTTTCAGGCACTTTGCTTTGTTAACTTGACATTTTTGGCAATGCAAGACTTAATCTTAAACAAAGCCATGTAAACCTGGCCAGTAAAATTGTCATCATATGAGAGAATAATTCTTTCTATACCCGGGTGCCCTGCACTTGGACTGTCATGACATTCATAAAGAATTTGGCACCGAATGTCTGTGTCCGTCGGTACACAAACTCTCCCCTTATGGAGTAGGTACCCATTGTCGATGGTGGTAAAATTCTTCCATCGCTATAGTTCATCACTCGATAGAGAACTGTGTGTGGAGGTTAACGATACACTACCAGCTTTGGAGTGAGAAGGATCCCTCATTTGCACATGGATCCACACTTTGGAATATGCGTCATCCTGCTCAAATTTTCACTTTAGAGAATCCAAAAATTCACTACAAAGTTCCGTGAACAAGAGAGAATTAATTGATCTCATGCATACGACTAAGAGCATCAGCCACCACATTGTATCGTCCTTTACGATATCAAAGTTTTGCATCATACTCTTGAAGAATCTCACCCACTTGGCTTTTCGACCCTTCAAGTCGGTTTGTTGGTGTAAACCATTTAATGCTTTCATGGTCAAACACAATCTCAAATTGAGCGCCACACAAATAATGTCTCCATGTTTTCAAGGAAAACACTATTGCATAGAGTTCGCGTTCATTAGAAGAATAATTCTGCTATACTGAATCAAGCTTCTTGCTTTCAAATGCAATTGGCCGCCCTTCTTGAAGCAGGATTGCTCCAATAGCACAATCATTGACATCCGTTTCCAAAACAAATGGTTTCAGAGGATCTACAATAGCTAGAATTGGAGCTATAGCCGCATGCATCCTTGAGCGTATCAAAACTATGTTGTTGAGCAGGTCCCCATTAAAAAGCCTTGCCTTTGCCTTTCAGTTTGTCCGTCATGGGAACAACAATATTAGCATAGTTTTTAACGAACCTTCGATAAAAACCTGCAAATCCTAAAAAAATCTGTAACTCTTCCAAATCTTTAGGAGAAGGCCACTGTCGAATGGTATCCACTTTGGATTGATCCATGTGTAGCCAAGTAGCCGAAATAACATGTCCAAGATAGTGATTTTCCTCCTTCAAAAAATCACACTTAGATTCCTTGGCATATAATTGATTTGTTCGTAAAAATTCGAACACCTATCTTAGATGTTGTAAGTGTTCTTCCTCAGAAGCACTGTATACTAGAATATCATCGAGAAAAACAGTGACAAATTTGCCCAAGTACGGTTTCAAGACACTATCCATAAGTGTCATGAATGTTGTGGGCGCATTGGTTAACCAAAAACTCGTAGTGTCCAAACCTTGTTCGAAATGCAGTTTTGGGTATATCAGCAAGTCGAATACGTACTTGGTGATAACCCGACCGTAAGTCTATTTTCATAAAAATATGAGCATGAGTGAGCTTGTCGAACAACTTATCCACGCATGGCAATGGGTACTTGTTCTTAATAGTAACCACATTTAAGCCACTGTAGTCTACGCACATGTGCATACTACCATCTTTTTTCTTCACTAATAGGATAGGAGAAGCCCATGGTGAAGAACTGGGTTGGATAAACCCTCAGCTAAGATAGTCAGCAAGCTGCCGTTCCACCTCAACAGCTTCAGAGTAACTCATGCGGTAGGGTGGTTTACTTATTGGTTTACTGCCTGCAACCACATCGATGCTATGTTTCACCGATCGTGTCGGCGGTAATCCTAATGGAAAATCATTAGGAAAAACATCGTGCAATTCCTTTAGTAAATTTTCTAAATCACTAGAAACCTTTTCTTGTTGAGAAGTAGCTGTTGGTGGAAGAGATGAGAGAGAAGCATGCGGCATTGAGGAATGTTCAACAGATTCAATGTTAGACAGAAAATGAGACAATGAGTAACACAAGAAAACTTGATCTATTTCATTATTAAAAGTGAGCTGCATAAGCTCAACTGTACATATCGGTGGTGAAGAAGGTGCATCCTTCTCTCCTAACAACAACACATGTGCACCATGGGATTCAAACATCAAGTTGTTGTGCTCATAGCTACGCTTCAGTGATGGTTCTAGGATATGCAACCATTCCCTACCAAGTACCACGTCTGTCCTCTCCATGTTCATAACTCAAAAATCCAAGGATCTGGAGTGGCCTTGTACTTCCAACGGTACAGCTCGGACTTGAGTATCCCAGATTTCGGCATCATAACCATTCATCATTGCTACCTTGTAGCAGTGGGAACTCGGAGTTTGAGGCAATTTGAGTTTTTTCACCAATCCATAATTAATAATTGTGAGTAGCACCATCATCTACCAAGATGCGCACCTTGTGCCCTTGCAGAGATCCGTGCATACACACTAACTCATGTGGTTTGAAGGTCTGTTGCCACATGGAAGCTGTGAGGCAGCATTCATGCACCACCTTGGTGTGTGTTACTTCCACTGTAGAGAATCGTGAGGAAGACTCAAGAGGCAGTAGTTGCATTGTGTACACTGCTTTCTCCTTGCCATGAACAGTAGATTTACCCTTGGGACTATCCTTTTTGCCATGACCGCTTCCCAAGCATTGAAAACATAACTTATCTTTTTTAGCCTTATCAAAGTCCTCAGGAGAGAGAGGACCATGGGACCCCTTGGGTTTTTTAGCTGCTTCACAATTAGCTACTATAAATTTCCTTTTGTTGTGCACATACTGTGTACATGTATTACTATGTCTATTAGCAATCGCGTGATTATTTCACTATGGCCTCCTTAAGTGTTTTAGGGTCCTGAGTCTTGATGTGCTTCTTAAGCTCTGGCATCAGACCACGGATAAACCCACGTACTTGCTGAAAGGTGTGTAGTCCTTCCAACTTGAGGATAACATCTTGATAGTGAGAGATATATTCAAATAATGATGGGTGTTGTCGCATGGGACACGTGTCCCAAGCCGTCCAATTTTGATTTGTCTCATTTGTAGAAAAAAATTCTTTGTGAAACATAGCCTCCAAGGCTGCCCAACTCTGTGGTATGATATTCTTCTCCTTGAGAGACATCCACCATTTATAGGCCTTGCCTTCAGAGTTAAACTTGTTTGTAGTGCTCTGACTGCATCCGGAGTACGCCATAAGGTGTGAATTCCATCCCACTTACTGAGAAAGATATTCACTGCATCCTTATTGCGACCTCGGTCTTCCCTCTTAAAAGTCGATGGTTTGGTGTTTTTCAACAACTCATCCATCTCCTTTGCAGTGAGAGTGTGCAAAGAATCATGAGATGCACCTTCTCCATGATCAGAAGGGCCTTGCCCCTGAGTAGTAGTGTTCTCATGCATGTGTGTGTCAACAGGGCCCTTGGCTTTCTGCTGCGTAAGTTGTATCACTAACGTGAATAATTTAGTGATGTTTTCATTATAAGATGCAAAATTTCCCTCCATTACTGATATGCGTGTCTGAAGTGCATGAAATTCTTGAATATCAAGCAGCTCATAAGCGTCATCACCTCCCGTAGCATCGCGGGCACCCTCTGTGAGACCATCCGGCCGCGAGCCATCATGGGTAGGATCTAGTGTATGATGCTCAAAATCAAAAGCCATATTGATATATGAATCCATGGCAACACCATGTAGTCGAAGTAATAAAATGAAAAATACCTTGAGTCGAAAAATAATCCCGTAGCCGTAGGATGCACCGCAAAAGGTAATTAGCCTTGCTAATTATGTTGGTGGTCCAAGCTTTAATCAACCGGAAAATTTTGTTGGTAGTCCAAGCTTTAATCAACCGGTAAATTCACCCGTTCAAGTATACCGCGTAGATTTGTCGCAGTCGGCTTAATTCTCCAAAGCAACTATTGATGATGGACACTATTGATGATGGACACTGGGTGGACAATCAAAAGGAATTTCTGCACTTTAAGAATATCTGCAGCAAATGGACTGCCTGTTCATGAATGTCGCAGCTTGTTGGACGAGACGAGAGCTTGCTTGTACTGTCAATTGAGGTCGATTGCATGCCGGGTGGGCACGCCCTCTGGTCGGCTGGGCACGCCCCCTTGTCAGCTTCAAAAACATTTTTTTGGGACTGTCCCAAGGCCAATGGCCTTAGGGCTTGCTTAATAGTGAGAAAAAAAATCTCACACAGGGACGACCATGGGGTCGCTACTACCGCGCGAGGCCGATTTGGTGATGGGGGCGTACCTGGTGCCTCCCACAGGCCGTGACGGGATTTGCTGGCCTGGCATGTGTGCACCCTCCGAGCTATGCAGCACGAGGTTTGGGTGAGGTCGACTACGTATCCCTCCCCACCTCAAGAGGCTTTGCACACGCTCTTCCACTCCGACACCCTTCCTTCCTTGGCAAGAGAGAAGCCCCACATCATGCAACATGCAAGAGATTTTGACTTAGAAGCACCACACCTTTTTTCCCCCAAAAAAGCAACTTGGCTCTTGATGCCAGTGTAAAGCCTTGGGTGACTAGACCTAGAATCCTCCTCCCAACCTCCCAATATAAAGGCAGGCTCCTAGCCTTTTGCCCCCTAGCCGGATCCCCTTGTCCACATTGCTTAGGCTGGCCCCTGGCACAGTCCATGACTCCCTGGCCTTGCCCTTGGCCTGACACCTTTTCCCTCGGTGCAAGGATATATCACTCAACCTCTTGTACTTTGTTAAGGCTTCTATCATCAGGTAATATAACCTCGGAGGGAATAGCTCTGAAGAGTCAGGTGGTGTTGGATGGAATATTCACATGCACACTCTCCGGGAGCATGGGGTTTACGTTAGTCATTAATGGCAAATTTACTTCCCCACCCCCTTCATTCACATCGCTAGCTCCATGTTTGGAGCGAGTGGCTCTACTAAAAATCTCCTTCAAGCGGCTAACCACGCTTGGCCCGGACCGTGGGCCCATGGCATGCATGTCTTGGCTTGAACTAGCGAGATTACGCATCGAGTAACCTTCCATGATGTTGTAGTTAGAGGAAGAGTAACTAGATACAATACGTGGGTCCTGAGTGGTACTACCTTGGATTCCCACTAAGGGCCTAGAGCCTAAGGTGGAGGAACAATGAGTGCCCGTCTAAACAAAGACATTCTCTATGTGATCGTCTCTAGCACACGAGCAGAGTGTAGGTGCATGTGACCTTAACACTCTAGAAGTGTTGGTGAGTGCCCGTGAAGGCCGCTCACCTAGTTTTTTGGGCGTTTGCAACCCAAATTTTCCCTCAATTTTTTTGTTTTCATGGTCCTTTTTTCTAACTAATCCACAGAATATGGCATGTGATAGCTCAAAACAAGCATCTTGGCTAGAGGGAGATGTGGTGCTTTAATTACAGCCCCCAATTTGGTTATGTAAAGCCTTCAGAATTCTAAAAATTATCTTTTCCTAGGTGGAAAGAGGGCTAGGATTAGTAAGTCCAAAGGGTGAGTGTGAAGGGGATGGTGGAGGACTTGAGGAACTTGTTCCACATGCCCTCCCTTCACTTGAGGTCCTAGTCTTTGTATATAAAGTAGTGTGTATAGTATATCATAAGACTAAAGACTGAGGCTTGGGCCTGGGCTCGAGCCTCGGGGGAATGATCCCAATCCCTATCCTTCCTTTTAAGATAAGGGTTTTTTATTTTTTATTTTTGTTTTCAAATTTTCTTTTTGGTCTCATATATTTTGAGCGTGGCTTGGGGGTATGATCCTGATCCTGATCCTTCCTTTTAAGATAATAGTTTTTTATTTTATTTTTTGTTTTTGAATTTTCTTTTTGGTCTCATATATTTTGAGTATTTTTTTATTTTTGATAAAAAATCTTTTTTTGAGCATAATGTTGTCGCGTGTGACAAGCTCACGTGCACACACAACAGCTCCTAACAGCTTTGTCTACCCTCCTTGCGGCTAACACATCTAATTACCACTAATTGCCTCTATGTACACACTGTATAACATAGAACTGCACACTTCACAGACAGTCAACCTTCTCATTGTTTGTTGTAATGTTCACTATCTACTACACATAACTGGTCTAAACACTAACTAATAGATGTGTTAACATCCACATTACATATCTAACAAATCTAAAAAGCAAGTACAATGCACCACTTAATAGAGCTTTACAAAAAACCTACTAAAACCGCACCTTACAGCCACTAACAGAAGCTACCAAAAAACTGTTGAAACTACACATTAAAGTCACTTAACAGTTCTCACACAACTCAACAAAAAACTAGAAATGTCAAAAGTGAAGGCTTTCTGAGGCAGCACTGAGTGCTCCTCAAGCTTAGTGCAAGGCAGTCCCCAGCAAAACGATGCAAAAAATGTGCCATTTGTCGCATGTGTCAGAGGCTGGGAACTTGCATGTGCATTGTGTGCGTGATTTGCTACAAAAAAAAGGTTTTTCACTATTCTTGCAAGAGATATTTCCCAAAATAATGTCCTTAGCTAGGTTTAAGATATCTCTTGTACTCTTCTTACCCTTAAATAGTGGAGGATAGGTACTTCCTTTTAAAGAGATAGTGGTTAGCCAGTTTGCAAGAGTGTAAGGGAGGGTAAACTCTTGTAATTTCCAACTTTGGTGATGATGAAAGGAGGTATTGAGATGTTCGGAGAGCTCCCCAAAAAACTTTTTTATTAGGTGAGCCAAAGCTCCTTTTTTCAAATAACACCAAGATATTGAGCAACTTAGCTCAATCTTGACCATAGAATTGAGATATCTATCAACAACAAATATCAACACCAAAGTTTCAAGATTTCGCATCCTTACGTAGCTCCATATTTTTTTCATCTTTTCAACGCTGCTCTATAAACAATTTGGTTGCAACCCAGAATCATAGCAACGCACCCGATTTTCACGTCCACAACCAATTCAAAACAAGCACAAAAAGCTCTTGCATGGTGTGTGAGAAGGAAGGGAAAGGGGTAGTGGAAAAGGAGTGCCGCCCCCAAGAGCCGGTTAGTAAGAAAGTGTGAGGGCAGGGCTACCAACCACACGGAGTGTGCAGCACAGGACGACCAGCCAGAGAAAGGGGGACAATGTGCAGGACGAGGAAAGCGGCCAAGTCTGAGAAGGGTTGTCAAGTTTTGCATGGTGGTGGATTGGGGGCGTAGAGAAAAGTAACCACAAGGTGTGCAACAGAGGAGAGAGCCTTAGGAATATAACAAGAATAGGAAGCCACTAGTAGGAGACAAGTGTACAAGAGAAAACCAGAGAGCCGCCATCGACGAGGAGGTTTTTCTTCTTTTGTCGGGGGAAGAGGTGCCACCATAGAAGAAGGCAAGGTGCAAAAACAAGAAAAGGGCGGAGATGGTTGCATGCTGGAGCAAGATATGAGGGTGCTTGTATGTGAAAAGAGAAAAAGGATTGGCCGAGAGGGAGCCAGCCAGGATCAGGAGGGCACATTAGAAAATTTTGGAGGTCATTTGGAGGGCCTTATTGAAGAGAGAGAAAAGAAGGTGCAACCAATGAGCAACAACCTTACGTAACGTAGAAATGCATGGAAAATATCACAAAAATAAAAGAAATCATTTTTAAAATATTGAGATTCGTCCCATTTTCGTAAGCTTAACTTCCTCGTCTCACAAAGTAGGGTCCTCTGCCAGTAGCCGTCAAGTTGCTGAAACCTGAGTTTACTGATTGATAGCTGACTCTCTCCCTTCATTAAAAGATATCCAAAGATATCCACTACCTTTATGAAAGGCTTTCAAAACTCATTCTCCCTCCATTATAGCTATGGATTCATCTTCTTCCCTCCCAAGAAGTTCTAGAGGTTGCTCTACACTGTCTCCAACTAACCTCACCATTAGTGTGCCAAGAAGACCATGTAGTAGCATAAGCACTATCTCAATCTCAAACTCTCTCATTACAGATAATAGGTGGCAAGAGCAGAGTATAAGCAAAGGCTCTTGGGTTCTTATGTAGCCAAGAAGGAGAAAAAGCTCGAAAGCAATAAATATGTTTTGTTTTGCATGAAAGCAAGAGTTTTGGATTTCAAAGTCGAGGTTGGTAAGAAGACTGTGAAAGAGGTCTTTGTTCAACATGTTTTCACTCTGATGTGATTTGCTAATGGTGGTGATGTCTGCATGGTGCATAATCCACGGTGCAACTGTGAGTTAATTATTTAGCACTCCTCTATATATATAAATGCTATCTTACATTTCAAATGTGAATCTGTTTTTTTCTTCTCTTATTACAAATATTTTAATAGGTTATACATATGTTCGTATTTATTTCTATTATTTTACATTCACAGATGTTTATCCTTCCTCATATGAGGAATGAGAGCCATTGGAGTGCATTATAGGTCTCATCGCTGTGACCCATGCTCATATTGGGGTCTTGCAATATGCGGGCAGAACTAGCAAAAGCCTTGCAGACGAGGGTATTTTCTTCTATGACCCTTTCTACCAACTCAATCAAAGGAATCAGAGAGGAGTGTTGGTGAAGGTTTCACTACCAACCAACTGGAACTCCGTGGATTGGCACAACAATGAGTGAGGCATTGAGGAGTAGGCTCTATAGGGATTTTCAAAGGTCTTTCCAAAAACTTTGTACCCACTAAATTGGTGACACTTGCAAATTTCTGTCCTGTTGGTCTCTTTGTTGAGTTATTTCATACCTGCAATGTACATGTTGCTAAAACTATGTTGTTCTGCAAATCATTTGATTCCCTATCATGTGATAAGCTTCTTGATCAAGGGTGGTATGTGAAAGAAACAGATGGAATATGTTGCAAGATTTCTCTTGACACTTCATCGTCAAGTATATGCTTGCAACACAGACATTAATAATATCCTTTTGGTACAAGTGTTCTCACATTGTCGAAGGTTGCTATGTGCCTATGGATCAAGAAGCAGCAAGTTTGGCAAACAATGATCTCATAGACGTGGAAGTGGTGGACAAAGACCTAATTTTATGATAGTAATTACAATAAGGTAGCAATGCAATCTTTTGCAACCTCAACATGACATAGTGGAGGAGACTGCCAACATTGACTCCATAAACTTTTATTTCTTGTTGGGCGGACGAAGAGTAACGCAAGAAAGGGAGAAGCAGTTTTTGTGTGGAGATCTTTCTGGCCGTATTCAAATTGTGCCCATGTAATCTAACCTGAATGGATTCAATGAAATGTAGCTTTTTTGACTAGTTTAATCTTAATATCAAGTGTTTGATCAACTCTCTCTCTCTCTCTCTCTCTCTCTCTCTCTCTCTCTCTCTCTCTCTCTCTCTCTTTGAGTATTTGAAACACATAGACAGGTACACAGTATCAATTTAATGTATAAACAATGAATTACTAAGTACAAATTTACAATGGGCTTAAGAACATTCCTTGCAGGTAAAAATCATGAAGATGCCCTTCAAATGAAGGTGGGGAAATAGTACTGTTGGGTGGATTAAGTAAACCTTTATGTGGTGTGTCGTTAATCAACAAAGTATTGAGAGCATCATAAGGCACATTGATCTACTCAAAGGGCTTGTACGAAAGTGGTACATTAGCTTTAATTGGCTGGAAATGTCTCAAAATGATATTACAATTTCTTTGACTATACACAAAATAAAAATCCGATCTCTGAATCTCAGCCAAATTGCAAACTATGGAAACAAGGGGATTCAAGTTTTGGGCCTGCATTGAACACCACATAGCAACCCTAAACCGTGGAATCAAAAAATTCAAAAATCCCTTTGTTCCTGGTTGAATTACTACTCTGAGATTTCCCAAGAGAAAACTACGTAAATAGAAGATCTCTATATATACAATGTACGGCTGTCGTAGCAGCAACAATTACATTGAGATCCAAAATAATTAGTCTCTGCAATCATTGTGTGCATACATGGAAGTAGTTCTAGAAACAAAAAATATTATATTATTTAAGTACAATGGATATTACCGGAACAATCATATTTACTTGAAGCAAGAGTCCTTACTGGTCGTTTTTAATGTTGACATTCTGTTGTTGAGTGTCGATGTTCCCTTTTGTATCGCCAAGGGTATCCACCTCTTGTGGTTGTGCAATATAGGACTCTTGTATTTCCATGGTCGAATGGTTAACTTGTTCTGTTGTATGTTCTTGGCTTTGATTTGCAACATTTGGCCTCCTCCTCTATATGGTCTAGACACTCTCTATCTTCTCTCGGCTCTGAAGAGCTCTTCACATCAGCAATTACAAGAGCTTGGACTCCCTCATATTGATCATGTGCCTCATCTTGTGCCACAATAATAGGCAATCCCCTATCCTCCTGTACTTGGCCTAGACCCTCTGTTGCATTCCTCTGTTTTGAAGAGCATTCTACATCTGCATTTTCAAGAGCTTGGTCTACTTCACATGGATCAACCGGTGTCTGTTCCTCTAATATAGGGTCAGTTTTAGGGATTTGGTTTCCAGTGGTGGAAACTGGAATGACTTCCTCATCATCGATCATTATTAAGTTATTATATGATCGTTGACAAAACTATCTTCTGCATCTAAAACTCTTGGAATTGAAAGAGATAGTAGATTTGAATCATTGATGTGCGGTACCTTTGTAAATATTCCAATGTATAATTTTCCATAGCATTTTGCAAAATTAGGTTAACTTGTGGTCAATACTTCAATTAATAATAGCATAAAAATGGTCCAAACCATAGCACGGAAATACCTTAGATATAAATGGATTCAAAGAATAAAAACTCTGCGTGGAGAAGACATCTCCAAC